>NC_000067.6:8423118-8743118 GCF_000001635.26 Mus musculus
CTTACTTTCTGGGCTTGGAAAATCTATTCCATTAACATTGTACCCACAGACAGAGGAGTTTTAACCCAGTAACATAACTGTTTTGGCAAAGGTTCATATCCAAATACCTTCTAGCAAAATATTTTTTTGATCTAGCAGGGATGCAGACATGTCACAGACCTTTAATCTCTCTGGCTGGAATGCAAACAAACCTTTAGTACACATTTTTAATCCCAAAACAATGATGCCTAACTGAGTGGAAGACGAAGTGAGAAAAAAGAAAAAAAAAGATTTGCCAGAATGGATCAGAAATAAGATATGCCTAATTCTCATGAGGATAGGAAAAAGAGCTAAATTGGTTTGCAATCCCATAAGGAGAACAACAATATCAACCCACCAGACCACCAGAGCTCCCAGAAACTGAATCACCAACCAAAAAGTATACATGGAGGACCCATGGCTCCAGCTGCATATGTAGCAGAGGATGGCCTTATCTGGCATCAGTGGGAGTGGAGGCCCTTGGTCCTGTGGAAGCTCAATGGCCCAGCATAGGGGAATGCTAGGGTAGTGAGGTGGGAGTGGGTGGGAGGTTAAGTGGGTGGGGGGGGAGCACACTCATTGAAGCAGGGAGAGGGGGAAGTCATAGGGAGTATAGAGGGCAAACCAGGAAGGTGTTTGTTTATTTGAAATGTAAAGAAAAATAAAATAACCAATAAAGAAGAGAGAGAGCAGGGGGATAGATATGGACAGAGACAAAGACAGACAGGGAGAGACAGAGGCAGAGACACAGAGAGACAGAGATAGAGAGGAAGCAGTTTTAACAGTATTACAGAGACAGGTTGCAGGTGAAGACAGAAAGAGCCAAAAAAAATGAGAAGAAACCAGAAGATTTGAAGAGGTTGCCAGAGTTAGTGTGAGGCCAAGCAAAACAATTCAGTCAGCAGCCAAGAGAAGCCAGATTTAACCAGTCAACTTAGAGATGAGTTTGTAACTGAATAACTGATTTGGACCAGCCAGCCAGAGTTGAGAAGGATAGAGAAAGAGTGATTTTATTCAGCAGTAAGCCTCTGAGAGGACAATTACACCTGGTGAATAAAAGTTACCTTTATAACCTGGAGTTGTGGTCTTGTGGAATATTCATTGTTTGCATGTGTCAGTTAGATATTTCTATTATACTCATCTTCTTCAATCAACCTTACTTTGCAGATTTTATACATGCATTTTCTGTGTCAATTATAGGGACACTAGATAGTATCCAGCAAGCATTCTGGTTCTCTGACTTTTACCAATCATTCTGCCCACTCTTCAACTTTTCTCAAACCTTAGGAGTTACATTTCAAATGTATCAAGAATTCTTTTTCATCTTCAGATACTATAAGTGAAAATCTGAAGAAAACAAATTGCTTGCAGATCAATTCCTTCTGGATTTTTGTAATTCCTATTGTCCATAGTTTGCACTGTCTTCAGCAGTACAGACTTACTTTCAAGTTCTATTAGGTAAACAAGGGCCATGACAATAGCTTATGTTGCTTCATAAGTCTCTTTGATTAGCATCTTTGGTGGAGGTTGTTCATATCCTGAGGACTTTGTTGTTGTCATTAGAAAGTACATGCTCTTATATTTTTGGTTGTGAGCCTAGCCTTTAACGGCTGAGCCATCTCTCCAGCCCAGAAAGTACATGCTCATGAAGGAATTACCATCATATATGAAACATAATCCATATACATGTTCACATATACACACAATGTATGTCTCTTAAATAGGCTTATAAAATAAATGCTTCGTTATAACCTTTGAAAACATCCTTATTGTTTTTCTCTCCCTGCCCTATTATCCTGTATTACCCTTCTTCTCTTTTCACCAATTAAGATATCCCTACATTTCCCATTATCTCCTTAGTAGCACCTGCCTCATACTCTTCCCATGTATAGGATCCCTTCTCCCTACTCCACACTATGGTCCACTTTAACTTTCCTGTCTTCATTGGTTACTTCAGGACATACACATACATTGAAAGATCCAGAGTTAGGTTCCTCAAATAGGTAAGAAAATGTGCACTCATTTCTGATATTAGGATACGGCACTCACTATATTTTCCATCCATCAATTTACCTATTAATGTCATGATTTCCCAGTGGATATGTACCAGTTTCATTACCCGTGCATCAGGTGAATGTTATTTAAGTGATTTTTATTTCCAAGCTATTTTAAGAAAGCCATTTGTGAACATGAATGAGTAGATATCTCTTTAGTAAGATATGCAGTCTATTGGGTACATGTTCAAGAGTGGTAGCGCTCAGTCTTATAAGACTTGTCCTCAACTTTCTGAGAGTTTTATACAATTTTTCTAAAACTGGGTGCACAAAATTGCAATTTCAGCAATATTAAATGAGTACTTGTCAGTTGATTACTTGATCTTATTCATTCTGGTTTGGGGTGAGATAAAACCTCAGAGTAACTTTACTTTACATTTTTAAAATAGTCATGCATGATATATACTTTCAAAACATTTCTTAGCCATTTTCTTGTTACTTTGATAATTTTGCTCAGATCCATAACATATTTTTATTTTGGTGTTTGTTTTCCTTGCTGTGTTTTCGTAGTCTTATACTTTCTGGGTACTAATCCACTGTCTGTTGTATAGATGGCAAGCATTCTCTCCAACTCTGTGGGCTTTCTTAACATTAGATTTTTCATTTACAGTACATACACTTTTTAGTTTCATGAGGTTCAATGGTTTCCCTTAATTCCTGAGCAAATGTTGTCCTTATCAGAAATTCTTTTCCTGAATATACATCTTCTAGGTTACTGCCAATATTTTCTTCCAGCTCTTTATATATATAAAGCATTTAATTATATTATCACTAACAGTATAATTCATATATATATCTATATATATATATGAATTCCTAGCCAGAACAGTAAAAGAAAAGAACAAAAGGAAAATAAAGGGATGCAAATAGAAAAAGAACTCAAACTACCCTTATTTGTAGATGATATGGTATTCTAGATAAAACAAACCAAAACTTCTACCAGAAAACTTATAATTAATATTTTCAAAAATGGCAAGATGAATAACAAATTACAAAATTAGTATTTTTCTATATGTTTAATAAAATATATGCTGAGTAAGATCATGGAAACACTCTTATTCACAATAGCCTCAAAAATATTTAGCACTAATCTTAAGCAAAGAGATAATACCTTTACAATATAAAGTGTGCAAAGTTTTGAGATCAGTATTCTTCCTTAGGTTGGTACTTTGGTGTCAACGTAATCTTAAACAGCAATTAATGCATGTATGACTTTAGATTAAATATAAGTTTGTGTGAAGAAACTGAGGGGCATGATGAGCACTGTGTGCTCTCTTAATGAAGACAATTGCTTAATATGTCAGAACATATATCATTAATACTCATTAAACACTCCAGTGAGCATATGGGAAACATCCTGTAGTCTGTCCTTGAGCTTCACAGTAGCATTGCCGTGGAGATGGATGGGATTGAGATATCATCCTGACGCTTTTCAGACCCCAACCTCAGTTCTTGCAAGAGACATGCAATAGTTATACTTATTGCCATGACATAGATGCTATAATTGTTAACATTATTCTTCATATTTTATAGTTAATAAGAATAAATCCCACCTTCCATTCCCTATGGCTATTATTTATGGCTATTATTTCATGTATCTTCATTTGCTTTTTTGACTTTCTGAAACTATTTCCTTAATCAAATATCAGCTAATCACAGATTGATAATTAACATAACTGAGTTCCCATTGTATATACTTTTCATTTTCTTAGCATCGGGATCTTCATAGAGCAAGATGAAAAACCAGAAATCAATATCATCAAACACAGAGCTCTGTGTTGTCATTTCTTCATAAGAATTTTGATGCCATTCTAAGCTTCTTTTCCTATATGGGAGAGTAGTGAAAATAGTTCCCCCACACTATTTATTTGAATAAGATGCATCATTAAGATTGGGTCAATTTTTGAAATATCCAGTAATAAATCATACTGCTGTAGAAAGAAGAATGAAAAGAAGCCTAAATAAATATTTTTTTCTTATATTTTAAAACAGATTTTTGTTGAAAACACACACATTCAAGAAACTTTGTATGGAATGAGTATGTTGTATTTATATGTATTAGAAATATAATAAATATGATTATTGGGTTAAAGAAGTACAGACCATGAATTTGAGATGAAGTAAAGATTAGAAAAGGTAGTAGGAAAAAAGGGAAGCAGAAATGATATAATTATGCTTAAACTTTTCTAAAGACTCTATAAACACAAATAGAGAATGATTTCTTGAGATTGTGCCTATGCTGAATAGACAGAATATTTTATGTAATTGATGTTTTCACAGCATAGCATAATGGCTCACACAGTATCCATATTATACCAGATGTTGTTTAAGATTTAGAGATGATTTAAAGGATGATGTTTTGTGCCATATGCAAATGTGATATCAATTTATAGAAGTGATGGAAAAGCTGAAGGTTCATCTAAAAAGTAGTCTTACTATTCGCTATAGATATCAAGGAATAGTAGAGCACCAAGAATATACAAAAGTTTATACCTATACAAATGATAAAGAATGAAAGTGGAAACTACTAATATACCAGATTTAGGTGAGAGTATACTTTTCTTCACTCCTTTCTTTACATAGTATTCTATTTATCCACATATTTTTTCCTTATTGAAGACACTGTCCATCTTTGAACTATGATTTAGTCTACAGGAAGAAATTCTAGTTTATAATTCTTCCAAGTTTTACTGTATACTACTGTTATAGAAGTTGAAAGAAATAAATCCAGCCTGAGAATGACAAAAATGGTTCTGGCAGGCCTTGTCTTTCTCCTCCATTCCCTTTACCTTGCTAAAATACATCAGATTATATTTCAAAATCTAGCTGTCAAAGTCTATTTCATTATTGACCAAATTTTCATCCTTCTGAGGTTGACTACCAAAGTATTGAAGTCCAACAATCAAAAGATCCCTTTCGCTCACCTAACCTTTAGCTCACCTAATTAACATGCCCAATTACAGTTGAACACCTCATTCTAACAGTTGGTTTCCCCTTTTCACTCCAAAAACCACCATTTGCTTATGTGCCTTGACTGTCTCCTCTCTATCCAGAGGCACTCTTTTATGAACCTCCCACCCTCACCACCTTTAGGGACAAATGTCCCTTCCCCCTCTTCTTTGTTTCCTTCTCTTTCATCCTTTATCTCCTACTTGTGTCCCTTTGGGGCAAGTACATATCCTTTGTTCTGGAAACTTGGTCTTGGGCTGTCCTGACCTAATTCTAGTCCCTACAGAAGTGAACTGACAATATACACTCATAATAGGAAAGCCCTGAATTCTGACCAGCAGTGAGTATGTTTTTGAAGAAAATTTTAGAATCAATGATATCCTATGCATTTGAATAGCATAAGTCTGAGCTATCAAACCTGGGGCAGAGCAGAAGATAATTTAAAATGCAAGTAAAGGCCAGAACTCTGCAAGGCTTTCAGCCCAAGTGAAGCACACACTATAGACTAGACTGAACCTCATGGGATATTACTGTACACCACGAGTGAGTCATGTAGATATAGAGGCAGAGAGAAGTACTTGTGCCTACATAAAGCTGTAGTTTCCCTCTACAATGTAAAAGCAATCACTCGAGCCCTGATCTTTGTAGCAGATTTTAGGCTTTGTCTCTTATTTTATTCCTAGTGTCGAGTAGTGGTCATAAAACAGGGGATTTATCACAAAAAGGTGCTTGATAAATATTACAAGGAATATCATCGGGAAGACACAATATAAATAAAAGAGGTTACTGAAATTAGTAATAGAAGAAAGTAAAATGAATAAAACCATCTAGATTTCATGGAGAGTCTAAAATCAGGTTCAATCAAAAAGTCCAGAATTGAGATTATAGAGCTAAATTCATATACAATTAAGTCATGACCCCAGCTTCTGACATTACTAAGAGACATATCTCATAGCAGACGTCCTGAACCTCTGGCTCTTTCAATTTTACCAGTCCCTCTTCTTCAACATTCCCTGAGCCATATGTATTGGAGTGTTCTAAAATTCTTCATTTTGATTGCTTGTGGGTTTTTTTTTTGTATTGATCTCCATTTGCTGCAAGAAGTTCCCTGATGTAGGCTAGACCATGAAGAGAGATGGTCAGGATTTGACTGAGAGGAGTGGTCTGATGTAGCTTAGTGGCCCAATCTTCTGGAGATATTTTCTCATTTGTAGTTGCCTCTTCTCAGATAACTCCAGTTTTTGTCACATTGACAAAACAAAAACTAACAACTAGATTAATATGCTATTTATTATTGTTTATGTACTGTATTTTTTTTAAAAAAATTAAGTAGTACCTATATAACTAAGAGACGGAACTTTAGTTTGTCTAAAGCACAGAAAACTTCAAGGATTCATAATTTTTTTCACTAACTTTGTAAAAGCAGAAAACAATTGCTAGAGAAAGAGATTGTGATGGAGCAGTGCTTGGCATGCAGGGAGCTCTAGGCATGCTGGTATGGGCTTTGTGATGAACAATGTCAGGCACTAGGACTGTTAAATAAGATACAGTTCCCTTTTCAAAACCTAAAATTTATTGCAAGTGGTAGGGTTTGATTGAGTGCTTACAAACTCCATAGAGTACATAGAGAAAGCCACCATATCATCTAGAAATAATTTTCTCTCTTTCTGCCTCACTTCCACTACACTGCCACCTAAATTCTACTGTTGCCATCTTGAGAAGCAAAGTCTGCCATTCCAGTATATGAATTTGTATTGTTTAGAATATAACCCAATCCTGTGTGCATGCCACATCAGTACTACAGCACTGAGATACATTTCTAGCCCCAATGTAAGTTTAAAATGGAAATATACATTCAAACCAAAGTGCAATGATTTATTTTTATTTTCTGTGGATTGTTTTCATTGCTTTTATTTCTCATCACAAGACAATTCCAGTCTTGCAACTGATACTGGTAATCATCCCTTCTAATTATGCATCCTTTCTTTTTGAACCATTACCACTTAAATAGTTAGTTACGGCTCTGGAAACAAACACACTTCTAGAGACAGCTGGATATAAGAGATAGCATCTTCATACACTACTAAAGAGCTTAAGGAATCTGCAAACTTGTTCAAACAGAAGTCTGGGGAATATATTTGGGAACAAATTTTAAGGTTGTGTTATAATGGTAGAAGGAACATAAAACCGCATCAGGCTGAGTTTATTGATATGGTTCCTCTCAGTGGAGATTCAATGTTTAATATGCAAGCTCCTTCAATTGGAAAAGATATAAAAATAAAAAGTTAAAAATTCAAAATTAAAAAACTAAAAATTAAAAAAATTTAGGAAAGTATCAAAATTTTAAAAAAACAATGCTGAAGCATTTGTCAAAAGATGGCCTCCTGGGAGGGAATTGGAGATGCTTTATATCCCCTGGCTTAGTGTTGATGAAAGGATTTTAAGGGTCAGAGAAATTGCAATGCTAGAGTGGGCATGTGTGCAAAATCTAGTCCTCCACAATGGGAAGGCCCAGAAGGCATGACCTGTACTAATCCTATAAAATGCAAATTGGTGAGAGAGACACCAGAATATTTGCAGAGTTTTGTTGTCCTTTTCCTTGTGGCAGAATTTAGAGAGTTGGAGATGTTACTGCTCAATTGGACATATTATATGCAATCAGTTTGACCCATGGTAGTGCCAGGTAGCAGCTCTCAATCAACAAAAACAAAGGTGATCATAGTTATCATAATGAGTATTACAGAGAAAGTTATGACCATAATAATTTAACATGTAATGATCAGCACAGGCAAAAGGGATTTTATGATGGCATGATTCACATAAACTTTTGGTACAAGCTAATCACTCATAATGTTTCCAGGAATGAAATATATAAAGAGCCTATTGAGCAGAAAGATTCTCAAACAAATGAAATAAAGGCTATTCTGGATGGTGGCAAAAAGGCAAGCGTAGTCCATGAATAAATTTCCAGACTTGAGCCAGTTTTCAGACCAGCAATGAACCCCTTGAATAAAGGGACAGCTAGGTTCCCCTGAGGAAGGAACTTGATAAAAATTCCAAAAATTTTACTGCAGCATTTCTTCAGTCCTTCCCCCAGAGGGACCTACAACCTTTTACAAAAGTAAAAGCCTTTTACTATGAGAAGAAAACAATCAGATTTTCTGGAGTCTATAGGATACTGGTTCTGAACTTATGTTGATTCCAAGAGATCTCCAAATATATTTTACTCCTCCACTTAAAGTAGGGGCTTATTGAGGTCAGGTGATTAATGGAGATTTGGCTGAAGTCTGACACACAATAGGTACAGTTGACCTTTGAACATATCGTTTTGTTATTTGCCTAGTCCCAGAATATGTAGTTGGAATAGATATACTTAGAAGCTGGCCAGAATTCTCACATTAGTTCCCTTACCTGTGCAGTGAGAGCTATTATGGTTGAAAGTGCTAACTGGAAGACTTTAGAATTGACCCTGCTAAAGAAAATAATAAA
The DNA here is from genome assembly GCF_000001635.26 of Mus musculus. Lineage (NCBI taxonomy): Eukaryota > Metazoa > Chordata > Mammalia > Rodentia > Muridae > Mus > Mus musculus. The sequence goes on from NC_000067.6 coordinate 8,431,629, forward strand.
TAAAAAAATCACATCCCTAGAGAAATTGCAGAAATTAATGCCACCATCAAGGACTTGAACCATGCAATAGCAGTGGTTCCCACAACATCTCTTTTTTAAGCTCCAGTGTGGCCAGTGCAGAAGACAGTAAAATTTTTAGGAGTCTAGTGGTGTGGGTCATGCAGAAATATTCCTTCTAAGCTGAATGATAATTTATTTCACCAGGTCCCTCCTACCAAGAAGAAACACCACATTTAATGGACCTATTTGGATTCTGGAGACAGCACATTCCTCCCTTGGGTGTGTTACCCCAGCCCATATACCATGTGACTTGGAAATATGCCAGATTTGTGTGGGGGCTGGAATAGAAGGCTTTTCAGCAGATCTAGGCTGCTGAACAAGCTGCTCTACCACTTGGGCCATATGATCCAGCAGACCCGGTGGTATTTCAGGTGTCAGTGTCAGAGAGACTGCCTTTGGTAGGTCATATAAGGTGAATCACAGAAGAACCTTTGGATTTTGGAGCAAGGCCATACCAACATCTGCAGACAACTGTTCTCCCGTTGAAATAAAGCTCTTAGTCTGCTATTTGGCCTTACTGGAAACAGTATTTGACAATGGGTGACCCACTTACCCTGACCTGAGCTGCCCATCATAAATTGAGCATCGTGTGACACACCAAGGCATAGAATTCCATGCAGCACAGGAATCTACTACTATCAAATGGAAGGAAATCCTCATAGTGGCAGAACTTCACAGTTATCTATCAGCAGCGAAGACAGTAAACTTAACAGTGGCTTTCTCATATGCAGAGTCCTTTTGGGTACCATGTTCAGAAGACAGGAATAGCATATTTATGTTAGAGTAAATCAAAACAAAAAGCAAGCATAATGGATTTAGCTATGGTTTGGAGAAGAGTCTTCCAAAGGCCCAAATGTTAAAGGTTCTCCCTAAGACCACACTGCAGAGGTGTTTTATGAACAGCTCAACTATGTGCTATCTCTACATATGTGCAGAGAACCTACTAGGAGAAGCTTGGTCATTAAGGCCATGTTCACAAAGAATTCAAGGGGCTCTCATCTTTTTGTCTTCCTTGTCATTCAGTGCTGCCCTACTACAAGTCCAGAATAAACAAAGTATTGATTTGTAGGCTAGAGGTTCTGAAACTTTGTGCCAAAACCTGCTTTTCTCTCTTTACGCTGATCATGAAGCAATTCACTGAAACACAATATCTCCTAACACAGATTACTTGCCTACAGAAAATAACATGTTTGTGGTTGAGACAAAATCCACTGACTTATGGGATACTTAGAAATAATGGTTAAATACTGCTAATTTCAGCATTATGTTATAATGTTTAAGAATAGCTCATTTAGCCGGGTGTGGTGGCACACGCCTTTAACCCCACCACTTGGGAGGCAGAGGCAGGCGGATCTCTGAGTTCAAGGCCAGCCTGATCTACTGAGTGAGTTCCAGGACAGCCCAGGCTACACAGAGAAACCCTGTCTCAAAACCACCAAAAAAAAAAAAAAAAAAGAACACCTCATTTATTCAATTAATACGTGAAGTTTTCCAAGATTTATCTTCAAATTAATAAAAAATACTTGTATGCAAACTAATTAATAATTTCAATATAAAATAAATTAAATTAATTGAAAATATTTAAGTCAAGTATTCTTTTAAAAATATATTTATTTATTCACTTTAAATCCCAATATCAGCCCTTTCTCTCCTTGCAGTACCCCCTTACTCACGTCCGTCCCCTACTTCACTGAAACCAGAGGAGGTAGTCCATTTAGGGGCACAGGATCTATAGGAAGGCAAGCAATAGGCTCAGGCCAAGCCCCTGCTCCTGTTCTCCTGTTGTTGGGGGACCCACATGAAGACCAAGCTGCTCAACTGCTATATATATATATATATATAGTCTTAGTCAGGGTTTCTATTCCTACACACACATTATGAGCAAGAAGCAAGTTGGGGAGGAAAGGGTTTATTCGGCTTACACTTCCATACTGCTGTTCATCACCAAGGAAGTCAGGACTGGAAATCAAGCAGGTCAGGAAACAGGAGCTGATGCAGAGGCAATGGAGGGATGTTCCTTACTGGCTTGCTTCCCTTGGCTTGCTCAGCCTGCTCTCTTATAGAACTGAGACTACCAGCCCAGGGATGGTCTCACCCACAAAGGGCCTTTTCCCCTTGATCACTAATTGAGAAAATGCCTTACAGTTGGATCTCATGGGGGCATTTCCTCAACTGAAGCTCCGTTCTCTGTAATAACTCTGGCTGTGTCAAGTTGACACAAAACTAGCCAGTACATGTATATATATATACATTGTCTAGGCCATGCTCACTCTCTGCTTGCTGTCCCTTAGGGGTCCAAGTTAGATGATGATGTTAGTTTTTCCATGGAGTCCCTGTCATCTTTGGGTCCCCAAATCTTTCTTCTATTCCTGAAATACTCCCCAAACTCCATCTAATGTTTGGGTCTGAGTTTTTCTATCTTTTTCCATTGGCTGCTTAGTGGAACTTCTCAGAGGAGTTATGCTAGGTTCCTGTCTGCAAGCATAATAGAGTATCATTAATAGTGTCAGGAACTGGTCTCAGTTTAGGGCAGTCATTGGTTGGACATTACTTCTGCTCTTTTTCCCTTCACAACTTGCAGGCAGGAAATATTTTGAGTCAAAGGTTTTATGTGTGGGTTGCTATCTTTATTTCTCCACTGGGAGTCCTGTCTGACAACAGGAAGTGGCCATTTCAGCTTCCATATCCCTTACTGCTATGGGTCTCAGCTAGAGTCACCCTCATCGACCTTCTGAGGCCTCTCCCACACCCATAGCAGCCAAATTCCTTCTCTCTCTCCTGCTTTCCCTACATATGACTTCCCTCCATATCACCCTTCTACCCAGTCCCCTCCTTCTGTCGACTTCCAATATCTATTTTGTTTTCCCTTCTGAGAAAGACTCAACGATCCTCCCTTGGGCCTTCCTTGTTATTTGGCTTCTTTGGGTCTGTTGATCTTATCATAATTATCCTTTATTTTATGACTAGTATCCACTTTAAGTGAGTACAGACCATGTGTGTCCTTTTGGAACTGGGTTACCTCTCAGGATATTTTCTAGTTCTATCATTTACCTATGAAGTTCACAATGTCCTTGGTTTTAATTGCCGAGTAGTATTCATTTGTGTACAAGGACCACATTTTCTTTATCCATTTTCAGTTGAGGAGCATCTAGGTTGTTTCTAGTTCCTAGCTATTTGTAATAAATCTGCTATGAACATAGTTAAGCAAGTGTCCTTCTGGCGACATGAAACATCATTTGAGTATATTCCCAGGAGTTATATAGCTAGGTCTTGAGGTAGAACTATTCTCAATCCTCTGAAAAAACACCAAATTGATTGTACAAGTTTGTACTCCCATCAGCAGTGGAGGAGTGTTCCCCTTGCTCTACAACCTCTCTAGCAGGTTGAGTTTTGATCTTAACCATTCTGATGGCTATAATGTAGAATCTCAGAGTCATTTTTATTTGCATTTTCCTGATGTCTAAGTGTAGGGGAATCATCCCTAATTAATTGTTTAGCTAATAAAGACGACATATAGCCAATCACTGGGCAAAGAGGAGGAGACAAGCTTTCCTGGTCTGAGAGAGGAAAAGGGGACAAGGAAGGAATGACCTTCTTTTAATGGTAAGGCAGAGAGCAAGGGTTTGCAGTATGTAGATTGGGAACTGTTAGACCTGGTGGCAACCTCTGCCACCAGAAGAATTTCCAACATAGAATAGTTGATGAGTTTAGCACAATAGATCTCATGCCCAGTGGTTGTGTCATCTGTTGATTTTAAACTAAGATTGTCTGGTGTTTTCCACTCACAGTGACTCAGGTAGGAAGGAGGTAAAGAACATAGCTGGGGCAGAATTCAGCCAGGCTTTGAAACAGAAAGATTAGGCAAAGGACAGAGCTACAGGGGAGAGGTAACCACAGTGGAGTGCAGGCTGGCTGGTGAAAGGGCACCTGCATCTGGCAATGGGGTGGTGGGCTGGCAAGAGAGTGATCTCAGAGCTCTGGAGAGGCAGAGCTGGTGTTTGTTGGAGAGGTGTTGGCTAGGGGAAATACAAAGCCACAGTCTCAGGCTATGCACCTGGATAAGAACAAACAGAGACTGCTCATGCCAGGACATTGCTGGATTTAGCATGGGATTTTTTTTTTTTTTTTTTGGTACAAAAAACTACACATGCTACAACTAAGGAGATTGAACATTTCTTTAGCTACTTCTAGGCTATTCAATATTCCTTTTTAGAGAATTCTCTGCTTAGTTTTATATACCATTTTCTACTTGTGTTATTTGTTATCTGTCTTAGTTACGGTTTTACTGCTGTGAACAGACACCATGACCAACGCAAGACTTATAAAAAAACAACTTGTGCTTGGGGCTGGCTTACAGGTTCAGAGGTTCAGTCCATTATCATCAAGGTGGGAGCATGACAGTATCCAGACAGGCATGACAAAGGCAGAGCTGAGAGTTCTGTCTTCATTCAAAGGCTGCTAGTGGAAGACTGACTTCCAGGCAACTGGGGTGAGAGTCTTAAGCCCACACCCACAGTGACACACCTATTCCAACCAGGCCACACCTCCAGACGGTGCCACTCTCTAGTCCAAGAATATACAAACCATCACATTCCACTCCCTAGCCCTCATAGACTTGTTCAAAAACATGAGTCTATGGGAGCCATACTTAAACATAGCCTAATGCAAATGTATTTAGTCCAACTTTCAAAGTCCTCATAGTCTGTAGCAGTCTCAACAATGTTAAAAGTCCAAAGTTCAAGGTCTCTTCTGAGATTCATCCAACTAACTTTTAACTTCTTGAGTTGTTTATATATTTTAGATATTAGCCCTATGTCAGATGTGGGGTTGGTAAAGATTTTTCCAAATCTGTACGCTGTCATTTTGTCCTAATGAGAGTATCCTTTGCCTTACAGAAGCTGTTCAGTTTCATGAGTCCCAATTTATCAATTGCTGATCTTAGTGCCTGAACCATTGGAATTCTGTTCGGGAAATTTTCTCTTGGACCAACAAGTTCAAGGCTATTCCCCACTTTCTCTTCTATTAGATTTAGTGTCTCTGGCTTTGTCTTGAGGTCTTTGATCCATTTGGACTAGAGATTTGTGCAGGATGATAAATATGGATCTATTTGTGTTCTTCTACATGTAGACATCCAGTTACACCACCACCATTTCTTGAAGATGTTCTCCCTTTTACATTGAATGTAGGATTTTAACTTCTTTATCAAACATATAGAGTCTGTAGATGTGTGGGTTTATTTCTGGCTCTTTGATTTGATCCTATCTTCTACTTTACCACTAGCAGCTTGACAACACATCTAAAAGCTCTAGAAAAAAAAGGAAGAAAATTCACCCAAGAGGAGTAGATGGAAGGAAATAATCAAACTCAGGGGTGAAATCAACAAAGTGGAAACAAGAAGAACTATTCAAAGAATTAACCAAACGAGGAGTTGATTCTTTGAGAAAATCAACAAGAGAGATAAACCCTTATCTAGACTCACTAGAGGGCACAGGGACAGCATCCTAATTAACAAAATCAAAAATGAAAGGGGAGATATAACACAGATCCTGAAGAAATCCAAAACATCATCAGATCCTTCTACAAAAGGCTATTCTCATCAAAACTGGAAAACATGGATGAAATGGACTAATTTCTAGACAGATACCAGGTACCAAAGTTGAATCAGGATCATGTTAGCGATCTAAACAGTCCCATATCCCCTAAAGAAATAGAAGCAGTCATTAATAGTCTCCCAGCCAAAAAAAAAGCCTAGGACCAGATGGGTTTAGTGTGGAGTTCTATCAGACATTCAAAGAAGATCTAATTCCAGTTCTGCACAAACTATTCCACAAAATAGAAGTAGAAGGAACTCTACCCAACTCATTCTTTGAAGCCACAATTACTCTGATACCTAAACCACAGAAAGATCCAACAAAGATAGAGAACTTCAGACCAATTTCCCTTACGAATATCGATGCAAAAATACTCAATAAAATTCTTGCTAACCGAATCCAAGAACACATTAAAGCAATCATCCATCCTGACCAAGTAGGTTTTATTCCAGAGATGCAGGGATGGTTAATATATGGAAATCCATCAACGTAATCCATTATGTAAACAAACTCAAAGACAAAATCCACATGATCATCTTGTTAGATGCTGAGAAAGAATTTGACAAAATCCAACAGCCATTCATGATAAAAGTCTTTGAAAGATCAGGAATTCAAGGCCCATACCTCAACATGATAAAAGCAATCTACAGCAAGCCAGTAGCTGACATCAAAGTAAATGTTGAGAAGCTGGAAGCAATCCCACTAAAATCAGGGACTAGACAAGGCTGCTCACTTTCTCCCTACCTATTCAACATAGTACTTGAAGTCCTAGCTAGAGCTATTTGACAACAAAAGGAGATCAAGGGGATACAAATTAGAAAAGATGAAGTCAAAATATCACTTTTTGCAGATGATATGATAGTATATATAAGTGACCCTAAAAATTCCACCAGAGAACTCCTAAACCTGATAAACTGCTTTGGTGAAGTAGCTGGATATAAAATTAACTCAAACAAGTCAATGGCCTTTCTCTACACAAATAATAAACAGGCTGAGAAAGAAATTAGGGAAACAACACCATTCTCAATTGTCACAAATAATATAAAATAGCTTGGCGTGACTTTAACTAAGGAACTGAAAGATCTATATAATAAGAACTTCAAGTCTCTGAAGAAAGAAATTAAAGAAGATCTCAGAAGATGGAAAGATCTCCCATGCTCATGGATTGGCAGGATCAACATTGTAAAAATGGCTGTATGCCAACAGCAATTTACAGATTCAATGGAATCCCCATCAAAATTCCAACTCAATTCTTCACCGAATTAGAAAGAGCAATCTACAAATTCATCTGGAATAACAAAAAACCTAAGATAGCAAAAACTCTTCTCAAGGATAAAAGAACCTCTGGTGGAATCACCATGCCTGACCTAAAGCTGTACTACAGAGCAATTGTGATAAAAACTGCATGGTACTAGTATAGCGACAGATAAGTAGACCAGTGGAATAGGATTGAAGACCCAGAAATGAACACACACACCTATGGTGACTTGATCTTTGACAAGGGAGCTAAAACCATCCAGTGGAAAAAAGACAGCATTTTCAACAAATGGTGCTGGAACAACTGGCAGTTAACATGTAGAAGAATGCGAATTGATCGATTCCTAACTCCTTATACTAAGGTCAAATCTAAGTGGATCAAGGAACTGCACATAAAACCAGATACAGTGAAACTTATAGAGGAGAAAGTGGGGAAAAGCCTTGAAGATATGATCACAGGGGAAAAATTTCTCAGCAATGGCTTGTGCTGTATGATCGAGAATTGACAAATGAGACCTCATAAAATTGCAAAGCTTGTTTAAGGCAAAGACACCGTTAATAAGAAAAAAAGGCCACCAAAAGACTGGGAAAGCATCTTTACCTATCCTACATCAGATAGGGGACTAATATCTAATATATATAAAGAACTCAAGAAGGTGGACTGCAGAAATAACATAACCCCATTTAAAAAGGGAGCTCAGTGCTAAACAAAGAATTATCACTTGAGGAATACTGAATGGCTGAGAAGTACCTGAAAAAATGTTGAACATCCTTAATCATCAGGGAAATGCAAATCAAAACAGACCCGAGATTCCATCTCACAGGAGTCAGAATAACTAAAATCCAAAATTCAGGTGACAGCAGATGCTGGCGAGGATGTGGAGAAAGAGGATCACTCCTCCATTGCTGGTGGGATTGCAAGCTTGTACAACCACTCTGGAAATCAGTCTGGCGATTCCTCAGAAAATTTGACATAGTACTAATGGAGGACTCCACAATGCCTCTCCTGGGCATATATCCAGAAGATGTTCCAACTGGTAAGAAAGACACACGCTCCACTATGTTCATAGCAGCCTTATTTATAATAGCCAGAAGCTGGAAAGAACCCAGATGCCCCTCAACAGAGGAATGGATACAAAAAATGTGGTACATTTACACAATGGAGTACTACTCAGCTATTAAAAAGAATGAATTTATGAAATTCCTAGGCAAATGGATGGACCTGGAGGGCATCATCCTGAGTGAGGTTACCCAGTCACAAAAGAATTCACATGATATGTACTCACTGATAAGTGGATATTAGCCCAGAAACTTAGAATACCCAAGATACAAGATATAAAACACATGAAACTCAAGAAGAATGAAGACCAAAGTGTGGACACTTTGCCCCTTCTTAGAATTGGGAACAAAACACCCATGGAAGAAGTTACAGAGACAAAGTTTGGAGCTGAGAGGAAAGGATGGAATATCTAAAGACTACCATATCCGGGGATCCATCCCATAATCAGCCTCCAAATGCAGACACCAGTGCATACACTAGCAAGATTTTGCTGAAAGGACCCTGATATAGCTGTCTCTTGTGAGACTATGCTGGGGCCTAGCAAACACAGAAGTGAATGCTCACAGTCAGCTATTGGATGGAACACAGGGCCCCCAGTTAAGGAGCTAGAGAAAGTACCCAAGGAGCTAAAGGGGTCTGCAACCCTATAGGTGGAACAACAATATGAACTATATTATTTGTGACTATTAAGAAGGGTGTTGTTTCCCTAATTTCTTTCTCAGCCTGTTTATCCTTTGTATACAGAAAGGCCATTGACTTGTGTGAGTTAATTTTATATGCAGCTACTTCATTGAAGCTGTTTATCCGGCTTAGGAGTTCTCTGGTGGAATTTTTAGGGTCACGTATATATACTATCATATCATCTGCAAAAAGTGATATTTTGACTTCTTCCTTTCCAATTTGTATCCCCTTGATCTCCTTTTGTTGTCTAATTGCTCTGGCTAGGACTTCAAGTACAATGTTGAATAGGTAGGGTGAGAGGGGACAGCCTTGTCTAGTCCCTGATTTTAGTGGGATTGCTTCCATAAAATACCTTGGCGTGACTCTAACTAAGGAAGTGAAAGATCTGTATGATAAGAACTTCAAGTCTCTAGAAAGAAATTAAAGAAGATCTCAGAAGATGGAAAGAACTCCCATGCTCATGGATTGGCAGGATCAACATTGTAAAAATGGCTATCTTGCCAAAAGCAAACTACAGATTCAATGCAATCCCCATCAAAATTCCAACTCAATTCTTCAACGAATTAGAAAGGGCAATCAGCAGATTCATCTGGAATAACAAAAAACCGAGGATAGCAAAAACTCTTCTCAAGGATAAAAGAACCTCTGGTGGAATCACCATGCTGGACCTAAAACTGTACTACAGAGCAATTGTGATCAAAACTGCATGGTACTGGTATAGTGACAGACAAGTAGACCAATGGAACAGAATTGAAGACCCAGAGATGAACCCACACACCTATGGTCACTTGATCTTTGACAAGGGAGCTAAAACCATCCAGTGGAAGAAAGACAGCATTTTCAACAAATGGTGCTGGCACAACTGGCGGTTATCATGTAGAAGAATGCGAATTGATCCATTTCTATCTCCTTGTACTAAGGTCAAATCTAAGTGGATTAAGGAACTCCACATAAAACCAGAGATACTGAAAATTATAGAGGAGAAAGTAGGGAAAAGCCTCTTAGATATGGGTACAGGGGGAAAATTCCTGAATAGAACAGCAATGGCTTGTGCTATAAGATCAAGAATCGATAAATGGGACCTCATAAAATTGCAAAGCTTCTGTAAAGCAAAAGACACCGTCAATAAGACAAAAAGGCCACCAAAAGATTGGGAAAGGATCTTTACCTATCCCAAATCGGATAGGGGACTAATATCCAATATATATAAAGAACTCAAGAAGGCGGACTCCAGAAAATCAAATAACCCCATTAAAAAATGGGGCTCAGAGCTGAACAAAGAATTCTCACCTGAGGAATACCGAATGGCAGAGAAACACCTGAAAAAATGTTCAACATCCTTAATCATCAGGGAAATGCAAATCAAAACAACACTGAGATTCCACTTCACTCCAGTCAGAATGGCTAAGATTAAAAACTCAGGTGACAGCAGATGTTGGCGAGGATGTGGAGAAAGGGGAACACTCCTTCATTGTTGGTGGGATTGCAAGCTTGTACAACCACTCTGGAAATCAGTCTGGCGGTTCCTCAGAAAATTGGACTTAGTACTACCGGAGGATCCCGTAATACCTCTCCTGGGCATATATCCAGAAGATGTCCCAACCGGTAAGAGGAACACATGCTCCACTATGTTCATAGCAGCCTTGTTTATAATAGCCAGAAGCTGGAAAGAACCCAGATGCCCCTCAACAGAAGAATGGATACAGAAAATGTGGTATATTTACACAATGGAGTACTACTCAGCTATTAAAAGGAACGAATTTATGAAATTCCTAGGCAAATGGATGGACCTGGAGGGTATCATCCTGAGTGAAGTAACCCAATCACAAAGGAACTCGCACAATATGTACTCACTGATAAGTGGATAATAGCCCAGAAACTTAGGATACCCAAGATATAAGATACAACTTGCCAAGCGCATGAAATTCAAGAAGAACGAAGACCAAAGTGTGGACACTTTACCCTTTCTTAGAAATGGGAACAAAACACCCATAGAAGGAGTTACAGAGACAAAATTTGGAGCTGTGACGAAAGGATGGACCATCTAGTGACTGCCATATGCAGGGATCCATCCCATAATCAGCTTCCAAATGCTGACACCATTGCATACACTAGCAAGATTTCGCTGAAAGGACCCAGTTATAGCTCTCTCTTGTGAGACTATGCCGGGGCCTAGCAAACACAGAAGTGGATGATCACAGTCAGCTATTGGATGGGTCACACGGCTCCTAATGGAGGAGCTAGAGAAATTACCCAAGGAGCTATAGGGAACTGCAACTCTATAGGTGGAACAACAATATGAACTAACCAGTACCCGGGAGCTCTTGTCTTTAGCTGCATATGTATCAAAAGATGGCCTAGTCGGCCATCACTGCAAAGAGAGGCCCATTGGACTTGCAAACTTTATATGCCCCAGTACAGGGAACGCCAGGGCCAAAAAGGGGGAGTGGGTGGGTAGGGGATTGGGGGGTGTGGGTATGGGGGACCTTTGGGATAGCATTGAAAATGTAAATGAGGAAAATACCTAATAAAAAAAAACCAATATGAGCTAACCAGTACCCCCCATAGCTCGTGTCTCTAGCTGCATATGTATCAGAAGATGGCCTAGTGGAAAGAGAGGCCCATTGGTCATGCAAACGTTATATGCCTCATTACAGGGGAATGCCAGGGCCAAGAAGTGGGAGTGGGTGGGTAGGGGAGTAGGGGGGGTATGGGGGACTTTTGGGATAGCATTGGAAATGTAAATGAGGAAAATACCTAATAAAAATTTTTTTTTAAATGATCTCCTGGCTAGAGAGATGGATGAACAGTTAATAGCACTTGTTGCCCTTGCAGAGGACCTGGGTTTGGCTCCCAGCAACCATAAGGCATACAACTTTATGGATAATTCCACCTAGTTCCAGAGGTCTTGATTAGTTTTCTGGTCTACATGGGTGCTGCTTGGATGTGGTTCATAGACATACATGTAGGCAAAATTTTCAAATAAACTATATATGTAGTTTTTAAAAATTCTAAAAAAGTTAAAGATACAAAGAATAATAAATAGAAAGTTTCTTCTGAGAGTAAGATAAAATGTCCAAAGTGAATTTGGAAATAGTAACCCCATTCTGTGACTATCCTTAAGACTGTCAACATGTACCATAATAGTGAAGATTATAGTGTGTGCATTTTCTTTTAATCAGGCTGTTACTTTTTACAATGGAAGTAACATAAAAATTATCAACTTCATCAAATAAATCTTAGAGACTAAGACATGACCGAGAATGGACTTTTGGGATACTCATTCTTATTTAATAAACAAACTTTCTCATTTTAAAGGATTTTTTTCAAGTCAGTTTAATCAATAGCTGAGTATATTTGGCAAATTAATACTCAGGTTAATTAATCAGTAAATCAGTTACTTCATTACAGTAATACAGGCTTATTTTCACTTGATATGAATCTTGATAGTAAAGTATCAGAAATGTTGCTACATCAGGAATTCTTAATTAATGAATATCCTTTATGTATCACACAAAGGACACATTCTTTGTGATAGAATATGTTCTTCTACACGTAACATTGGGTTTTCCTGTGAACACCAAACCTCCACTAGCAGTCCGTGGACAGTTGGGACTTTGTGAATGGCAATCATAGGTGCTGCATCTTGAACCATCATAATTACTCTGTACATATTCTAGGTTTGCTACTTTCATTACCAGCTTGACACACCTATAGATCTACTTCTTTCTTAAACAAACTATATTCTATCTTCCTCATGCATGTATCATTGTATTATTTGTTATAAATTTTCTTTCAAAAATTTTGTGCACACATTAACCTGAGAGAAAGTTTATAACAGGTTATTTATTAATCACTGAAACAGTGGGAGGGTATGGTTCCACTTACACTACGCTAGTCCTTCTTTTGATGGAGATACTAGCAAGACTCTTTCTCTAAATTTCAAAGCCCAAAGAAGATACTGCAGCAAGGACTAAGAGATCAGAACCAGAAGAGGTGTAAGATCATTTCAAACTGATAATAATGATGTGTAATACCTTAATTTTTACATATTACACGATGATAAACAAGAATGACTATAGATAATACTGCTGAAGAAAGGCTATTACTGTTCCAATGGACCAGAGTATGTTGAAAATGTGAAAGCCATCAGAACACACAGCACTCATATTAAGTCATGTGTTTATAACAGGTATCTAGTAGAAATTCCAAACACCCACCATTCTGCAACTAATTTTAAGATATCAACTATAAAACTGAATAAAATGTTTTTCATACATTCATCATCTATATTTGACTCAGAAAAAAATTATGAAGAATCTCTAGAAAATCATTGGCAAAGGAAGAAATTGTTCCAAATATATAAAGATATATTTTTAAGAAAGGAGAATAAATCAGTACCTATCATTTATCATCTATCAGTGTATATTTTCTGTTACCTCATCAATGTATCATTTATTCATCTATTATCTATGATCTACTGACCTATAATACATCTCTCTATATAAAAGATTTACCAATAGTCTCTTTCTATATTTATATGTATATATGGACAGAGTGGCATGAAATTACTTTGCTATAATTGCTTGCATGAACATTGTTTTAATAGTTTATGTTCCATAGATAAAATTGAAGATCATAAATCCAACATACAATTATTTTAAAGGCTGCAAGTAGTTCAAAGGCTTTTCATGCATTCTTGAGTGACCGTTTTGGTACCTATTTCTCCTGCCACCTGATGCATATTACCTTTGTTGCTGCGTCAAAGCAGATGAAGCCTGTGCTGAAGTCAATAGTGAGGCCCATTAAGTGACTCTCCAACACACATGCATAGGTCTTGCACTGGAGAAAACAAAGAATATTGGTAGTTTCCATGTGGCTTATATAAACTCATTATCAAAGGGAATATGAGATCTAATCTCTATGAATGTAATACTAGTAGCTGACTAGAGTATGGCTCAGTAGTAGAATATATTCCTAACATGAGTAAGACCCTAGGTTTGATCCACAGCATTATAATTTTACTTGTAAATATTTTGTAACGATAAATAAATATGAATACTGAAACAGGAAAATATCATAAATAAGATATGAACTAACATGGATCTTATGTACAACCTAACACATTGTTATATCTGGTCGTCTAGTTGTATTTGAGTTTGATTTCAAGCTACATAGCAGTGAATTATATGAACAATAATCATAATTCACATATGAGGGAGCTAATTTTTTTCAGCAATTTTCAAATACCAATGCTCATAATGCATTTGTTTGTATTAAATTCATTCAAAGTATATTGTCTCTCACAAATACCTATAATTATCAAATTGCTTTTATGAGACTGTTATATTCAAATGATTAAAGCCTAGTTTGCATTAAAAAATTTATAACCATGACAAAATATTTATTTGAAGTTAAAATAGTAAATTAGAAGGCATAATTATTGGGCATTGAAAGCTCGTGCTTAGGTATAATTGCATTTGCTAAATACGTAGATATCTTAGATAGCTGTATTAAGCCATTAGTAATTTATGAAAACTAATATCAACATTAAGGATCATTTTAGGCTACATTGTTTACTTTTAATTTAGGCTTAATTATTTGCTATTTTCATGTATGGCCATTAAAAGAAAGATTTCAGGTGAAAATGCATTATAGAACATCCAAATTTTCTCATTAAGTTGAACATTGCAAATTAAGTTACATTGCCTCAATAATCATTAAACGGAAGCAAATAAATAGGATAAGTTGAAGTCAGCTAAAAGTTTACTTTATAACGTATAATGTTAAGAGATGTACTGAGTGCATTTTATACACTTAAGTAAAGAAACACTTATTTATTGTATAGTTACACTATCTATTTACTAAAACATGGATTTCAGTGTAAAATAAGTGATAACCAAAATTATTCTTTTAGGAAAGCTCCAAGATAAATTGCTTGGCAAGATTTGTTTATAAGTATATATTAAATAACATCCATAGATAAATATACATAGGATAAATATTTTAAATGGCCCTTGGAACTAAATTTCTACCACCAGATTAAATAAGGAATCAATCCATAGTAACTTTATGTGTAATAACTTTTTGAAATTAGTATATTCTCCATCATTCTAAAATAAGTAATTGTTGAACTAGATTACAGTTATGAAACAAATGTTCTTTACTGCCAAAATTCACTGACCTGGGAAAATAATAAAGTCAGTGAAATTACCCTAAGTGAACCTCACATTATTTCTTTTAATCTAGGATATGTAACATTTTATTTATAACTTGTGTATTTTATAGCTTAATATTCACTACATTTTCTAAAGTTTAATTGTAACTTTAAATGATCACATTGAATATACTCAAAGTGTTTGCTTTCATGGATCATCCTTTCAAATAAATATGCTAGTATTTATACTTTTATTAAAGGTATAAAATAAAGCATAAAATAATAAATAGACACATTTGAAGGTAGAGAACATTGTTTTGTAGTCCTTATAATATAAATATATTTCAAAACAGTTTTGAGTTCTTCAGTAGTATTAATCACATTATAACATTCTCATTTTCTGCCTATTTATTTTATTATGTTGAGACAGCATATCATGCAGCACAAACTGGAATCAAATTGCCTTAAATAGCTGATGATGACAGTTAACTACTTCTCATGCCTTTACCTCCCAATTGCTGGGATTATAGGCATATACTATAAGGCCCAAGTCTAATTTTTACCAATGTTAACAAAACAGACATTTGTTATTTCAAAATTAAACAATATTCATCATGTTAGTGTATTCACATTTTCAAATAACAAAATGATATATCCAAACATTTCAACTAACTTCACCCTCTTTTAGTTTCATATCTGTCATATGTGTTTGAAAAATAAGTATCCACGTATGATGGTACTTGAACTATGAATCTATTTCAAGGGGTAAGAACCTAATTAACTTCAAATTTCCCTGTAACTTGTTCCAGACCAACCATAGAACCAATTCTATGAGGTATTGTATTTCAACTTCTCATGTAGTCAAGAGACAAAAGGTTCTATGAATTCTGATCTAGATATAGCTTCACATTGGAGTACTACAATTTAGTAAATACTCACTGGACACTTGTGATTTGCAAAATGTATTAAATTTCAACACATACAGAAATAAAATAAATCACCTTATGACAAAAAGTTCATCCAGTGTTAGGATATGAGTCATACAAAGAAAACAGTGAAAGTGGTCTTCTTTGCTTCAGGGGAAAGAAGGAAGTCCACAGTTATGGAAGGCATCTGGTAGAAAGTCCTACAAATCATGGGATGTCCCAGAAGCAACCCTTGGAGAAAGCCTCACATACTATGCATAGACTTAAAATGCACTGATGAAAGAGAGGCTTCTAGCACCTAGGTGACCAGGTCTGTTCAATAGGAACAACTTTGTAAATAGTAAACTACAGCCAGAACGTTTTCTGTATAAGATTCAAGTTATAGTAATATTTGATAGGAAGTAGCCTACAAAGGCAAAAAAAAAAAACAAAAAACAACAAAAAAAAAAACAATGATTATTCAGATATGGCTAATTATCCATTTTGCAATAACGGTTAAACACTGGATGCATTTGATATGGAGGTCAAGCTCACAGAACTGGGCTTACATCTTCTGAGTACTCTAGTAAGGGGCTACATTTCTCCAAGTGCCCACCTACTGAACTCCACAGACTCTCACCTGTATGCGCTCCACTTCAAGAAAGGTGGCTGTTTGGAAGGCTCGTTCCCATTGGGCAAGGTCACTCTCTAGCTCCACAGAGAAGTAGAGGTCCTCCCCACACTCAGACTGCATAGTGAAGCAATGTTTCCGCCGATCCAGCAGGTCACTGTCCTGATGAAAACCTGGAGTTACACAGGCTGGCATACATCAGTTCCTACTCAGCACAGCAAACATCTACTAACACTGCTCAAAACCAAGTTTAGGCTCCACGTAACCATTAAGTCTTAATTAAGAAATTAGGAGTGTATACCTAACACACCATTTCCTTTTGTAACTTTTGATGCCCATCCACCAGAAGAGACCCTAGGTTCAGCTCGAACTAACTAAGGAATAACCACAGTGCTGAATATACAAAACATCTCTTTGATTGCAAAACACACTTATATAACCCCAAACTTTTTTGCAAAGCTGTCTGTACACAGAAATGAAGATATTGCCGCCTCTTATAGGCAATAAAGATTTTTACTGAGATGATTTTGAAATCATTTTAAAACGATGAACATAGGAAATTGGGGAAAAAATGAGTATAGTTTATCTACACCAATTACACTGTATTACAACCCACCCTCCACCCCCCCAAACATTTCACTGTGTCAAATGATTTTGCTCCTAGAAGATTCCTGGTTTTGCCTCAAGTTTTACACTAAGGTGTTTACCTATTCCAAAACATTTCAATTCCAATGTGCTTTCCAAATTCAAAGACTCTAATAGGCTAAAAAAACACAGTGACATGTTTAAGTAAGGGGATAACAGGATATACTACTTTCTAAAATATATGATTTGAAATATATGTTGAGTTTACTGAAAATTGCAAAAAAGCCTAGTCACTGGTACTTTGACATATTCTTTGACAGAGAGAGGAATATGTGCAAATGGCTCATCACTAAGCAGTGGAAGTGGATCAAGTCCTTAGCTTTGGCAATAAATTTTAAAAGAATATCTAACTTCCTTGCATCCAAATCTTATAAGTACACACTGGAAGAATAAAGGCAGTTATTCCAGTATTGTAGAAATAGCTCTGACAATTATTATCAGTAAACTTTGAGAGAGCTAAGAAGATGACCTATGATTCGTCTAAGGGGAAAACACTGAAGACACACTGTGAACACAGCAAAGAGATAAATAGATGGAAAAGGGCTTTTGGTGATTTTGAGTGAATATTGTATCTGGGTAGTGTTTCCATGGAAGATATTAAATAAAAACAGCCACAAATATGATGGCACAAATTATTATGGGTGTGAATACAATCTTTATAGATTGGGTAGGTAACAAACATTAATTGAACAGGGGATGAAAATGGGATTGATACTTAACAATGTTTAACATAAAGAGCAAGATTACTCTTCCAGAAAAGGAACAGCAGTGGCAGAGGCCAGAAGTGACGATTGGACTATCCAGAATCCCATGACAAAAGTAGAGAAATACCAAGGACTCCCATGCTAGGAGATGAGGTCACTGGTCAGGCACTGATTTTGAACTTGAACCTAAGTGTAATTATAAGCCATTCTACCAACAAAGTTTCTTGGTATCCTTATCTCTGTTGCCAATATTTTATCTTCTTCTTTAACTTTTTAAAATTAATAACCTTGGCACAAAATTATAACTTAACTTCAGTTTTCAGAATTTGCCAGCTTTATTATTCATTACTCTGGTCTTAACTTCTTTTCTGGTATGTTTTGGGGAGGGGATGGATACTGGTGCATATGTGAGCATGGTGAGATGCAAATGTTTGAATTCATAAGGAGGCCAGACATCAACCTTGGTTATTGTAACTTAATCTGCCAATCTCGGTTTTATTTACTTCTTGCTTGTTTTATTTTCTGTTGAAAGATCTAATATTGGCCTGAAATTCATCCATTAGCTTAGGCTGAAGTCAGCTAGCCCTGGAATACTCCTTTCCATGCCCGTCACGGTTAGGACGCCATGCCTTTTTTCTGGGCACTAGCATCCTTGCCTGCACATTCCTCTCATGTTTGTGCAGTAGACACATTACCTTCAGAGCTATCTTTCCAGACCCTCATTTTCCATTGTAACCTAAAATGTTTACCGGTGGAATTGCTATCTCAGCAATCTTTCCATTCTCATAATAAGGAAACAAACTTAAAGTGACTTTCATTGACATATTTTATAGCCTTCTGATAAAAATTAACTAGCTTACACTTTTTAAACCACATGGAGCAACAATTATTGCTGAGTCTTGAGCCCCTTAGGAAAAATTCTTATCTAATCAAGCTGGCAAACATCATTTAAGCGTTTCTGAATAATTGCTATTGTCAGTTGTAAAACATCACACTGTGCACATCTGGGGCTCATCTGAGTATTAAGTACAAAGTTGAAAGTAGCAAAAGCATTATAAAAGTGCTGTGAATTAAAAGTCAAGAAAACAGCAAGAGAGAGTGCAAGAAAGGAGAGTTTTCTCCTAAGAAGAACCTGTAGTATCGAGACTCACTGCATCACAAGCTCAGAAAAACCTAGCATCCTGCCAAGAACCATGAGCAGAAAGGTTGCTACAGAAAGAGGTGCACAGAAGAGCAAGAGAGGAAGACCTGGAGAAAGGCAGAAATTCAAGGATCACTCCCCACAAATGTAATGGGATTGACTGTAGCCCCTAAAGCATAGCTTTGCTTCAGCAGTGCTGACCTTCAGTAGAGACCTTGAATTCACTCATTTAATTTTCATCTTTGCTCTCTGCACTGTTTTCTTCTCTTTGAAAATCTGCACTCATTATCAAGCTGATAAGAATAATAATGTACCGGAAGTTATTTAAAATTATTTATAATTTAAATTAGTTTTTATGCTAGCAATTCTTTATAAATTACAGTACTACACTCAAGGTTGTTATGCAATAAAATATATCTGTGGAGTTTTTCTTCTATAATTGGCCCTGGAGACACACATTGCTCTGTATCTGTCAAATTTGTGACTTTTTTTCATTTGTAAAGTGCAATTTAATAAAGGTGATTGTAATGAAATAGGTGACCATATCATGAGCAACAGCGTTCAGTCTCATGTGTGAGTGCTCCAGCTGAAGCATCCATCTCAGTTCACACTGAAGAGTCCACCTCAGTGCACTGCAATCCTTTCTATAGACAATGGCTATGTGAAACAGAGAGATGAAGGAGCAGCGTTTTTTTCAATGTTAACAATGTAAATGTTTTCTAATGTTTTATAAATTTATGTTAAACATTGATAGACTTTAAATAAAATTTAAGCATATACATATTCCCAGCCACAGATTTTCTATTTTAATTAAAATATGTAAGATTTAGCAGAAAGGACAGTAAAACTGAGCAAGTTTTTCTAGAGGCAGTTTCTGTGTGTGCAGTGTGGTTCCTTCCTCCTCCACTTGGCACTGCTCTCGCCATAGGAACATCTTCCTTTTACAATGATGCAAAACTTCATAAAACTTAGAAATACAACTGATGAAATGACCATGACACGGGTAATTTTTCATTGTTTTGCTAAATATCAGCTGCTTCTATTTGCTCTCATTTTATCTGCCATTTGCCACTACTGTATTTACTTCATCATTTATTGAGTAAGGAAATTATTCCACATTTAGATGCAAAGTTGCTCTAGACAAACAAACATTGTGATTTATTTTAAGAAAAAAAGTACCCATTGTAAAATTTCTTCCACTAAAAATAATGTTTTCAATCCTTTTCACAGTTATTCTACTCACTGAGACTGCTACAAAAAAATACAGTGGTAGATTTATATATATTTAAATTTGAGTCTAATTGAACAGTTGCTTTCAAGAGTGAATCATGTGCGCAAGCTAACTGATCAAATCTATATCTGGTCTAATAAAAATATGTAAATCCAGAAACTAATTACAACAATATTTTCATTTTTTATAAAAGCAATAATCTTCTCTAGAGGTAATTAAAGGAAGTTCAATATTATCTATAATTATTTAGTAGGTACAAAGCAATCCTCGACAAATGAGACTGTGCCTCACTCATAATGTTGATATAATTCTACACAGATAAAATAATACTTTTAAGGTATATTCTGATTCCCCAGGAACCTACAGATCACACTAGCCCGAGAAGCACGTAGGCTAACGGTAGGTGACTTTTCCCTCCTCTCCTCCAAATATCCTCAGTATCTTCCCCAGTTCTGTAGTAAGCCACCCACTGCAGCCTCCCTTCCCCTCCTGCACCCATCTCCAGTGAGTCACACAGGTCTTTCCTTCCTAACTTCCGGAACACCACTCATTTATCCCAACCTCCAAGCACAGCAGCCAGTCATTCACTGGGAACCTACAGGCCACTCAGGCCGAGAAAGCAGGAAGTCTGCAGACCTTCATGTCGCCATCCCTTCCTCTAAGTCCAGTCACCTAATCTCAACACAACTCTGTAGCAGACCTGCTGTGGTCTCCCTCCATTCACAAGGAACTAAATAAGAGAAACCACAACCAAACAACAAACAAAAATATATGAGTTTATTGCTGTGGCTGCTCATCAAGATATAAAATTGATTTTATATTAAATGTCAGCTATCACCCTTAGATAAATACACCACATATCGCCAGTGATTTTAGATACTCTATGGGTAAATTGCTTCCCTGAAAGGAAATTTATTCAATATTTAATTTTTAAAAAATTTTTTAACTTGTAATTGCATAACTTCCCTTTCCATTTCTCCCTCCAACCTTTCTCATGCATTGCTCTCTCTCTTTCCTCTCTCTCTCTCTCTCTTTCTCTCTCTCTCATGCACACAAACACACCACACACAAAAACACACATGTAAATACATAAATATAACTTTATTGACCCATTTAATGTTATCTGTATGCATATGATCTTGTGGATGATAATATTTGAAAAGAGTAATATAAATGAATTTTTCATAATTATGTAAAATAAGATTTTTCAATAATTTGAAGTAAAACTTTTACCTTTGAAACATTTAAGTCAATTAAAAATCAAACAATGTCATCTATTGGATGGAACACAGGGCCCCTAATGAAGAGGCTAGAGAAAGTACCCAAAGAGCTAAAGGGCTCAGCAACCCTATAGAAGGAACAACGATATGAACTAACCAGTACTCCCCAGAGCTGTGGCTCTAGTTGCATATGTAGCAGAGGATGGCCTAGTCGGCCATCAATGGGAGGAGAGGCCCTTGGTCTTGTGAAGATCATATGCCCCAGTACAGGGGAATGCCAGGGCCAGTAAGTGGGAGTGGGTGGGTTGGGGAGCAGGATGGGAGGGGTGTATAGGGGACTTTGGGGATAGCATTTGAAATGTAAATGAAGAAAATATCTAATAAAAAATTTTAGAAAAATCAAACAATGAAATGACTTATCCATACCAAGCCTATATTATACCTGCTTATTATTGTTTTGGGGGATTTCAGATAATGTTGAGAGCCCTCTTTCCCATGAAACCATACTTTTTGATACAAATGACCAAATTATTAAATATTTTCTCTAATATTTTAGTAATCCATTAAATTAGGCTATAGTCTTTATTTTTTTTTCAAGGAAATTAGTTTTTTAATGCAGTCTATCTCTTCTGTAGTCCTCCATGAGGTCTGGAAAGTGAGAATATCAGTTCTGGGGTTACTCAGATAAATTTGGAGAGATAATATTACCATTATTCAGTTCCTAAAGAAACATTTAAAATGGATTTAATGGTATGTGTCTTGTAATTCTTGTGAAGGCAAAGTTCCTTATTCATGTTCGTCATTTGGAGAAGTGACTTCTGTATATAAAGGCTTGCATGATGTTCACAATATTATTGATAACTGTAATTTTAACATCACAGTTGATGTTTGTTAAGAACTAGATCAGATCTTAGTCCTGTGCAGGATCGGGATTTCTTCTGTCTGTCTCTGTCTCTGTCTCTGTCTCTGTCTCTCTCTCTCTCTGTTTCTCTCTGCTTCTCTCTCTCTGTCTCTCTCTCTGTCTCTCTCTCTCTCTCTCTGTCTCTCTGTCTCTCTGTTTCTCTCTCTCTCCCTCTCTCCCTCTCTCTCTCTCCCTGCCTTTCCTAAGCCCTCCTCTCTCTGCATTTATGGATGCTGTCATAGAGGATAAGTTGTCACAGACCAAAATAGTTATATAACTGCTGAAGCTTAGCCCATAGAAATATGCATCATTTTTCATTAATATGCTTTCCTCTTTGAAAAATATCACTTATACAGTGAAATACTACAATGGATAATTTTCATAACATAACTATGCAAATTAAGCTTTTGAAAGGTCAGAATCATTATGTTAAATTGAACAAGCCAGACTCAGAAATACAAGTTAAACATGACCTCATACCTGCATAGAATATAAACTCAATGATCTCTTAGAAATTGGGAGTAGCATATTGGTCCCAGATGCAAGACACAAGTAAATGTACAGAGAAACCTAGGCATGAAAAGTGGACACTGAGCTGGAGTTAAGTGGAGAAAGAAATGACAGTGTGCAGGGGTGCTTTTATAGCAAAGAGGTTGAATGAAGATTGTCATTACGTACTCCATACTTCTGAAGATTAGAAAACAATTCTTAATATGTTAACTTAAAGGAAGTATTTGGAAACTGCCTTGAAGTCCTTCAATTGATGGATAGATAATGAAAATATGCTTTTCATACAAAACAACTGCAAAAAAAAACCTGTGAAATTGTGAGAATTACAAGTAAATCGATGAAACAAAAATATGATATTGAATAATGAAAGACCAAGATTGTGAAGCCAAATGCCATAGTTTCTATCTTACACATGGCTGTTAGCTCTGTATCCTTAGAGTTGAGTGCACACACTGATCACAGAAGTCAGGAAAGTAGGGTGATCCCATAGCAGCAGCAAGGGAAGAAAAGAATCTAGAGAGGGAAGAAGAAGACACAGGTGATGGATGAAAGCAAAAATGAGGGACAGGAATGGCATTACACAGGAAGAGAGAGGAAGGGGAGACAAGTACCATTAAAGGTATTGGGGAAAATCATTGAGAATCAAGTTGCAAGATTAATATTATGCTTACTCTGTATCTCTGTCTCTATCTCCCTCTCTGATATTCTCTCTCTCTCTCTCTCTCTCTCTCTCTCTCTCTCTCTCTCTCTCTCTCTCTCTCTCTCTCTCTCATCTCTGTCTCTCTTATCTTTATCTCTACATATTGCTCTAAATGGGGTTAGACAGTATAGAGTGAGAATGTTTCTTCCCAAGAGCCATAGACCACCTTACATAACCCCCCTATCAGACACAGAAAACCATTAGAATTTGTTGTGTGTAGGGCTCAAAATTCTACCAAAACACTTTAGGCTGTTGAAATGGTCCTTAACTGACTCTAGAAAACTGAACGTAAATCTCTATTGCTGAAGACAACCCACATTTTGAACACAGGTCTTGAAGAAATCAACTGGAACTGAAGCCTCTTTTTTGAGGGTGAACTTTCATAGTATTTAAAGTTTTTCCAGCTGCCAAGGGAGAAAAACAAATTGTAAAGCTACCAAGCTGTAAAGCTGATAAGCACAACAATAACTGGCCCTATATAAAACCCACAAGAATGAAGAATTGATACTTTTATCCTTGTGGTAACCTATAATTATTCAGTTTGCTTTGATGCCTGCTCAACGGGAGAATTTTATTCCTAATATTTTAATCCTAGCCAACTACTCACGGTTAGAGTGGCCATAGATCTTAAAGGAGATCCTACCATAGCTGTATTCATCAATCAATATAAGACCGTACTGAATTCTAAATACCAATCCTTGTACCCATAGATAAGTTTAGCTTTCACCTCTCACCAAAGAAACTTCTTTTTGCAACATAGTGGGACTATTACAGATTGTTAACTTGTAAAAATTCCAATTATGAGTGACCATGAGATAACTAGATTCAGCTGGCACATTTACAATCTATACACAAGGCTCAGTGCTCATCTCAAAAGCAGATATGTAAGATTGTAAAATCTGGAGGACCAGGACACCTACAGCAAAATATTATTTTAATGTCATAAAAGTGAAATTATACCACAAAACTCTCACCAAGACCTGCATAATGACACCAGACCACATACCAACATTGACTGGGGACATTTCACAAGGCCCTACCAAAAGATGAAAATCTGCCTAATTTATAGGTAAACAATGATTGCAAGAAGAGAAATAAGCATACTCTAGACACAATTCCAATTATTCAATGCTAATTGACAGTTCTAAATATGTATATGTAAGTGCAACACTAAATGGACCCAATTGGTATTTTTAATACATATTTATATGCATGCATGTATGTACACAAAAGTTGTCATGAAAGAGAGAGAGAGAGAGAGAGAGAGAGAGAAGAAGAAGAAGAAGAAGAAGAAGAAGAAGAAGAAGAAGAAGAAGAAGAAGAAGGAGAAGGAGAAGGAGAAGGAGAAGGAGAAGGAGAAGGAGAAGGAGAAGGAGAAGGAGAAGGAGAAGGAGAAGGAGAAGGAGAAGGAGAAGGAGAAGGAGAAGGAGAAGGAGAAGGAGAAGGAGAAGGAGAAGGAGGAGAAGGAGAAGGAGAAGGAGAAGGAGAAAAGAAGAAGAAGAAGAAGAAGAAGAAGAAGAAGAAGAAGAAGAAGAAGAAGAAGAAGAAGAAGAAGGAGAAGAAGAAGAAGAAAAGAAGAAGAAAGAAGAAGAAGAAAGAAGAAGACATGGATGGAGTTGAATGGGTGAGAGAATGTGGTAGAAAATATGTAAACAATACTCATGTATAAAATTCTCAAAAAGCATCAAGAATTTTAACTATTAAAAGGTAAATAATTAAAAGGTGGATGTTTACCCTGATTTAAACATTAGTCAGTGTATATATTTACTGAAGCATCATTTTGCTCTGTCAATATATTCAATTACTTTTTGTATTTAGAGATCAGTTGAAGCAATACATGCAATTGTAAGTAAGGCAAGCAAAACAAGTAACTGACTGTTTCAGAGACCTGAACTATTTATATGGAAGAGTCATGAATTATGAAATATATAAGTACAATGTATTTTAATGTAGTTAACACCAGCTGATTTTTCCCATCACCATAGTTGGAATTAATAGTCTAACTCTCCCAAGATTTCTCTTTCAGCAGTCTAAATGTCATCATATCAACTCACTATACATTAGTGCATTAACTGATTGCATGAAGCAGAACAAAGATTATTTTTCATGGCTACACAGAGCAGCGTGTAAATTAACCTCTCCAACTGCCTATCTTTCCTAAATGTCTTTCTCTATGACAATGATAATTATGCCTTTGATAAATATCCTAGCACATAACTGCTTAAGCTTCTTCACTGAAATACTATTCTTCCTTATTCGGAAAAATAAAATGAAGCAAACAAAAGTTTGTTCAAAGTGTATAAATGATCAGTGTGGGAATGTGCACTTCATGTTCATGTGAAAAATATTCTTATGTGATATTTTTTAAAAGTAGACACATAGTAGAGAGATTTAGTAAATGACTTGTATCATTAGAGTTGATTTGCATTATTGATTTCTTATTTAGTATACTTTAGTCTGTTTTGTTATTATTTTGGTTAATATACAAAGAAATTTTCTGTAAGACATTGCTACAGGGAAACAGAAACCTTGCTGTCAAAATAAGCATTATCAGAAATGAAAAAGCAAATAAATTAATATGATGAGCCAGTATGACTTATCTGTGACAGAATTATTAAATGAGATGTGTTTCATAGTTGCCTCATGAGATTAATGATTTTAAATCAAAAGACTATTCTATTTCAATTCTAATATTCTACCTCCAAGAAAAATGGAATCATACTAGGAAATAACTAAAGGGAATATAGCTTGACAAATTAGCACATGTGCAGAAACTCTATATTCCTTGAAGCTGTAAATGAGGATGTCACAGGTTAACATTTAGTCCTGCCATAGAAACAAACTAAAACTAATCTCACAATTTTTTTCGAACATATAAGACTAAAGGAATAGAACTGCAAATCTTAGGGCTTAATGCCTGAAGGATGACATTTACTTTCCAATATTCTTACATTCATTCCTTTCTGATGATATAGTGACTGTCTCTCACAAGGAAACTAGTTTGAACTTTATTTTTAGTTAGTTGTTATGAGCATTTTGCCTGGAAATGTAAGAAGAGGAAATGGAACACCTGGAACTGGAGTTACAGGTCTGTGTAAGCCTCAATATGGAGCTGGGAACCATACCTAAGTCTTTGGGAAAATCAGTCAGGGTTCTTAATTGGCTAACTATCTTTCCAGCCCTATGAGATTTTTTTTCCTTTACAATTTCTTTATTTTTTGTTAAAAAGAAATTCCAAGTAGTTTATTTAAAATATTTTTCTCTATTAAATATAATTATAAAGTCACCCTCTCAAATTCCACTGTTCAGAGTGCATGAAACATGGTATGTTATCTTTCCTCATATTAAGCTTGTTTAGCATTTCATTATTTTAATATCTCACTGCCTCAACATGTTCAAATTTTTTTCTGCATCTTTCAAAGACTTGACTAGTAGAAAGAACTCCTATAATGCAGATAACATTTACTATTGGGCAAACTTTGTGTTTCCTGATTTTCACTGTTCTTCATAAGCACTAGTATAAGCCATTATCAGGGGAGGAATAAATATTCTAGTGACTGTGGGAACTGCAAAAGCTATGATAGTCTTACAAAATGGGTTTAGTTAATGTGATGCATTTTTATGGAAAGAATGCATTGTGGTAAATATATTCAGCAAGTGTTCATTAATATAGAATGCATCTTTGGAGTGGCTTCATATTACCTTTCTAAAAAAGACTCTGGACTAGAGATGGTCACTTCAACTACAGTCTCTTTAGCTGCCCACTGTGTCACAGATGTTGTTATATATTATTTCAAAATGTATATAATTTTAAAAATATCTTGCAGTAGCATTCAAAATTATGTAACCTTACTGCCTCAGTAAGTCATTTATTTGAGGCCTACAGCAATATCTACCACAGACATACAGCTGACAGATGCTAAGAAGTAATTCCACATCTGATATGTATTGTACATTATCTTGGTGTGGACATTTCCCACCTGGCAAAACATATGACATTTCTCTGTCCTGGAGCTTTATTCTGAGTGGAATAAGAAAAAGCTTAAAATCACAGAAGTTGGAAATGACACAGAGTGATTGAGCCTCTTAGAAGCTTCAGAGAGTACTTATCTCGAGTTTCACTACAGAGTGAGGGTGGCCTATAAGGAGACTCATGAAGAAAGACCAAAGAGATACTAGGACTTAATGACTCTGGTTCCAGAGCAAACAGTAAAATTAAAGAATTTGTGGACTAAGGCTACAAAAAATCCAGTAGAGCCCAAACAGATGAGCAATGAAGACACTGATACAACAGAGTTCTGAGAATGAATTGACCATGTCTCAGCAGAGGACAGAGCTGAGATATCACATCAAAGGGACCATAATAAGAGTTTTAGACACAAATCAAAGGTCTTAGACTTAAGCAGTTAGAGGATTAGGATGACTATCAATAAAGTTGTTTGTTAGGGTGTAGAGGTAAATGCCATTAACCATCCACACAGAAACTTCCAGAAGACAACAAATTAATTTGTTTGAATACAAGTAACAGTGCTGGAGAAGTTCAATGCCATTGCTTTATAAAAGCACTGAATGCAACTGATTGAAAATGGTTAAAATCATCTACAGAGTAAACTACAAAGGACACTTGATCGAAATCTTAAGTTTGGTCTCTGTTCTCTCCTTTTTTACAATATAATGTAACTATTAAAATATGTTTCAAAATTTATTTACCTGTCACAATTGTTAGTTGTAAGCATTTCTGTTGAATAAGAATAAGTTACACTTGTTCATCAACTGAACCTAGGTTTCCTGCACATATATAGCAGTTATACAACTTGGTCTTTGTGTAGATTTCCCAACAATTGGAGAGGGACTGTCCCTGAATCTGTTGCCTGCCTGTAGATCCCATTCCTATAACTGGGCTGCCTCATCTGTTCCTAGTCCTGTGGGAAGTGGAGGGGGATGTTCATCTGTCTCAGATGAGAAGGGGAGTGGAGAATGGAGAAGGAGCTGTATGATCAGGAGTCTGAGAAGAGTAGGGGATTGATATTGGGGTGTAAAGTAAATAAATTAATGAAAAAAAGAATAGTGGGTTTAGCTTTTTAAACGCGAGGCATAGGGATATATTTAAACACCTATGTATCTGTGTCTTTAATATATGACTTTCTCATTGTTTATTTTAATTTTAAATGCAAAGTGTTTTTCTCCATTTATCTTTATTCTTACTCTCCATTTTTTTTTGTCCTTCTCATTATTAGGTATAGAACTCAGGGCCTCTAATGTAATACATGTATATACAACACACATATACACAAATATCACTACATATACCTACTATTGAGGAAGGGGGAAAGATGAAGATATATAGAGATACTCATGGAGAATGAGATAGAAATAGAGAATGAGATAAATATATAGGAATACAGATAGATATAGAAGAAGAGATGGAAACAGAGAAAGAGATACAGGTAGAAATTAAAAAGATATGGAGAAAGGAAAGATACACAGGTTAAAATAGAAAGAATACTTAGTCATTTAACAGCAAGACAAGCATCAAGACAAGGATGTCTCTTCCTCAGCCTCCATCACCCACCATTCTAGACTAATCATCTGAATATTTCTGCTGTCATTTGCTCTCATGAAAAAGACCATCTTTCCTGCTTCTGGTTACTGATTTTATTGCAAAAGATGCTAGACAAGACACAGGGAGTACCTCTATCATACCGGTTTTGGAAAGATTATGAGAATAAGAAATATTTCAAAAGAATCATAACAGAAAAATTCCCAAGAACAAGGCAAAGAGATATAAATTCAGAAACAAGGGGCATTTAAGAAACAAAACTAGATAATGTCCAGAAAGAAATCACTAAGTACACAAGACAAAGAAATTATGTTAAAACTTACCTTGAAAAATGATAAGATAGAAGCACATAGTCAGTAATCACAAGCTCATTAGAATAACACCAGATCACTCAACTGGAATTTTAAAAGCAAAAAGGGACTATGAAACTGAATAGAGAGTTCTAAGAAGAAAAACATATACAATGAGATGTTATTAATCTTTAAGGAAAAATAGATAAAAATTTTGCAAAAATATCTGTGGAACTGATAAGTGTTATACTAAGTGAGATAAGACAGGCTTACTCTTCAAATGCTGCACATTCTCTCTCCTATGTGAATCTCATAGATGAGCAAAACCAAAAATCTGTTACTTGAGACTTAAAAGCACAAGAAGGTAGGAAACAGAAAAAGTTAGCAGCATCAAGGCACACATAAGATATTTGGAACTGTTTAAGCTTTGCCACAGCACAGAATGGTGGCTACAGCTTAGAAGTTCCTATATAATATTTCAAGAATCCTGTTTTCATAATAAGGCCTTACTACATAGTCCCAGCTGATCTAAAACTTACTATGTAGACAAAACTGGCATCAAATTCAGAGATTCATCTGCTTTGTCTCCTCTGTGCTATTATCAAAGGTTTGTACCACAATATCTGACATAGTTACTGGTAAAAAATGTAACTTTTTCTATTCATAAATCACTGTTGTTCATTTGGAAATACTTGCTTGTAATTATTTGACAACTCCAAACATTTCTCATGCATTACCACAATGTATCCCAAGTTGATGTTTCTAAAAGCCACAAAAAAAAAAAAACCCAAAACATAAAAGTCTCAATGAAATTTAAAATAATGGACAAAAGTACCTGAATTTCTCTAAAGAAGACAAAACTTGGCCAATAAGCACATACAATAATGATCAACATCACTAATAGGGGAAATTCACACATAAAGCATTTGGAGGTATTACCTCCTATTGCTTAACATGTTTATTTTCTAAAAGGAAAAAGACACCAGCTGTTAGGTTAATACAGATGTAATACAGCTGTGTGCAGAGTGGAACAGTATACATATTGCTAAAGGATTTACAAATGAAAAACTATGACCCAGGCAGCAATTCTGCTCTGGGCATATACCAGTGAGATCTAATCATTACTAGATGAAGGCATTAATACTCTTAGGCTTTCATTTTTCAAATTAACAGGAATATGGAAGGAGTTACAGAGACAAAGATTGGAGCTGAGACAAAAGGATGGACCATCTAGAGACTGCCATACCCGGGGATCCATCCCATAATTAGCCCCCAAACGCTGGCACTATTGCACACACTAGCAACATATTGATGAAAGGACCCAGATATAGCTGTCTCTTGTGAGGCTATGCCTGGGCCTAGCAAACACATAAGTGGATGCTCACAGTCAGCTATTGGATGGATCACAGGGCCTCCAAAGGAGGAGCTAGAGAAAGTAACCAAGGAGCAAAAGGGTTCTGCAACCCTATAGGTGGAACAATAATATGAACTAACCAGTACACCCCGGAGCTCGTGTCTCTAGCTGCATATGTATCAGGAGATGACCTAGTCGGCCATCAGTGGAACGAGAGGCCCATTGGTCTTGCAAACTTTATATGCCTCAGTACAGGGGAACACCAGGGCCAAGAAGTGGGAGTGGGGGGGGGGGAAGTGGTGGGGGCTGGGGAGCTTATGGGGTAGCATTGGAAATATAAATGAAAAAAAACCTAATTAATAAAAAAAATGGCTAAGATCCCACTACCTCATATAGCTAAGATGAGCAGTAAGATGACCTAAATGAAATGAGTCAGCTATAAGGATATATGAGCTCCTTTGATTTTGGACCCTAGAAAACCACTGAAAAGTGCAATTCAAATATATAGAAATGGAAACATGAAGAACAGGTGTGACAGTTGGAGAACCACACAGATATAGGTGAAAAGCCACAAAGAGGCAGATTCACAGGAAGAGAACATGTACAAATCTGAAGAGCAATACAGGATTTCATCTGTTCTTTACTCAAAAAGAAAAACAATTGATTTAAGAAGTCAACACTATGCAAATTTATTTCACATGTCAATATATTAATATATATGTTAATATGCATGTCAATATATTAATATAATTTCCCATAGAATCATGTTGTATACATTAAATCTACACAATAAAAATTTTGAAAGGAAACGTGCACTGATGGTTCTTTCAAATTAATCCACTAGACTGTATAAGTCATTTCAGTCTTTAAGAATCTCTGATGGCTTGATGCTGTGAGAGTGCTATGAGTCACCAAGATTTAACCAATATATGATATACAGTGATTGTCAGATCCCAAGACAAAGAAAATGTGTCTTTCTCCTTTGGATTTTGTGTTTTTCCTTGCTTAAACTTACTCTCTGAATGCCTGTGAATTTTTGTATGTTGAGATACTCTCACTGTTCATGTTCTCTTCGATTCACAGATTGTTTTTACAAGCTGTATCTGATCTCAGATACCCACTCTTCAGAAGACATTCCATCGAAGTGCTTGTCCTTACTGCACATACCTTGAGAACCTTGCACATGATCTCACACACGGAGAAGGTTTTCTCTGCTCGAGTCCAGTCCCAGGTGGTCACCTTTAAAAGACAGGTAATAACAGATCATTTGTGCTAGTAAGGCATTTCTGCTTCCCTCTGTTTCATCTAGTTAATAATGCTTTCATAGATGTGTTTCTTTCGTCTCTCAGTGGTACTCCATATAAATTTCCTTGTATAGCATTTGAGCTTTTTTTTTTTCCCCAAAATTTGTCAGGAGTTGTCTCCCTCTTTTCAGGACACATTTTATGTTGTTTTTAATAATTTCTACTTGGCAAAATATTTTATGTCTTAAAATAATTCTTGTATTATTTTAAAACAAATATTAAATGTGCAAGTACTCAATATGCATTTCCCTTAGTAAGATATAGAGAAGAAAATAGACATCAATAATTGTCTCGATTATTTAAAAATAGATTATTGATATTTTAAAATCATTCTAAAATTATTAAGATTATGTGAAGATGTCAACTCTACTCTAAAGTCAGTTTCCTTACTTATTCTAAAATATTTCATCTCTCCAAGCAGAAGAAATTATTCAGGGTAGAAATGTAACAAAATACATAAACTATTATTTTTCCTTCGTGGTTCTATGAATTTTGTGTGGACATAAACATTAAAAATAGTAATGATTCAGACTTAAGAACTCTCAGATCATTTATATTATTAAACCTGTCAATGAACAGCATGGTATCTTGTGTTTATAGTCAATAAATACTTATTGGGTGCTAATTCTCGGTAAGGTACATGTTTCCAAAGCAAACCTTTCAAGAAAATAAATGTAAAGACATAGAATATACAATAAAACATATTACGAACAGATTAGGTTCCAGAAGAATTGAACAGTATGGAAGGTCATATGTTAAACTGTGATACCAACAGCCGAGCTTAAATATTCCCCCAAAGACACATGAAGTTAGAAACTCCTGTTCTTTTATATTTTGGAACATGGCAGCACATTGAGAAGGTGGGCTATAATGTAAGAAAGTTTATGTCATTAGGGACATGAACTTCCATGGAGTAGTAACATCTGAAGTCCTTCTATTTTCTCTATCTCCTGGCTGCCATAAGGCAAGCTTCCTCACCTGGTGTGTACTTCAAGCATGTTGTATTGTGCTGCCCTAACCTACTCAACACAGTCATGTGGCCATGAATTGAAACCTCTGACACTGCACAACAAGATAAACTTTGTTTTTCTTTACTGGCTGAGCTAGCTACGTATTTTTTTTTACAGTAGGGGAAAACTAATATATTCATGTATTTCCCAGAAGATATTTCTTTTTTCCCCAAGACTAATAAAATTTCATTTAAATATTTGTGGGATTTGTATGTTTTCTGTTGTTTTGTTGTGTTATGGTAGTTTGTTTGAAGACAGTGTTTCACCTTTTATACATGGCCAGCCTCGAACATTCCTCCTCTTTCCTCAATCTCCCATGCTCAGAGAGTGCAGTCCTGAACCATCACACTTGCCTTTCATTTATACTTTTATCAGCATAGAATCCGACTTACTATACGTAGACTTAACATTGACTGATCATTTTGAAGTTTTATTTATTATATGTTAACAATATTTTAAATATAAATTGAAAGCTTAATGCTCATAATAAAATGATCCAAATTCTGACTAAGGACTCTTATAGATACAAAAGGAATAAAATATTCATTAATATAGAATAAATGTTTAAATCTCTTACTCTACCTATCATCGTTACTTTTTCATTCAATACATGAAATTGTTTGATATATCTTTAGGGACATTTCTTAAATCCTTTCCAATGTCTTCATGAAATGTTTAACAACAATATTATTATTTGCTCCATTTTTCAGGTTCTCTAGCAAAAAAAACATCTAACGTCTTCAAAGCTTTACATTTGGCAAAATATTTTAAACAAAGATTAATGATTTCCTAAATGCCTTATTTTCAAAATACATTGTTAATTATGTGTTGCTCAGGTGATGTGAGCCTGCTATAAGCAGATCTGGGAGTTCAAACATTTGACTATAAACACTTACTGGAGGTGACAGGAACCTGTAAAGACAGGAGCCCCTCAGGGCAAGAAACACAGGTGTATACACACGGTCTTGGAGGGATTCCTGCTCCCGGGCTTCACACCAGCCCATGTAGACTATCTGCAAGGAAAGTAAGTTCTGTTAACTGACAAAATACACTTTCCATATTGTAGTCTATGTGTGTGTCTTGTGCTGATAAAATTTCATGAAAAATTATCAAATTGGTTTATAGCAAATTCTACTAAACAAGAGAAGTTTGTCTCTATAACATTGTCAAACATTGCCTAATGACATTTGTCATGAGCTACTTTCTCACACATTCCCTCTCTTTTTCTGCTCTTAAAAGTATTTAGAACAGACTATTAGCTTAACTATTGTTTTACCAATTACTTTTATTTATTATGACTGAATATTCTCATAATATACAACATGCAAATGAGCAATGTAAGCCAGTCAGTCTATCCACTAGAATGAAGCACACCATCCTCTGGGATTCACAAGATAGGATGACAAAACACTTATTCTGAGCACTAACCTCAGGTGGTAAAGTATATGTTATCATTTTTTATAATTAAAAAATTGAGGTTCATTTTTACACATCAAGTTGCAGTGACTGATCATAGTTCTGGGTCTTGTTGACTGAGAGAAATCAGTTTCTAAGAGAAAGCACTGTTCTGTAGAGAGAATCTCTTGAGCAATATATGGAAGCTTCACTTGTCAATAAAAGGCCTTTGAGTTTAGCAGGAAAGAGGAAGGTGAAAATTGCAGTACATAAAGCGGACTCTGAGATAGGTTGGGGAAAGAGAATTTGCCCTAAACTCTGGAGAAGAAGATAGCATAAACCTGACAAAAGGTAACTAACCATATGGAAAGCAGAATGCTTTAAACCAGTTAAATAAGCTGTAAGCTAGCCAGGGAATAAGCTAAAGCATTTTAGCTAAGAAATTATTCATAAATTATTTATCCCAGAGTTGTTATTTGGGGGAAACAAAGAGGTTGAGTGGAAAAGCTGAATTCTACATTTGGCATATCATACATGGGGCATAAAATCCAAACTTAGAAAAGTCTCTGGTGAGAGGCAGGGCAGTTCCACTGTTCCTCATGCTCCACCATTGAGGTGCTATGAGACTCAACACACACAAATGTCGGTTGAATGTTAGTTTTGATATTTGATTCACATTTTATTGATTCCATATGGGAATACCCTTCTTATCTCACCAGTTTTACTTTTTGATTTCTTATTTTCAGACATTGATTCATCAATTACATTGTTTTCTATAACACCTTTTTATGTCCAATAAAATATGAAACATATGAGGAAGCTCAGCTGGACTTAGTGTCCATTACACTGCTTCCAAGATACAATGGTAGGAGTAGCAGAGTGTCCAGCACAGCTGTCATGCTCATCCAGCTGCTAATAACAAATTACCAGCTCGTTGCAGAAGATAAGGTCCTTCTTGTGTCCAAACCTGGATTTAAGATGGTTTGTATACAGCATACTATAATAACACAAGAACCTTTACAAACAATTCCCACTTACACCCAATGACATTTTCTTCCTACTGCATCATTTTTTTCTGTATAATAAACTGGATTGTCCATTATCTTAGTTTATATTATAATAACTCTCTTGCATTTATAACGTCTCTGATTCTCTGATTTAACAACTTTGGGAATTGTGATTTACATATCTTCTCTAGAGAATTAATGTATGTTTTGAAATTTACATTGTAATTGAACACTTCTTAGACTTTTCAGTTGTTAACGAAATAATAATAAGATCCAGACAAAATAAATTATTTGGATTGATTTTTATATAATCAATTATAATTAATAAAATGATACCAATCATTGAAAATAATAAAATAATAAAGTCACTTTCCTCATAAAAAACATATAACTATGTATATATTTACATACACACACACTCACTCACGAATGCAAGCATGCACACATGTTGAAACACACTAAGTCCTTTGAAAAGAAGGATTTCCATTATGAAAATGGCCAAGAGTACTGGCCTGAGTGAAAGCCTGTACTCCATGTCCTTTCTTAGTTAATGATTGATGTGGAAGGGTCCAGTCTACTGTGGATGGTGCCACCTTTGGGCAGTTGTTCCTGGATGGTTTAAGAAAACAAACTTGGAATCCATCCCATACACAATCACCAAAGCCAGACTCTAATTTGGGTGCCAACAAGTGCTTGCTGACAGGAACCTAATATAGCTATTTCCTGGGTGACTCTGCCAGTGCCTGACATATACAGAGGTTGATGCTCTCAGCCAGCAATTGGAATGAACACAAGGTCCCCATTGGAGGAGCTAGAGAAAGAGATAATAAGACTGCATGCATGTGTGAGTGTGTGTGTGTGTGTGTGTGTGTGTGTGTGTGTGTGTGTGTGTGTATGCATAGTTAATTTTTTAAAGGTAAAAAGTGAGATATTTTCTATATTTAATAAAAACATTATCTCTTTTGAGGCTCTGGAAGTCTAGAGTCACATTTTTTGTAACCCCCCCCCCCTCCAATCTAAAATGTCTTAAAACACATGGCTTAACAGTGGCTGCACAGAAAATATACAATCTCAAAGTCTGACTTTCATTTAAATACAAATATACAAAATGTAAATAGAGACAATAGAGAGATTTTCAAAGCTTTCCTTTAAAAATAATAAAGACAAAATTCAGTTCTAGTTAGGATGCTATTAAATTCCATGCAAACTGTCATATCCCATTTGGTTTCTATTGCAATATTCAACGAGGAAAATTCTAGTCCACCCCAGCTTGGGGCCACCTTGGAAAACAGACCTGAGTGGAAATTTCTTTGAGAAACTTGGAGGTTTGTTATTGGGGGAACGGTATCCTATCTTAGTTCCCACTGGAGCTTTGCTGGCCACTGAGCCACAGTGGAAGCTCCCCTGTCTACAAGTTCTGCTTCCAAGTAGAAGGCTCTGAGCTGGTTCCACTTTTGACTTCAAGGCCAGAGATGAAACTAGCTGCTTCCAGGGGAGTTTGAATTGATGTGGTTTGAATTATTCGGTGGTTACAACTGGTCTTAGGAGTAGGTGAACTCTTGGAATTGCTTTGATGCTGACGCCTGAAGAGTCTGTGGAACAGCCCTTTCTTTGGCGGTTCTGGAGGCTGACTTCTGTTCAGGTCTGGTGAGAGGGTACCGTTAGGTCCGAACACATTCAGCTCCTTGAAACATTCTGCTTCTATCATCTCATTTTGCCATGGAATTGGCACAAAACCTGTAGAGAACTTTGAGTAAAAGTCATCCTTCGGAGGTCTTCACAGGATTGCCTTCCACTTCTTGCTTTTCCCTTTGTGCTTTCCTCCACCCCCTTCCCGGGCTTTCAGCAAGACCTTGTTGGCCACAATGTTTTCCAGCTCCATTGACAGTTGGCAGTCAGCAAGGGAGCGGGGCCGGCTGTGCTGTCAGCGTCTGGGGTGATGCTGCTGCCGCTGCTTGAGCTGCTGCCTGCTGCTGCCAAACCCCAGAGCAAGCAGCCTACCTGCTACCGCATTATTCTTTCTTGGAGCCCGCAGTTTCCCTCTTTGCACCAAAGAGAAGCTGCCGCCGCTTCTTCCTCCCTCTGTGTCCCCTCTCCCCCCCTCCCTCAACACTTTCCCTCCCACACTCCGCGCATCTGTCACTCCATTCTACTTACATGTTTTTATGAGGAGAGTGACTTTATTATTTTCAATGTTTGGTATCATTTTATTAATTATAATTGACTATATAAAAATAAATCCAAATAATTTAATGTGTCTGGATCTTATTATACCCAAGGAGCGGAATGAGCTTGCAAGCCCCACAGGAGACTGCAACAACAATATGAACCAACCTGTACCCCCAGAGCTGCCAGGGACTCAACCACCAACTAAAGAATACACGTGGAGGGAACCATGGCTTCAGCTGCAAATGTAGCAGAGAATGGCCTTGTCAGTGGGAGGAGAGGCCCTTGGTCCTGGGAAGGCTCCATGCCCCAGTCTAGGGAAATGCCAGGACAGGAAAGTGGGAGTGGGCAGGTTGGTGAGCAGGGGGAGGAGGGATGGGATAGGGGATTTTCGGAGGGGAAACCACAAAGGGGATAACATTTAAAATGCAAGTAAAGAAATATCTAATTTAAAAAAAAAAGAAATAAACTTAGCAAGCAATGAAGAGCTAGCCAGGAAGTAGTGTTCCCACTCAGTTTCTGTCAGTTGCTGTCTCCAGGTATATTGAGTTTCCACCTTGATATCCCTCAGATATGGACTGTAACCTGAGAGTTGCCAGCTGAAATAAACTCTTTCCTCCATAAGTTACTTTTGATCATGGTGTTGTATCACAACAATGAAACTAAATGTGAAATTGTTACCAGGATCATATGTTATTGCTATGGTAGACCTGAATATATTTTATGTAGTATTGTAAAAGGACTTTGGAATTTTGGGGGGAAAATCTCTTGAGTGTTTAATGCGTAGTGAGCTGTTTGGGGAACTAAGAAGCTAACCCTGTGAATGTTCAGATAATCTAGAACCAGCTTGTGAAGTTTCAGAGGGAAGTTGGAGTGGTCCATAAAGACTTTAAGATTATTCAATATTTTGAATTAAACTTGGTCAACTAGGGCTGAAGACTTAGCTGTGATGAACAAGACTCCAACATCGTTGAGGCAGTTTCTTCTGGAGATTTTTCCTCAGGGTCAGCATAGAGTAGCTATGGCCCAGAGGTGACAAATGTGGAACCTCATTCTGGCAGCCAAACTTGGTAATGGGTAAGAAAAATTGTAGGTAGTACTAGTTATGGAAGCTTAAAAGGGCCACAGAAAGCAGAAGCTTGGCCTCTGAAAAGTCAGCAAAGAACATTACTGAAAATGCTGCCACAGTTGAAGTAGAACTCCCAAACTGTGGGGCAATGGGATATGTACAGACAGCCTGGTCTCCAGTCAAGTTGAGGTCTTGGACCCCGGTGGGACCTGTGTGTGATGATTTCCACCTACATAGGATGGAAGGTGTTTGATCATGTCTCCTGGACTCCTAGCTTCTGTCAAAGTTACCACCTCCACAGACCCCACAAGAGAAGTATGTGGCTTTCAGTCATGCTGACAATGTCACAAGCTTCTGGCATTCTGACTAGACTCCTCCCCACAGTTACCTAGCAACAGCAAGATAACAAAGCCCACTATAAGAAGGGCTGCTTAGCCCCTCCTCACTCTCTTTAAGCTTTCTTACTCTCTAACTCTCCTTTTCTCTCTCTTTCTCTTCCTACATTCTCTAAGCTTTTACCTCACTTACTCTCTAGCCTTCCTTCTCTCTCTCTCTCTTCCCCCTTTCTCTCCATGTGGCCATGGCCAGCCTCTCTCTCTCTCTCTCTCTCTCTCTCTCTCTCTCTCTCTCTCTCTCTCTCTCTCTCTCTCCCCTTTCTCTCCATGTGGCCATGGCCAGCCTCTCTCTCTCTCTCTTCCTACCTTCTCTCTTCCCCCAGCCTTTCTACAATAAAGCTCTAAAACCATAGACTGACTGTCTCTGATATTCAAGGCCCACATGCTTGAACGATGGGATAGGCTTTCTCCTAAGGAGTCATGTCTAACCTCCCACCAGAAGGCCTGCCTACACTGCAGCCATGGACCAGACTAAGGACTCTCACCTGTGTGGGAACCACCCAGTGCCCAACAATCCCACTGCCCTCTTCCCTTATCTCTGGGGCTGAGTGCCGCCCCAGGGCCCCTATTCTGTTCTCTGCTACTCCATCATACCCAGCGTGGGATGTCGGAGACTGAGAACTTGGTACCTGGGCCTGCCCCTTGTCCACCACCTTCTGTGTGGGGTCAGTGGCTTAACACAGCCAGATGCCCACCCAGGGCTGTGTGGAAAGCATCCTGCAGTCCTCTCACATTTGGCTGCCCAGAGCACTGGAACTCTGGTAGGATGTGGGCTCTCTCCCACTTCCCTCTTTCCTACACACCCATAGACCCGCCCACAACAAATCATAAAGATAAGTTGAAACTTGGCACCATGTGGTAGGCTCAGAATCTTTGAAGAGAAACTATTGTTGGTGGCACAGCTCAGCTTCAGGGGAGACCCTAAAATTTTAGAGATGCTAGAACCATGAGATGACTGCAAAAGACAACAGAAGCTGTGGAGTGGAGCCAGCCAGTGAGAAACGATGTGTGTGCAGTAGAGAACAGAGTCAGAGAAGTGACCCTGGACCCTCAGGGTCCTGATAAAAGTGAGGAGCTCTAGATGTCAAGCATTGAGTTTTTTATACTTTTGAATTTTAGTTTCACTTTGATTTGTGTGTGATCATGCCCTTACTAATGCCTCCTGTAATAACAACTCAAGTCCTTAGTTTTTATTTCACAGGAGCTCATTGAAAAAAGACTTGAGAATGTTATATGACTTTGGAATTTCAAGATGAAAGGACATCTTATAGAATTTAGGTATCTTTAGACAGGCTTTGAACTTTGAAACAGACATGAATATTATAAAGATATTTTAAAATGTTTGAGTTTTTCAAGATTGTGGGACTTTGAAAAGTTGAAATGTTTTGTATTGTGATATTAATATCATATGTTGGTAATGAACAAGAAAGTAAAGGTTATATATTAAGAGTAATGTGTATGTGTCAGATTTAAAAGGGGTTGATTTTCCTGATTAGCTCTTTGTCAATTTGACATAAGTTACCATCATTTGAGAAGAGGGAAATGCAATTGAGAAATTGTCCCTGCCAGATTGGCTTGTGGATATACTTGTGGGAGACTTTCCTACTAATGATTGGTATAGAAGCATCCAGACCACTGTGGGTGATACTTCCTCTAGGCAAATATTCTTGGATATCACAGGAAAGCTGTCTGAGTACGTCACAGGGAGGTAGCCACTAAACAGCACTACTCTGGTACTCCTGCCTTCAGGTTCCTGTCTAGGACTCCTGGCCTGACTTCCTTAGATGATAAAATGTGAATGGTAGTTTTAAGAGGAAGCCTTTTCTCTCAAGCTGCTTTTGGTCATGTATTGTATCACATTAATAGAAATCCTAACTAAGGCTTATAAGCATGCAAACTAGTGTAGTTGTATTATAGTAATTGAGTTATAGTAAAAGAAGGGAATGGTCAGGTCTATCTTTGGCATTTCTATTTTAAATAATTCAGAAAAGCCACCAAGGCAGTTGTTTTAGAAGACTGGAAAATATACTGGGCTTAGAGTCCTATATACTTACCAAAACAAAGTATTAGGAATGGATAGAGAACAGCCAGTCTTATGGTCATTTACACCTATGTAACATATAAATCTCAACATGGGTCTTAATTTCCATAAAGTAATAACAACATCAGTATAGAGCCAGAATTTCTATAGTCATGCTCACAAGTAGAGGAGAAAACCTTGCTTTAGCAACAATTCTGGAGGAAAAGGATCAGGGTCATATGTAAAGTGGGTTCAGGCAGAAGTTAGAGAGATGGGGCAAAAAAGTCAATCTGCAAATAAAGGTGATCCTACACAGAAGTACTTTTCATAATGGCACTTCTATTCCTATACACTTTCATGTTCATTTTCCTATGGCTTTAAAAACATAAATAAGGATATTTTTAAATATTGTGAGTACATTTAGATAAAAGAGACAAAAAAAAAGATAGTAGAATGCTATAATAGCTAGGAGCTGGAAAGAGCCCAGATGTCCCTCAACAGAAAAATGGATACAGAAAGTGTGGTACATTTACACAATGGAGTATTATTCAGCTATTAAAAACAATGAATTTATGAAATTCTTAGGCAAATGAATGGAACCAGAAAATATCATCCTGAGTGAGGTAACCCAATCACAAAATACACATGATAGGCACTCACTGAGAAGTGGATATTAGCACAGAAGCACAGAAGCTTGGAAGACCCAAGATACAATTCACAAACC
The DNA here is from genome assembly GCF_000001635.26 of Mus musculus. Lineage (NCBI taxonomy): Eukaryota > Metazoa > Chordata > Mammalia > Rodentia > Muridae > Mus > Mus musculus. Next base: position 8,473,317 of record NC_000067.6, read on the forward strand.
ACATGAAACTCAAGAAGAAGGAAGACCAAAGTGTGGATACATCGATCCTTCTTAGAAGGGGAAACAAAATACCCATGGGAGGAGTTTCAGAGACAAAGTGTGGAGCAGAGACTGAAGGAATGACCATCCAGAAACTGTCCCACCTGTGGATGATTCATTCCCTATACAATCACCAAACCCAGGCACTTTTGGGGATGCCAACAAGTGCTTACTGACAGTATCCTGTTAAAGATGTTACTGGAGAGGCTCCACCAGTGCCTGACAAATACAGAAGTGCATCCTTGCAGTCTACCATTGGACTGAGTACAGGGTCCCCAATGAAGGAACTCGAGAAAGTACCCAAGGAGCTGAAGGGGTTAAAATCCTCATAGGAGGAACAACAATATGAACTAACCAGTACCCCCAAAGCTCCCAGGGACAGAATCACCAACCAAAGAGTACACATGGTGGGACTCATGGCTCCAGCTACATATGTAGCAGAGGATGACCTAGTTGTTCATCAATGGGAGGAGAGACCGTTGATCCTGTGAAGTGTCTTTGTCCCAGTGTAGGGAAATGCCATGGCCAGGAAGCAGGTGTGGGTGGATTGGTGAGCAGGGTGGGGGAGAAGGAGGTAGGGTGTTTTCAGTGAGGAAACCAGGAAAGGGGACAACATTTGAAAGAAGTTGATTTAGTAAAAATGTTCTAGAGTGATGATCAAAGCCATGAATATGGATAGAAAATAAAGAGGGTAAGAATCAGGCATCACAATGAAAAATTAAACCCTTAAAATCTAATTCCCAAGCAAGAAGAGATAAACAGAGCTTAGACACAGAAAAATGCTCACACACAAAGGGATTCCCAAGTGTAAATAAAGGGTCAGTCTAACCAAGAGCTATAATTGAACAGAGGTATTTCATCATAATTCTTCAGAAAACTAGAGAGAAAACAAACATAATAAAAGTGACTGGGAAGCAGGAAAAGAGTTGTTGCTCTTTTGTGCTAACATAGAAGACAAAGCCAATACATGTTAGGCAAGTGTTTTAACAGTAAACTCTCACATAACCCAAATTATGTTGAAATAAGCAAAAGTTAGATTAATAACTGACTTCTAAATGGAAACAAAATAGGATATCACATGTCATAAACTTCATTGTATAAAACATAAAATCCCAGTAACCCACATTTCTATATATGTATGAATTATCATTTAAGATGAAACTTGGGCTTTTATGACCATGGCATCATAGCAGCCTTGGAGAAGCCAACACAGCAGTATCCAGAGAAAGGAGGGAGACAAACCCAAGAAACATAGGAAATGCCCCCGAGAAAGGAGCAAAACAAATTTTGAGAAAGTAAGGCGTTAAATGATCAAATGATAGTGCTTTTGCTACTAATGTCCACAAAACTACAACATTGAAATGAAAAGTGCAGTTTGGTGACAACAGTCTACTCTTACAGTCTGCTTTCAAGTGATATCAATGCATCCAGCATAGTTTAGTAGTCACATTCTCAAAGCCCTACCAAGCTGCTCAGTGAAGACTCTACCTCTAGCACCATTCATTCTAAGTATTCTTCTATTTTTAGAAGATCATGATGGTTATTTAAACTGAACTTATACCTATAATATTTCCCACAATAGAAAATTAAACAATAAAGAAACTATATATACAAGTTCATTTCTGATAATATTAAAGTCAATTAGGTCAGAGAAACAGAATGTATTTTATGAGAAATATTTTTCAAAAAATAGCAAGATTAGCAGCAGTGTTTACATAATGTTTGCTTTAATAGAAGGCAACTTATTTTTAATATTTGTTTCTCCATTATTAGTTTAGCTTCCAGAACATGTCCTCTTTACACATATGACAAAGAAAATGTGGAAAGAAAAAACAACAAGTACCACAAACCTCTGTGACAGTAAGAGTTGTTTTCATAGGATCCCAAACACTCAAGCTATTTTAATCTCTAACTAGTAAAGTGAAAAGCGCAAAATACCAAAACAAACAGAAAAAAAATAACCTTAAATATTCAACAATGCTAGACAATACTAAAGAAGAGAGGGAGATAGAGAGATAGAGAGGCAGAAAGACACAGGTACACAGAGACATAGAGACACTGAGAGACAGAGAAAAGGAAACAAGGATTGGGGAAAGAGAAAGTGCACAGCAGAGGTACAGTGTCCCCTGCGTAAGCTACGACTCTGCTGACTCTAATAAGAACTTTAATACTACATTAAACAAGCAATAAATAAAACAAAAGGCAAAGGGAACTTTTGCCTTGCTTATGGAGCACCTATATTTCATGGGGAACAGAAGTTATACTAACAAGAGGAACCGAAACATTAAGACAAATATAGTCCAACTGTAAAACTTCTGCAGTGTTGCTCACATTAGAACACCATACAGAGCAAAAAGCACTACTAGAAGAGAGAATCATTCTGTGAGACTGTAGGATCAGAGCTCCAATATGATATGGTAATGGTCAGGCATGGTGTATTTTATGAAGCTCTTTTAAATTAAATTGTTTAAATTAAAAATTCCAAATAAAGATAACAAAGAACATGGTCAAATGGAGAAGTCTCATTTTCAAAATATGCCAATTACCAAATAAGGCTCTATACTCACTGAGACACACAAGATAATATATTTTAAGCAGTTTCTTATACCTAAAAGAATCAATGTTCAACAAGAAATTAAAACAAGTTGACTTCAGTTTTGGTGTAAACTTCAAGAAGTGGGTATAATCATATAAAATCTCTGTATTTGGATAATGACTTTCATCATTCAAATGATCAGGTTCTGTTCTAAGTAGAATTTGGAATTCACAAGGGAGTAGAAAGTCTTCTACTGAAAGTTTAACACAGATATGTTAAAACTAAGCAATATAACATCATAGGTGAAAGGACGAATCATAAATGAAGACATTAGTTTGTCAATAAAATCTAAGATATTCAACTCATATTGTTCTTAGTAACACTCTACACACATGCATTTGATTAACCTGATAATCCATGGTTTATGATATATATTTCCTTTTAGAAAAAGATGAAAACGTAAGGAAAATAGGGACAGATGCTAATTAAATGGTAAATGAAGCTGTAATACATGTTTTGAAAAAGAAAAACAGTTGTTCAAAGTTTACTATTCTTATAATTAGTATTAAGAGCAAAAATATCTTCATTCTCAGACCTCACAAACACTACCAGAATGTAAAATGCAATATTTATAAAATTAATTTTGAGTTTAAAATGAACTACAATGATTACTAGAATATCAGAAATGATGGAGGAAATTTTTCAAAAATAAATAATCCTATAATTACTAAGGCAATTCAATTTGTTATTTAAAACTAGAAAGAAAAATGTGAGGATAGGTTAAATATGTCCTTAACTTTTGTTAATCATTGGAAAAAACAAACTACATACTTGCAAAATCTTTCAGAGAATAGAATAAAGAAAAGAATCCTCAGGTCACTTTATAGGGTCATTATGACCTAAGAAACTGAGCTTAAAAGGATACTTAGTATGAGATGTGCTGGGAACTGAAAAAGGGGGGCCCAGGGGAAGTGGAGGATATGGCCCATGTTCGGCCAGAGTTCCTGTACTCTGGAATGGCAGACACAGGCGTGGGGAGTGGGGGCTGCTGGAAGCTTTCCGCTCAGCCCCGGTTGGGCATCCAAACCTCTGGCCCACTTGTCGGGGGGTGGGGGGTGGAGAAGGGGCAGCCCTTGATTTGGGGGCCCCAGGGTCACACCCTGTAGCCTGGGGTTATAGGAGAGAGGGATGAGGGAAGAGGTTCCCAACACTGACCAGAGTGTGCAGCGGATTTTGATAAGCAGAGACTATGGTTTGAGAGCTTTATTATAGAAATGCAGAGGGAAAGAGAGAAGTTAGGAGAGAGAGAGAGAGAGAGAGAGAGAGAGAGAGAGAGAGAGAGAGAGAGAGAGAGAGAGAATTCAAAAGAGGGAGAGAGGAGAGAAGAGGAGAGAGGAGAAAAGAAGAGGAGAGGGGATTGAGAGAAGTGAGAGGTAAGGGAACAAAAGAATGAGAGAGCAAGGTGGGGGCCTAACAACCCCTTTTATGGTCTTTATTGTTGCTAGGTAACTGGGGAGGTGTTTAGCCTGAAGGTCAGAAGCTTGGGCCATTGTCTTTTTGACTACTGACCATTCTTCTCTTGTGAGGGCCGGTGGGGGGGGGGGGGGGGAGCGATAACTTAAGCAGGGGCCAGAGTTCCAGGAGCATGAGGGAACGCCTGCCTTCCGTGTCATGTAGGTGAATTATGACCTCGGGTTTCAGACCTCAGCTCAACTGGAGACCAGCCTACAATTCCCCACAGAGGTGAACATTTTCCATGAAATTTACTGTTTAAAATTTATTTTGTTTTTTATTTAAAAATGCTTTCATTCAATGTATTTTGATTATGTGTGCCCCTCCCCCTACTTCTCCCAGTTCCTCCTACCTACCCAATTTCATGTTGTCTCTTTCTTTTTCTGGAGAGAGATAGAGAGAGACAGAGAGACAGAGAGAGACACAAAGAGACAGAGAGAGAGAGAGACAAAAAGACAAAACACAACAAAAAAAATCAATATAGAAACAAAATATAACATGGCTAATTCCTGGCCATGGAATCTGAACTATAGCATTATTGATACGCTCAGTGACACTACATTGGAAAACTGAAAAAGATCTTACATTTCCCAGCAATTTATCATTTGCAAGTAGCTTCTTAGTTAAGATAGGACTTTGCATCTACTTTTTTTTTCATGGCTGGGATTTTGTTTGGCTTGAAGCTGTATGTTTTCTGCTTGTTCCTTGTAACAGTTTCCTTGGATTCCTATAGGTTCCATGGGCCCTGTTACATGTGGAAGAAACTATTTCCTTGAAGTCTACTACCACATTTGGTACCACATTTTTACAATATTTCTCCCTCTTCTTCCAATTAGATCCCTGAACCTTGAGAGAAATGGTTTGATAAAGACACCCCACTTAGGATCGAGTGCTACAAAGTCTCTTTGTCTCTCTCTCTGTCTCTCTCTCTCTCTTTCTCTCTCTCTCTCTTTCTCTCTCTCTCTCTCTTTCTCTCCCTCTGTCTCTCTGCTGTAGGTCTCTAATTCCCACCTACTTCAAGAAAGAACTTCTCTGAGAAGGGTTAAGTTTGGTGTAGGAGATTGTAACTTACAGTACTATTTGTAAAACTGGAGGTATCCAGGAACAGACTCTTGAAAAGGTCAGACTTATTTTACAGTAGATGAATATGTTATTTCTAGAAGGCTGACATTCTTATTTGTTAATATTCTATTTAGTGATGCCTGTAACTGTCATTCTAAAGAAGAATAATAGCACAAAATATGTGAAAAAATATATACCAATCTATGGGTATAGCAGTATGTCATTGAGAGTAATTTTATTTCTGAGTTCCCTTAGCAGAGTTATAGTAGAAGGTATTCCACAGGGCACATCTAGTCTGAGGTTCTTGGCCACTTTAGCAGTGTCATTTCATGGGTGAGTTTGAAATCCAATCAAAAACACTTCTATATCATTAGTGCCAATATTGTATTAGTATGTCTTGCAAATTTATTTTTTAATGCAGTATTTTTTTGTGGTTCTGAGTTACCAGACTCTGGATGAATGTTTCTAATGTCATCCATTTACCTACAAATATTATAATTTCATTTTTCTTAACAACTGATTAATGTTCTGTTCGTGTAACTGCACCATATTTTTCAAATGTATTCATTGATGAATATCTAAGCTACTTCCACCTTTTGGCTATTATGGAATAGTACAGCAATGAACATGGATGAACAAAATATAGTTATTTGAGTATATATTGTAGAGTAGTATATCTGTATCATGAGGTAGACCATGGTTCATATTCCTGAAGATCATCCACTCATGTTTACATAGTTACTGCTTCCACTAAAGTAAATATTTGCATTTCTCTGCATCCTCCAAGCATATGCTGTCATATTTTTTATTATAGCTTTTAAAGTATAGAATACAACTGAAGTGAATTGGGAAAGTGTAAATATGACATATTTTAAGGTATTTTAGGCACATTTGATGTCAATAGTTTGTTTTATTTTGATAAACAGATCCTAGAAAGAACTCATTGCTCAATATGTCTAGACATTTTCATCCATGATTATTTTCCAGTGTGTGTGTCTTCATGAGTGTGAAGCCATCCTGGACTATAGAGACAGACCTCATCTTTAAAACCAGATCTCAACCCAAACTGAAGCAAAAGCAGTTTCTCTAATATGAATATGGGTTGAATGGAGTGGCACTATTAATGGTACATCAACTTTCCAAATGTTTCCCCCTCTGCAACTGCTTATCTCTTCAAACCTACATTGTTTCTAACAATGTAAAAGATTTCCTTCCTCTACATCATTGTCAACACTTTATTTTTTGAGTTTGTTTAAATATGCTCATTGTTTGGGAATTTCAAACACTTAAGTAATAAATAATGGATATTTTCTACCTCTGTCCCATTGCATTCTCTACCCCTTTATCCCCTGTTGGAGACTTTTTCCCAACCAGCACTCTCTCATTCTCATGACTTCTTTTTGTAGGTAGGATCCTCTGAATTTAATTGGAGTCTTTAACACAGGAGTGGGTCTAAGGGCTAATTATCCCTTTAGATCACATAAATCTTTTGAGTGTTTTGAATTTTGACATCAGGCATATTAACATAAAAAGTGGTATAGCTTATGGTGAGCTGCATTTGCCTTCCTCTCAGATCAGTGGTGTTAAACATCTTTCTACACACTTTATGGCCACATGTATCCCTTTCTTGAGAAAGGAAGAAAGGAAGAAAGGAAGAAAGGAAGAAAGGAAGAAAGGAAGAAAGGAAGAAAGGAAGAAAGGAAGAAAGGAAGAAAGGAAGAAAGGAAGAAAGAAAGAAAGGAAGGAAGGAAGGAAGGAAGAAAGAAAGAAAGAAAGAAAGAAAGAAAGAAAGAAAGAAAGGAAGGAAGGAAGGAAAGAAAGAGAGAGAAAGAGAGAAAGAAAAGAAAGAGAAAAGAAAAACCTAACACATCTTTGTTCATATTTTAACTTTTGTCTAAATAATTTCATTAGTTACCTATAACTTGAGATAACAAACCTTCATTAGGTATCTTGCTTGCAAATATCTACTTCCATTCCAGGAATTGTCCTCTTACATAGTTCGTTGTTTTCTTTGCTGTGCAGAAGTTTTCTTGGTATGATAATTTATCTTAGATTTTTTTAATTAGATATTTACTTTATTTACATTTCAAATGTTGTCCCATTTCCTGGTTTTGCTACTGGAAAACTCCTATCCCCTACCCCATTCCCCTGTTCACCAATCCACCAACACGCACTTCCTCGCCCTAGCATTCCCCTTCACTGGCCCATAGAGTCTTCATAGGACCAAGGGCCTCTCCTCTCATTGATGACTGACTAGGCCATTCTCTGTTACACATGCAGCTGGAGCCATGAGTCCCATGATGTTTATTCTTTGGTTAGTGATTTAGTCCCTGGGAGCTCTGGAGGTACTGGTTAGTTCACATTGTTGTTCCTCCTATAGGGATGCTAATCCCCTCAGCTCTTTGGGCCCTTTCTCTAGATACTTCATTGGGGACCCTGTTCTCAGTCCAATGGTAGGCTGCAAGGATGCACTTCTGTATTTTTCAGGCACTGGTGGAGCCTCTCCAGTGACAGCTATAACAGGAGTCTGCCAGTAAGTACTTGTTGGCATCCACAAAAGTGTCTGGGTTTGGTGATTGTATAGGGGATGAATCTCCCAGTGAGGCAGTCTCTGGATGATCATTCCTTCAGTCTCTGCACCACACTTTGTCTCTGTAACTCCTTCCATGGGTATTTTGTTCCCCCTTTAAGAAGAGTAGAAGTATCCACACTTTGGTCTTCCTTTTTCTTGAGTTTCATGTGGTTTGTGAATTGTATCTTGGATATTCCAAACTTCTGGGCTAATATTCACTTATCAGTGAGTGTATATCATATGTATTCTTTTGTAATTGGGTTACCTCACTCAGGATGATATTTTCTGGTTCCATCCATTTCCCCAAGAATTTCATAAATTCGTTGTTTTTAATAACTGAGAAGTACTTCATTGTGTAAATGTACCACATTTTCTGAATCCATTCCTTTGTTGAGGAATATCTGGGTTCTTTCCAGCTTCTGGCTATTATAAATAAGGTTGCTATGATCATAGTGGAGCATGTGTCCTAATTACATGTTGGAGTATCTTCTGGGTATCTGCCCAGGAGTGGTATTACTGGGTCCTCAGGTAGTATTATGTTCAGTTTTCTGAGGAATCACCAAACTGATTTCCAAAGTAGTTTTACCAGTTTGCCACCCAATCAGCAATGGAGGAGTGTTTCTCTTTCTACACAACCTTGCCAGCATCAGCTGTCACCAGAGTTTTTGAACTTAGTCATTCTGACTTGTATGAGGTGGGATCTCAGGGTTGTTTTGATTTGCATTTCCCTGGATGTTGGACATTTCTTTAAATGCTTCTCAGCAATTCTGTATTCCTCAGTTGAGAATTCTTTGTTTAGCTCTGAATCCCAATTTTAATAGGGTTATTTGGTTCTTTGGTTCTTGACTTCTCTTTATATATTGGGTATTAGCTCTCAATCAGATGTAGGATTGGTAAAGATATTTTTCCAATCTGGTAATTGCATTTTTATCCTATTGACAGTGTCCTTTGCTTTACAAGAGCTTTACAATTTTATGATGTCTCACTTGCTGATTCTTAGAGCATAGGCAATTGGTGTTCTGTTTAGGAAATTTTGCCCTGTGCCCATATCTTAGATGTTCTTCCCCACTTTCTCCTTTATTAAGTTTCAGTGTCTCTGGTTTTATGTGGAGTCCCTTGATTCACTTGGACTTGAGCTTTGAACAAGGAGATAGGAACGAATCAATTAGCATTCTTCTATGTGCTAATCGCCAGTTGAGTCAGCATCATTTGTTGAAAATACTGTCTTTTTTTCCACGGGATAGTTTAAAGTCCTTTGTCAAAGATCAAGTGACCATAGGTGTATGTGTTCATTTCTGGGTTTTTTTTTTTTAATTCTATTGATCTACCTGCCTGTTACTGTACCAATACTGTGAAGTTTTTATCACAATTGCTCTAAGTACAGCTTAGGAGAGGGATGGTGATTCGTCCAGAAGTTTTTTTATTGTTGAGAATAGTTTTCACTATCGTAGGTTTTTTGTTATTCCAGATGAATTTGCAAATTGCTCTTTCTAACTCCATAAGAATTGAGTTGAAATTTTGATGGGGATTGCATAGAATCTGCACATTGATTTTAGTAAGATGGCCATTTTTATTATATTAATCCTGACAATCTATGAGCATGGGAGATCTTTCCAATCTTCTGAGATCTTCGATTTCATTCTTCAGAGACTTGAAGTTCTTATCATACAGATCTTTCACTTGCTTAGTCAGATTCACACCAAGGTATTTAAGATAATCTTTGTGACTATTGTGAAGGGTGTTGTTTCCCTAATTTCTTTTACAACCTGTTTGTCTGTTTTGTAGAGAAAGGCCACTGAATTGTTTGAGTTAATTTTATGTCCAGCTACTTTGCTAAAGTTTGTTTTATTAGGTTTAGGAGTTCTCTTGTAGAATTTTGGGTTCACTTTAGCATACTATCATATTATCTAGAAATAGTGATATTTTGACTTCTTCCTTTACAATTTGTATCACTTTGATCTCCTTTTGTTTTCTAATTGCTCTGTCTAGGACTTCAAGTACTATATTGAATAGGTAGGGAGAGAGTGGGCAGCCTTGTCTAGTCCCTAATTTTAGTGGGATTGCTTAAAGTTTCTCTCCATTTAGTTTGATGTTGACTACTGATTTGCTGTATATTATTTTTTACAATGTTTATGCATGTGCCTTAAATTCCTGAACTTTCCAAGACATTTATCATTAACAGGACTTGGATTTTGTCAAATACTTTCTCAGCATATAATGAGAAAAATCACATTTTTTTTTCCTGTGAGTTTGTTTATATAGTAGATTATGTTGACGGATTTCTGTGTACTGAACCATCCCTGCTTCCCTGGGATGAAGCCTACTTGATCATGATGGATGATCATTTTGATGATTTCTTGTATTGAAAGAGTAGTAAACTCAGTGCTGCAAGGTATGCTAATCATAAAACAGATAGTGACATTCCTACCTCCACCTACCCGCTTCCTGGGTTCAAAGAGTGTTCATTCAAAGAAAGTCACCCTGACCCACCCTGACCATTTCTGGAACCCACTATGCAAAGGTGCTATTGCTAGGGGCTCTTAGATTGTTATGGGCTCTTAGAAACTGTCTTGAGAGATAACCTGACACTTGTGACTTTGTACTTCCTTGTGACTCTTAACTGGTATTTTTGATATCTTCCAACAACGCCCTCCCCACTTCCTTGAGTTGTGGTTTCTTCCTTTAAATACCCCCTAATCCATCTACTTGGCGCACCACCTTCCTCTACCCCTGCGTGGTATATGACCGTGGGCCCGAGAGCACTCTTGAATAAAAATCCTCTTGCAATTTGCAGCAAGACCGTTTCTCGTTGGTGATTTTGGGGTGTCGCCTCTCCTGAGTCAGAATGTGGGGGAGTCCTCATGTTGTGGGTCTTTTAGTATTCAGTTTGTGAGAATTTTGTTGAGTATATTTGCATCGATATTCATAAGGGAAAATGGTCTGAAGTTCTATTTTTGTTGGGTCTTTGTGTGTTTTAGGTGTCAGAATAATTGTGGCTTCATAGAATACATTCAGTAGAGTACCTTCTGCTTCTATTTTGTGGACTAGATCAAGGAGTATTGGTATTAGGTCTTCTTTGAATGTCTGATAGAATTCTGCAATAAACACTTCTGGTCCTGGGCTTGTTTTGGTTGGAGACTATTAATGACTGTTTCTATTTCTTTGGGTGATATGGGACTATTTAGATTGTTTATCTGATCCTGGTTTAACTTTGGTATCTGGTATCTGTCTAGAAAATTGTACATTTCATCCAGATTTTCCACTTTTGTTGAATATACATTTTTGTAGTAGGATCTGATGATTTTTTGGATTTCCTTGGTTTCTGTTGTTATGTCTCCCTTTTCATTTCTGATTTTGTTAATTAAGATACTGTCCCTGTGCCTTCTACTTAGTTTGGCTAAGGGTTTATCTATTTTGTTGATTTTCTCAAAGAACCAACTTCTGGTTTGGTTGATTCTTTGTATAGTTCTTTTTCTTTCCCCTTGGTTTATTTCAGCCCTGAGTTTATTTCCTGCCATCTACTCCTCTTGGGTGAATTTACTTCTTTTTGTTCTAGCACTTTCAGATGTGCTGTCAAGCTGCTAGTGTATACTCTCCATTTCTTTTCAGAGGCACTCAGAACTATGAATTTTCCTCTTAGGACTGCTTTCATTGTGTCCAATAGGTTTGGATTTTGTGGGTTCATTTTCATTAAACACTAAACAGTCTTTAATTTCTTTCTTTTTATCTTGCTTGACCAAATTATCATTGAGTCCTGTATTGTTCAACTTCCATGTGTATGAGGGATTTCTATTATGTTCTTATTGAAGACCAGCCTTAGACTGTGGTGATCTGATAGTATACATGGAATTATTTCAGTCTTCTTGTATCTGTTGAAGCCTGGTTTGTAGCTGGTTATATGGTCAATTTTGGAGAAGGTACCATGAGGTGCTGAGAAGGTATATTCTTTTGTTTCAGGATAAAAGGTTCTGTTAAATCCATTTGTTTCATAATTTCTCTTAGTTTCACAATGACTTTGTTTAGTTTCTGTTTCCATGATTTGTCCATTGCAGAAATTGGGGTCTTGAAGTCTCCAAGCAAATTGTCCCAAGATACAAGCTGGAATAACCATTCTAATATTGAATAAAATAAACATCCAAAAAAGATAAGAAAGAACACTTCATACTCATCAAAGGAAAACTCTACCAAGAAGAACTCTCTATTCTGAATATCTATGCTTCTAATGCAAGGGCAATCATAATGGGCTACAACTCTAAAACTGAAAGATGTCCCAAATTAAATGTTTTCCTTTTTTAGAGTTTCTATGGTTATGATGCCTCTTCATAGAATTTTTCTTGACTAAGACACTCACCTATGGCCACACTTTATATGGGCTCTGTGAGGTGCTTTCAAGCGTACCTATGGGGAAATGGCCAATAGTTTGGTGACAGCATTTTCCTTCTGATTTCCACGGGATAATTAACCAGATGCTACAGAGGTTCTGATTCCTGTTGAATTCTCTAGATATTTCTTTTCACATATGTTGACCCAACAGTGACCATCCCAGAACCTGACAGTCCTCCTTTTCCCACTAAATACAGCCCCAATCTGCCTCTCAGTATACCTTGTTATGGACCAAGTCTCATGAGTTAGTAAATACTGCTCTTAACTCGCTCCATTGGCTATTTTTTCTTGTCTCTTTTCCAGTTACATGACTTCTCTATTCTTTGTAGTGTCACAGGATAGCCATTAGTGCTTGATGTACCTATAGTTCTTCCAGTACTCTATCTGACATAGCTGTCAGTCCAATCACTAGGAGTTGCTCAATGGCTTTAAAGAACACTAGCCATAAGAGAGCAAACATGGCATGGGTGATGAGGCTTGAAGACAGTGTCATCTCTGTAGAGCTTAAAAAAATAGATTTGGCCAGAAGGCCTTCAATTTATCCCTGTATTGGATAAGGTGTATTTAGTCACTGGAGTGTAAACAAGTTATTGATTCTACCGGTTAAACTGCCTTAAATAGATAGATAGGTGATAGACAGACAGATAGATAGATAGATAGATAGATAGATAGATAGATAGATAGATAGAGTGTCTATTCTACTGATGTGTACAAAGCTTCTGATCATTTCCATGAATAAGACAAAAATATTATTAAAAATGTTTTCTCAGGTTCGTTTTTCTACAATTCTCAACTATAGCCTATTGAACTTCTGGTGACAGTATCTTGCGCAAGATGAGGTATGAAAATCTGCCAGTATCCCAAGAACTCCAAAAATACCTGTAGCTCCTTTTTACTTATGAGTACAGGCTGCTGAACCTTTTCACCAATAATTTTATCAGTATTATGTGTGTCTTATCAGACCATAAAACTCACAAGAATTTTCACCTGTGTCTGACATTTCTACCTTGTGTAGATTTGTCCTTCATGCATCTTCTTTTAGAAGCACTTATACATTCTTTTGATGCTTTTCTAGATTTACAAAACATTCAGCATTTAATCATATCTTATCTCCATAACTAGTTGAGTTTTTTTCAGAGAATAAGAATAATAACAACAAAAGATCTTAAGCCTACATCCCTTTTCAAACAGTGGGACTATAAATATAATCTTGTAGAAATACTCTGAGGGTCCACTGTTGACTATCCTATGTTAGTGCACACTGGTTTTCGAACACAGAAACTAAGGAAATAAAAAAAATCACTTGCAAGGTCTAGTACAACATGGAAAGATCCCATCACTTGTACTAGTCATTCTGTTAAAAATCAGTATTTGGTATAGCAGCATGGATAGGAAAAATATGTTACATATCTCTCTATAATCTGTAGTAATTGTCCAGGAGCCATCTGGCTTCTTCACAGGCCATATTTCACTGTTGAAAGGGCTCTGTACTGGCCAAATAAGGTCTATCCTTTTAAATTCTCTAATGGTTTCTCTAATTTTATCATGGCCCTGGACAATCTATACTGTTTAACTTCTGTCACCCCAATCAAAGCAGGTAATTTTATAGGTTCTTGCCAGAGGATGCATGACTGACTTCACTGTCCACACTTTTAAACAAAACTCTCCAACATAAAATGTATAAATGTATAAATTATATAATGTATAAAATATATAGTCCAGCAATGTCTTCATCCCCAGAATGTTTCCTTGTAGTAGAGAAATACATAGTGTATACACTTTGGGAATACTCCCCAAACCAGGTTAATCCTTTTACCAACACTATCTTATGGCCATTGTTTGATACTTTTGGGGAGTGCCATAAATTTAGATACATTCGGTTCCAGTACCCCAATATACCTGTGATTCAACAGGAGGCCTCTTTGGCCACATTGTCAGAGGTGCCTTGGAGGATCCCACAATGAGATAATTTTCTCTTACACTGGAGCAGCTGACAGTCCAACTTGTCTTCCACTCATTTAAACCCTTTAATCCTTTGGTGAATTGTTTGTCATCCTAAATACTTTCCAAAGAGTCCCAAGTATGAAAGCTGACCCTCTATCAATGTTTTCACTAGAAAGTCTAACTGAATGTAGATCTTGCCACATTTGACTTTAGGTAACCCAGAAACATGTTCCCTTTGCTTTGCCTGTTTCTTATCTCTTCTACGTTTCTCTCTGACTTTGCAAGTACTCTTTATTTTTATACTTGCCATATCACTTTGTACTTAATAATGATATTAATCACCAAAGGGCTCCAGAAAGCTTCTAAAGGCATAAAATCCTTGAGGTTCTAAATGGATCAACACAGTTCTATCTGGCCTAGTGAACTGGGGTTCAAACACAGATTCTCTTATTCCAAATTTCCTCAATAGCACCTGTCCTACCTCTATTGTCCTCCAACCCCTGATATTTGTAGGGAACTCAGATGGTGATAATCAAGTGTTCCTAATGGCTTTGATAAGATTACCCTTTGGCTATCAAAGTCCTGATGACTTTAGTAAACTATGTACTTAATTCCTTTGTACTGTCTTGTATGTTGTGTAGCTTTTGCCTTAAGGAAGAGATAGGGAGTTACATTACTCAGTTTTTCTTCTTCCATAGCAGACAGACTGAGCGTATCCATGCAGACTCAAAAACTACGCTGTAACTAATTCTTTCACTGCTTGTTTAAAACAATTCTAGCCTCTCAGGTACTGACAATTCTCTGATTATTGTAGTTTCTTGCCCTGAAATATTGTGTCCCTATCTACATGCTTGATTTCAGATTTTTCCTTTTATTTTTCCAATTAAAGTCTGTACCCTATGGTTATCTTTATTACTTTTACCATGTTTGTTTTCTTCTTTACTTTCTAAATTCTCTCAATGACACCAAGTTATGGGATCGCAGGAAGTGCATCTCAGCTTGGATCTTACTTCTCCTCTCTAGCCTGCAAGCCAATACCTCCACATCATCCTCTTTAGCTAATTTACCTGACAAACCACAGGCTAACACAAAGAATGCTAACCAAAATCTTCCTTTCTTGTTGCAACCTCTGCTTTACATAAACAATCTCCTGATTAATACCATCTCGCCCTCAGATACATCTTAAGTACACATAATAGAGGCCAAGCAACCTCTGCTGAGTTTTACCAAATGCTCAACACTTGCATACTAATCTCAATTGCTGCAAATGTCTCGCAAAACCACAACTGTTTTCAAAGTTTCTCTGTATTCCTGTTGTGTCCCTACTCATCAAGCAGGTATGCCACTCTATACCACAAGGACTAAGATGGCCATACTAGGATTCTTCCCACAGACACTCCAAATTGGATGCCTCAGACTTAGTGGCAAGCTTCACTCACCATAGGAAGGATTACATAACTGCTGTTATAACAAAAATAGGCACTAAAACATATCATACAGAAAGGGTTGACTATACCATAATTTCCTTCATTAATTGTTGCCCATCAGGCTGTAGAGACTCAGTGGCATGCATTGCTACCCATAAACAGAACCATGCATTCACCCCTCCCTAATTCATCTTTGGCTCCATTGTGTTCCTGTTCATATGCTAATAATATTGTGTGAGAAGATAGTTTCAGAGAAGATATAGTACATACCTAATCATCCGAGATAGGGAACCCATGATAGACCAAGGTACATATAGCATCAGAGTTCAATTTTGTGAACTTATGAATTTTATTGGGGTTACTTATAGGAATAAAAGTTAAGGGGGTTACACAGAGGAACAAAAATTACTCAAAGACACCTTCATCACTGACAGCCCACAACAACACAAATGACAGCTTTGGGAGCCTAAAGTACTCTGCACACATTTCTAAGGTTTAGTTTCCTTTTCATGTGGTGCACTTGGTTTTCACCTCTTCTATTTAATATGCCTGGTCTCTGCTTCTTTCTCTGTTGGTGGGCTGGTGTTTGCTTCTTGTTTGCAGCTTTATTCTTCTAAGAGTTTCTCTCTGCAATTTTTATTGATTAGTGTTGGGAAGAAGGGTCCTAGTAAATTTTGTCAGTTTCAGGGACTTCCTGAAGCTATTTTGAATTATTTACCATCTCTTTTATCATGCTTTCCTGCAGGGTGCTACATTTTAATCACAGAGGAAACTGCTTCACAACACTGTGATCCTGAATTCTTGGCTAGATTATCTCTCTCTATTTAAAATTCCCATGTCTCATTTCTACTAAAACAAGAGTAAGGGACTCTTTTTGCTTGCATAGACAGCTGAAAGAGAGTAAAAACTATTTCATTTTTCATAATTGCTCACACACATGTGAAATAATTACATGGTTGAAGTGACAAGACATTCACAGAAAATTCCTCCTATCTGTCACAGCAAAGAACACATTGAAAGAGGAGCTGTTCCAGTTAATCTTTAATGTTTTTTTATAAAACTTGGAAATACAGAAAAACTAGAAAAGGAGTATACAAAAACAAGAATAATAAGAGGAAACAGTTTTCCATATGCTCCTGTGAGTAGATCTTGTAAGCATTACTTTTATTAGGGAGGTTTTTGGTCAGTTGCTATTGTGTGGCAGAGATTGAAACATTCTACCCTGCAGGGGAAACTCTTTAAACAAGAAAGTAAACACAAGGGGGCTGGTGAGATGGCTCAATGGGTAAGAGCACCCGACTGCTCTTCCGAAGGTCCGGAGTTCAAATCCCAGCAACCACATGGTGGCTCACAACCATCTGTAACAAGATCTGATGCCCTCTTCTGGAGTGTCTGAAGATAGCTACAGTGTACTTACATATAATAAATAAATCCTTAAAAAAAAAAAAAAAAAAAGAAAGTAAACACAAGATAGTTTCAGGAAGTCCCTGAAATTAACCTAATTCACCAGGCCCTTCTCTATCAGAGTAAGTAATGAAAGCTGGAAAGCCCCCTCAGAAAAGGAAGTTGAGCTGGCAAAAGGGCTCAGATACTGAGTTGAGAATAGTGCAGTAGAAGGAAGGCTACCAAGACTGTTTAACAAAAGAAACCAGCCAACCTGACTGGATGCAGTTTAGACTAGAGTGGTTTATAAAAGACACTCTCAAATCAGTTAATCTACTTGCAGGATATGCAATATGCTCCAGATAATCCAGCGTTTGCAAGCTGTTACCCATTCTGGCATGGGTCTTGGTGATAGAGCTGTCTTTGTGTCATTTCTGGTCCTGTAAGTAGCTACTGACCCATATTCCTATAAATAACTCCAATAAAATTCATTGTTTCACCAAGGTGGACGTTAGTGGTATCTTGGTTAGTGTTCCATTTGAAAGGAACAGTATTGGCTCAAGACGCCCAAGACCAATCTCTCAGCACAAAGGAGATGAATTTGCCCCAGAGAGGCAGGAGGTAGGGGATAAGAGGCAAAGACATGAAATGAGAATGAAGGAGAAATAAAAGATAAAAAGGGGAGAGGGAGGAGAGGTATTTGGCCTAGAGGACAAAGGACTGCCTCTAGATAGAGAGGAGACTGACATGGCACATAGAAAATGGCATTTAATAAAGGTACAATAGGAAGCCCCATGTTAGGATGAGGTGTTTAATTGTAATTGGGCATGTTAATTAGTTGACACTAAGGGGTTTTTATTGCTAGACTTCAGTACTTTTGTAGTTGTACCTTGGTAGTCAGCCTCAGAAGGAAGAAGTGGCCAAATATGGGAATAGACCTTGGTAGCTAATTGTTTTTAGCAAGACAGTGGGGACAGGAGAGAAGGGCAAGGTATATCAAAGCTCAGCTTGCCAAGCTTTAGCTGGCCAGAGTCCTTTTACTATTGCTTTGAAGAGACACCATGACAACAGGAACTCTTATAAAAGAAAGCATCTAATTGGAGCTTTATTCCAGATTCAGAAGTTTAGCACATTATTATTATAGTGGAGAGCATGTGGCATGCAGGCAAATGTGATACTGGAGAAATAGCTGAGGGTTCCACACTGGTATCTTCAGGTAGCAGGATGAGTAAGAGATACTGGGCCTGGATTAGGCTTTTGAAACCTCAAAGCTCCTCTCTAGTTCCACACTTCTTCCAATGGGGCCACACCTACCCCAACCAAGCAATTCCCCCAAATTCTTCTCAAGTAGCGCCACTAAGCATTCAAACATATGAGCATTGTGGGAGACTTTCTTATGTCATGGGTTCCCTGCTTGTGATGACTAGACATGTTTGTTGTTTGTCTCTCCTGGGGAGGTTTTATAATACAACAATTGCCAAATGTATGCTACTTATACTACACAAAGAAAATTGAGTTTTTTAAAATATATTTTTCTAGTTATTTGTTACATCTTTCTGTTTAATTTACTTTGTTATTTTCACTCTTCCCTCATTTCTTGCATCTCACATTCTCTTTCTTGCTCATTTATTTTTTCTTTCCTTTCTTTTTTCTGTGGTGCTGGGAGTTAAACCCAGTGTATCATACATGCTATGTACTCTACCATCCTGCTACACTCCCAGTTTTATGCTTGAAATCTTCATTTAGCAAAACTATAGGTTCATAGAAAAATTAAGTGCAAAGAGTCATTCTTTCATAAATGTGAGTTCTGCCCCACCCCCACCCCCGCCCATGAACATCTATGAGATGGAAGTTTGCTGAACTGGTTGCTGTTATTATTGCTATAACCAAATTACTAGAATGATTTATTTTTGCTTGTGATTGAGAGTAAAATCACTTGGACATGCTTAGCAGAATACAGTGGAGCTTGTTGCTTACATCCAAGTGGAACAGGAATCAAAAGCAGGGCAGAAAGGAGAGAGTTCCTTCCTTTGTTGTCCTATTTCCTCTATAAAAGTTTCATGACTTCGAAAAATAGCTCCTTGAGCTAGTAAACAAATCTGCCAACAGATAAGCTGGGTGAGGGTGGTCTACATTCAAACTGTGAGATTCTTTGCCTGGCTCTCATCAGTTCATGGACATCACACATTGCCAAATCTATTCAGTACAGCGTCAAGCTTTCCCACAGACTTAATTGTATCAGTACTTTCTATAGAGAAAATACAAAATCTTTTCTGATATTCAGGACAGCCTTGAAATTATAAGTCTTTGTAAAATAAAAAACAACACTCAAAATTCAATATATAATTACAGAATAAAAATTTCCTTTGCAAAAGAGAAGAGTGTGAATATAACAAAACTAAAGGCTAGCAGAGCTCTATGTGTAGCATCCTAGGTTATTTTGGAATTAGCTGGTGTTCACATGGTTTTAGTAAGCCATCTTTCCAGCTCTGTTGCCTGCAATAGTCGTTGTTCTGTTTCTGATACAGTCTCTACTGGATAGAAAGGGCTTACCTCAAAAGACATTCAACATTCCTGGAATCTCCAATATCCCGAGTTCTCCACTATAACTTTGACTTTACTTTAGCATCTTTAAGCACAGCCTACTCAGAAGTACCTCACAAGGAATCTGACACTAGAATGCATTGGTTGACTTCTGTAGCTCAAACATGGTTCAAGGCCCCATTATGCAATAACTTGCATTTTGCACACAACTAGAAAGGATGCACTCTAGAGTGGAAGAGAAATCTCGTCTTTGGCTACAGGAGTATGAACCTGCTTGCTCACGTATGAGCAGATTAAGGAGTGCAGAGAAAGCCTTTCCCTGTCCCATTTTCCTTCAGTCCAGTCCCCAGCTCATGAGAATGAACCATCTAGTTCATGATGCATGCTTCCTCCTAGTTAAACTTTTACAAAGGCGCTGGATAGACAAAATCCAACTAAATTGACTTTTTTTTTGGGGGGGTGGTATTTGCAGTGTCGTGGGGTTATTGATTTCTCTGTATGGACCTGTCTGTCTAGGAACTCACAGAACTCACTTTGTATATCAGGCTGTCCTTAAACTCCGAGATCTGACTGCCTTTGCCGTCCAAGTGATGGGATTAAAGGCATGTGCCACTACTGCCCAGCTAGTAAGTTTATTTCTTATACTAAATTTTTCATTTTAAGAGTTTATGATTTTTTTCATAACAGCCATTTATTGATTTTTGTATTGGAAAGGCTTTCTCTAGGCTTTTGGCTTATAATCTCATTTTCCTCAGTGCATTTCAGTATATAGAAATTTGCTTTCACTGAAGCTCAGTCTCGCAATTATTGCACACATTATTCTGTGGCTGGTTTATCCTCTAAAGTCATCAATAACATCACTCAAAGTCATCTTTATTTTCTCCTGTGTAGTCTATTAGCAATTTCACAGCTCTACATTTTACACTTAGGTCATTGACCCGTGTTGTACTTTATAATCATGTGTAAATTATTAATTATGGATATTTGGGTTCTCAGCTCTATTTGTTAGGACAACAATGTGCTTTATCTTTCAGCATCTTTATCTTTGTCAAAAGTTAGTTACCTGTGTTTGTGTGGCTCTTTCTAACATTTTCGACTGCTCTAGATTTCTGATTCCTTCTTGATGCCATTTGGCTTGTTTTCTAATTTTGTTATTATTCGGCATGTTGTTGGATAGTTTGAATCTTTTTAACTTTTTCATACAATCTTTAGAAGCAGTAGTCAATATGTGTAACATTATTTGCTAAGATTTTCATTAGCATTGACAGAATTTTACAATAATTACATTTGTATATTTATTCTTGATTTTTCTAAACAAAGAAGAAAAAAAGCACTTGAAGCATTTGACAAAGAAGAATGAATACCGTCTATGAAGGCATACTCAAAATATATAGCAATAGAAATAAAAGCAAGAAAGAATGAATCCTAGCAGTATTAATGACTATCTAACTTAGTTGTTTAATTGAAAAAGAGCCATCAATCCATCTGTCTTCTTAGACAAAGTGAATACAAACCCACGGCACGTCTTTCTGGCTTATCTTATCTTCCTTTGACTGCGTGGGCCTGTTCCTAAGTCATCTGGAAACTGTGATGCATGAATTCTAACAGTCCTCTCTAAAGATGCTGAATTATAAAGAAACTGTCCCGTGTCAGGCCTCACTATTTTAACAGCTGTCTAGATAATGGTGATAGTGTCTACAGCTGAGAATGATATCTATCCCCAAATCATGGCAAAAGTCATGTAATTATGTTATAATTCCAACAGCTGGTAGCTAGCTATTAACAAAAACCATAGTGGGAGTGTGTTGGGACACGAAAGAGAAAACAACAAAGATATAGTTTTGATGCCCAGAACATTTCCAAATAGAAAAGTGGTATGGTAAATGTAGACTAATTCTACAACTAGAAATAGGTAACAAAAGGGGCAGCTTTTTAAACAGAACGTATACCCTTTTAGAGAGCATAATAAGGTCACCAAGGCAACAAAGGCTTAAGCATCCAAGAAATCTAAAAGTGAGTCGCTTCACTGCCTCTTTCCTGTTTTCATAATGTAGTTGGTTGTTTCTGAAATGTGAATCCCTACAGTTTCAAGATCCTAAAACTCAAATGTTGAATGACATGGGACATAAAGGAGGAAAAAGAAATCACACCAACACAAAAAACAGGGAGAGTCTACACTTAAGGAGAAACAAGCAAGTAACAGGACATGCCTCACCCAGATGGAGCTGCTGCAAATATGCTCATACTAGATTGGGGTCAAATAATATTGCCACAATTTTACTTGACTAGGAATAAATGTAGGTTCTTTCTGGAGCAAGAAAACATCATTTGACATCTCAAATTTTTTTATACATTTTATATGCATTATTCTTTAGGCAATGTTTATGAGCCACAGAAGTATAATTTAGAGCACCAAGAGCCTACAGAGTCAGAACAGGGAAGCTCAGCCACAGAAGAGAGGGACACTGAAAGGATTCTGAAGCAAGGATTAAAATTCTAATGTTCAAAAATATAAATAAGTTTTTAAATAATTATAGATATTTAAAACATATGCTTAACATATCAAGACCTGTATAGCTGGTCATAAGAAATTATAAAATAACAAAAATAAATATACATTAATAAATTTATAAAAATTATGAACTTAACACCTCTGGTTTTAATTTTAGATTATTTTACATATATAGGCAAGAAGAAGACAGAATTAAGTGATTATAACAGTCATTATGTATGAAATATGTGAAGAATTCTGAAACATTTTTACACTGAAAATTCCGTTTCTCTGTCCCTTGGTATGGGTTTGTACAGTCTCTCACTGAAGCGTAAATCTTATAGTCAGAAGCTTCTCTCAGTAAAAGCTGTTTTGTATAGTGAGGTTATTTAAGATACATCTAGACTGCAATGAACAATATGACTGAAATTAAATGCTGAGGAGACCTGGCTTGGTTATACCTTTTCTCCAAGATGTTCCTCCCCCTCCCCCAACTAGAACTCTACATCATATCTTCTTTCTGAGTCAGGGAAAGACAGGATTTTTATAAGATTGGAGTTCTCTTTATATCTAAGTTTGCTTATAATTGTGCAGAGAATGATGTCTCCATCACAAATACAGATGCTTGCTTTTTATATTGTTTCTACTGCACTGGCAGTCACCAATCACTCCTCTGGTGCCATTTCTATATATTCATTGTTGCAGCTTCCTCTCTAGGAAAGGATCCAGAAGCATTGAAGTTTAACTAAGGGTTTGTTCATCTACTTATTAATAATTGACATATATTTTTGTTCTCTGTCTACAGTATCATCCAGTGGTAGCATGTTGGGTGACTATTTAGCTCCAGGTAAGAGTCCAGCTCTTACATAACCCAGGCTTTGATAGCATCTAACATTCAAGTTCACTTTGCTGTTCTGAAGTTTGCTCTCCTTTCTCATAAAAGAAACCAAACAACCCCTAACAGTCCCTTCCAGGAAACTTCTGCTTGCACTAAACCCATTATCAGTTGGCCATGATTTGAATAATTTGTTAATGAGCAATTTTATTTTTCTGGAGTATTTATAAGACCTTGGCTGTGTTTGTATTTCTATAAAAGCCATCTTAACAGAATGAACTTTACAGAGAACTGTTAAGGAGGACTGCAGATGAGACAATCACCTGAACTCAGAAGGAATATCTTCTTTACTTAATGTAGAGGAACACAAGGTTGATTTTGAATTTGCAAATGAGCCTATTGTCTCTCTCTCTCTTTATTTTCTATTGTGCAAACCTCTTTTGTCTTCTGGCAGCCTCTCTCTGAAAGCCTCTACTAAGCAGCAATTACTGATTCAACACAAATCCCCTGAAATGGGAGCCAGAGCAATTACCCTGATCTACCATTGTAAATGCCTAACTACAAAGGCTTCACTTGAGGCACTGAAATTAGGTAGTTTGAGATAAGCTAAGGCAATTTGGACAGTAGTAATTGAGATAGAAAAAAGTCACACCAGTGTCCAAACAAAAAATAAGGTAGACTTGACAACAGGGCAGGAAACACTGACAGGAAAGTGGGTACATATTTTCTGGGCACATGAAATCAGTTTTACCTAAAAAAAAATTTCTTCGCAGAATGTTTTGATAAAATATTTCATCTAGTTTCATAATTGAGGATTAAAATGTAGGTTATTTTTACCCTTTGGTCAAGAGTAATATCATATATCACATTATTCATTGTTTCAGAATTTTTAATAACATTTTCAGGTGAACAAAAAATAAACAAAATTTTATAAGCCTCTGTCATAAACATTGAGTGGCATATAGCAGTAAAAATGTGTTGATAAGCATCCAAGTCTCTGCTTTGGAAGAGTAAGAATAAAAATTTTTATGTATCTTTTATGTTGAGAAAAGTATTAAAACAATAACAAGAAAGTAAATGAATTATGAATGGAAAGAATGGAATGTTGGGAAGGAGTGGTAATTTTAGTTTTGATTGCCATGCGGTCTCAGGAAAAGGCTGTTTAAATACAAGCTTAAGAAACTGAGGGAGTTATCCATATGGGTACTTGGAAGTATTGTGAAAAAGCCAGATACTGTATGAGGCAGATCAAACACAACTCATAGTATAGGAGAAAATTTTGCCAACAGTATTTCAGACATGAGTTTCAGAGCACGAGTCCATGGCCATCATGGTGGCTGGCAGTCATGGCAATAGCTATATTACAGCTACATAAAAGTAAATAATGCAGCTATCATCAAGAAATCTAACAAGAAATGTTATAGAGAATTTGGGGGAAAGAAGAACACCTATTCACTGCTGGTGGGAATGAAAATTAATTCAGTCATTAGGTAAATCGTTATGGTAGTTACTAAAAATGAAAAGTAGACTTTTTTCATTATCCTACAATAATAATCCTGAGCATATATTCAAAGAAAAATATATATTGCTACCAAGAAACACGCACATCCAAGTTTGTTGCTGCTGTATCCAGGATAGAAAATAAACGGAAGCAGATTAGATTGTCATCAAAAGAAGAATGGTAAATTGAAATGTGGTACATATAGATGTAATATTAATGAACTATAAAAAAAAAGTCATGGAATTCACAGGAAAATGGGTGGATAACCCAAACTCAGAAAGAAAAAAAAATGTTCTCATCATATGTAGAGCCTTTCCTATAGTAGATACATGAATATGTATACACAGGTGTAACTTTGAATAATGTGTAGATATTTAGACAACAAATCAAAAGAGGAAAATAGCTGGTTATGAGAAGAAAGAAGTACAGGCAAAAGAACACATGACTCCTGAAAATGAATACAAAGGTTTTGTTTTTTTTCAAGTTTTAACTGTTTTATTACCCCCCCCCCCATTTCTCTTGGGTTGTGAGTTCATCTCTTTATGAATTGAAAGACCAAGAGCCATTTTTTTTTCTCCTTTGACAATCAGGCTATTATCTCTTTAATTCCAATGCCCATTGTGAATAATAAGACATGATTAGTCACTGGATACATTTGTCTGTTGACCCAGAAAGAACAAAACTGATTTCAAAAGAAATTATTCTGTGAAAGAGATTGTTTAACTTCTGTTTAGGGATGTATAAAATCATTCTGCTATATTGTCATTTAATATGTAAAGTACATTGTTATGCATAAAATTAAGCAATTTCCATAATTAAAAGAATTTAAAATGTTCTTATAGTGAGTCTAAATAAAAAGGTGGAAGTTAGTGGGTATTCACATCAACTGATGGCCTAGAAATCTGTTGGGTTCTAAATATATTTTGAAAATAAAATTTTAACATGTGGTATAAAATAAAAAGCTAAATTAAAATGGCATATATATTTTGCTACTTTTAAATAGAAGAATAAAAGGTACTACTCTGAAATTATAAAGACTTTGAGAAAACGTAAAGAGGTAGGAAAGCAAGAAATTCTATTTTATACATTTTAGTACTATGAGAAATATATGACCAAGTA
The DNA here is from genome assembly GCF_000001635.26 of Mus musculus. NCBI lineage: Eukaryota > Metazoa > Chordata > Mammalia > Rodentia > Muridae > Mus > Mus musculus. The sequence goes on from NC_000067.6 coordinate 8,498,665, forward strand.
TAGAAGATACACTAAAAATGTATATATGTAAAAATAATAATCAAAGAAGTCTTCAATTTCAGAGGGAGTTTTGTAGACAAAGAAAATGATGGAGAGGAATATTGATGGGTGGAATTGAAGTAAATTCACTATTCATGTATTAAATTCTCAAAATGTTAAACTAATAAAAATAAATACCAAAATTAAATGTTTTCAACCATTCTGAATGACTTTTAGCTTACATGTGTGTGTGTGTATTTTCTGTTCTTTTCATTTTTGAGAATGAATTACATGTTTTTCCTTTCTCTTCACCAAACCTACCCATTCCTGTTTTGCTTAAAATTCATGGACTCACTTTTCATCAGTTATTATTAAAGAAATGTAAATATTCATATGTACATATTTATTCCTAAATATAACATGTTGAGACCATATATTGTTACTTGTATGTATACTTTTATGGTTGTACGATTGACACTTGACAATCAATCAGTATATTCTTCCCTAGAAAGGATCAACTCTACTAACCCCAAATGTACTCAGTTGACTATAGTATTCTGAAAAGGAATGAGGTCTAGTGAGATTTTCCCTATCAAATTTTACATATTTGCTAGTGCCATCCTTGTTAAGTTTATGTTTTCATCGCCATGTTGGTAAGACTTTACAAGTATAGCTTCTGATGTTACGAGGAGACACAATTTCACAGCAAACACTGAATTTCTGGCTCGTGAAATCTTGCTGTCTTGGCTCCCACTGTGTTCCATAATCCTTAGGTTCTGTCAGGTATTATAGGTGTTCTCACTGGGACTAGGCTCTACAACTCAGCATTCTAATGGTTGTGGTTGTCTGTAGTAGTCTCTGTCTCCTGCAGAAGGATATTTGCTAGGTAAAGAGTGAAGACTATGACTGGATTTTAAAGAGAATAGTCAAACCTTGTCATACAGAATCTTGAGTGATCATTTCAAAACCAAGAAACTATATAAGTATCAGCAAAGCAAATGTTCAAATACTAGAAAGGTTGATATTTGGAGCAGTGAAAAAGAGAAAGAACATACAAGGAAAGAAAGCCAAAATTATGCTGATCTTACTCATGAGGTACTATTGAAAGAAACTGTGATAACTAATTTAATAGAGGACTCAACCTCCTTTATTTGTGACTTGGGGAAACCATAGTTGTCACAGATTACTGAGAATGAACTGGGTGTGTTTCAAGGCAGGGCAGGAGGAGGCTAGTGAGAGGTAGCAGTTACAATCTCTTTTCCTTTTTGAGTGAAACTAGTTCTGAAAGGAGGAGAGACAGTAGATCATAAGAAAAGTTTGGTGGAGAAGTAAATGATAGTGATAAGAAGAGAGAGGGAAGAAAAGTGGCAGTGAACAAGCATTTTTTGACTGATGTCGTCTCTGTACTTAGGATATACAGGACACTCAACACAGCAAAATATAAGTACAAAAAGGCAGGAGTAGTTTTCAAGTCTCCGATCACATCTGTTTTTCAGAATGCAAAGGAAACACTGGAGGGATGGCTGTGGTGTTGGACATTTAAGGACATATAGAACACACTCATATAAGTGATAAGTGTCTGGGGGGATTATAGAAGAGCTACTAAGTAGCTTTAGGATTTTAAATGAAGTCAAATAATATAACATGTGCTTAATGAGAGACTAGAGACAAGACGCCATACCTATTTTTCTTCCTTCAGGAATATTCAGCTACATGGATTTAGTTTGAGTTATGTTAGCCTAAGGCAGAACAGGAAGGAAGGAACTTTTAGAAAATGAGGGTATAGACAGATAATAGATTATGATATTTTATCTGGGTTAGTAGGGAAGATAGATTGTTGGGGTTATTCTTGTGCACCGTGTGTTCAGAGGCTGAATTCAATGTTCTGATCCTCTGATCCAGACTTTAATCTGTTCTTTTGGCACTGTACTAGCCTATGGTGTTGAGTTTTATTCTATTGGCATGTATTGTAATGCTAAATTCTATACCTGAAGGTCTAAGAATATGAGTGACTTCTCATGTTTACAAGCTTTTGTTGTACAAATTTGGTTCTTGATTTAAAACTATTGGTTAAATAAAATTGGCTACAGGCAAATACTGGAGGGATTAGAGGTAGGTGGTTTTGCAGTGACCTGGTTGGAGAGCAGATGAGGAGAGAAAAGAGACCAGGTAGAGAAGGAGGAAGAATGAGGGAGAGGAAGAGAGAGAGGGAGAGAGAGAGAGAGAGAGAAATGGGGGAGGGAGGAGGAGGAGGAAGAGGAGGAGGAAGCCTCCAAGAGGGGAGAGATACACATGGTCAGGAGAAACAGCAAATATCAGTGGTAAAGTGCTAGGAAGGTAGCCAGGCCAGCAGTTAGAATGGTAGATTGGGAGTTAACTACAGTAAGTGTCAAAGCTAAATAAAATGATAGTCTGAATCTCATTTATTAAAAGCTAGTCAGAGATAAGCATAAATTTTTGGTTATACTATACTACGTATTATAAAAATGTTCCCAATAATCTGATAGATCAGCAAGTGGCCTAGGCTAATGATTGGGCAGAGAGAAGAAGGCAAAATTTAGAATTGAGTGAGGGGTCTTAAGAGAGCCAAGAGGAAAAGGAAGGAAAGAGGACAGGGGCAGAGAGATCACCAGGAGGTCAAATATACAATGAGAAGCTGGTCTTGAGGACACACATGGAACAGAGAAAGCTAAGTGAGACCCTAACTACAAATAACATGGGCCCTGTGGTTGAAATATAGGTCAGAATAGTTCAGAATCTATCCATTATAGTTTTACAGCTTGTAAATAAATTTACAGTAATTCTGTTTCTTTCATTTGGGAATTATGTAAACAAAAGTGGTGCAGAGACCTTTAGAGATATTAAGGGGTAAAAGGGAACATAGCAATAGCCAAGTAAATTAATATTGCATTGATGGATAAAATGAATTAAGAGACGGATCAAAAGTTCAAAGATTCCTTTAGAGCTGGAGCATTGCTGTACTTAATGTGATCAGAGAGGATGCTGTAAATGGAGGTAGCTCTTCATAACTATGACGAAATACTAAAGTTATAAAGGTAAGAAGGAAATCATTGTTTGAAATAACAGTCTCAGAGGTTTTCAATTCAGAGTTATATTGGTTTGGAGCCTGTGCCAAGATATAATATTATGGTGGAAGCAGATTTTCAAATCCACAAACTCTAACAAAGGAAAGCAAGGAAGAAAAGAACGAGATGAGGATGAAGGTCCTGGTATGCCCCTGGGAACTAATATATTTCAATTGAGTTTTACCTGCTAAGATCTACATCCTTTCATTATCATCCACAGTCCAGTAACTGTTAGGTCCAAAGGAGATTCCATATTCCCCAAACTCCTAAAGGAAGTCCAAGTATCCAAAATGAGCACAACTTGGACTATAAGAAGATTTCTGGTGGTTAGATAGAAGCCAGCGTTCCTCAAGGAAATTGTAAAGTGAACCCAGTTCCCTTTTAACAGAAGAATTTATTTTATTTATCACTGACAGAAGAGACAAATGGCTATCTGTGCATGATGCCCTCCAGGCTCCCGCTGTATTTCACGTTCCTGTTACACACTTCAAAGTTCATGATAGCCTTCTAGCCCTTATCTTCTCTCCTGCTTTAAACTCCCTGGAGCTCACAAGCACCTTGACTTCCTGTACTCTTCATTCTCCTTATATATCTATCACTCACTTTTCTCTGTCTCTTTGCTCTACTCTCCTTCTTTTTCTCTCTTTGTCTCATTCCTTTTCTCTCCATTTCTCTGCTTTTTTCCTGCATTTCAAATGGCCAGGTCAAGTCTGCTGGCCATGTGGCCATGTTCAGTCTGCTAATTTCTCTTTCTGCACTAGACCTTCCAGATACCTCTGGTTATCGTTTCTCTCATACCGACAACAAAAAACTTTCCCTTTAAGTATAATATGTCATGTCAACAGCTTATACAGTGATTAAACATATAACCTATGAAATTCAAAGAACCCTCTAGGTCCAAACTATAGCAGACGATGTACAGAAATTTAACTGAGATTTTGTTAATAGCCATATTATACTTATTCAAAGCTATTTGTACTGACCACTAAACTGTGTCACTGAAGAGGAGTGAAAATCATGACAAATAGTTAAGAGCTGGTTAAGAAATTGAAAGTCCAGTACAAATAAAAAGCAAGATCATATAAAAAGTAGCAAAAGACTTATGACAGGGATCATTTCTGTAATCTAGGTGCTAGATCACCTTGGCTAGAAAAATGTCTGTAGATGTGTGGTAGCTGTGTGTGTGTGTGTGTGTGTGTGTGTGTGTGTGTGTGTGTGAGTGTGTGTATGTGTGTGTGTTCTCAATATAACAGTATATAGATCAGGAATGTCAATCCATCTTAATGTCCAGTGAGAGAGAAATGGAAGAATTAGTTAGCACTTGGTAGGTCTATGGGATGAAACAGTTCTCCACAGATGATCAAAGAGTCAACTAGAGCAGAAATAGAACACAGCTTTCATAACTGCAGAAAATCATAATGTTCAGACTACTGGATTTGTCTTTATGTATATTTATCTCTATGCATCTCTGTTACATTTAAAATTGGAGAATAGGCAGAGAGGAAAAGTATCTAAAGTATAAACAAAACAAAAAGTTCATTCCTCCTCATGATTAAATGTACAATACATGGAGCTCACCCTACCCCCACCCTCAGCAGTTCTCAAACTGTAATTTCCATTACACAAACTAATCTAGAGGTCTGAATTTTTTCTTTACCATCCTGAATGAATTTTTCAAGCAGTAGGTCAATTCATTTTTGTGATGAGATTCAAGTATCTTTAAACTCACAGTGATAATACCCAAGAAATTTCATGACCAGAATGGATTTGAAGTGACTATGTACATAGTTATTTTTAAAAGTAAATAAATAAAGCCTTATATATTGCTTTATTTACCAAGTAGTAGTTAAAGGTAGGAAGGACATTGCCAGTAAAAATTCATAAAGAATACACTTGTAAGAATGATTTGTTGAGAAGACAAAAATGTACAATACCATAGTACAATAAAAGGCAAGACTTTTTTATTATTTTAGATTTCAGTTTCTCAGTATCTGGACTGAAAGTTTAGTAGCTGCATTTGAATGCATCAATATACTGTTTATAAAATGTGTTTTTACATTAAAAGCATGATGGTTTTCCATTAATTGCTTGTAAAATCCTATTACATTATAAGAATGATTAGAATTCTGTTGGAAATGGTCTATAGTTCTAATAATTTAAATAGATATGTGTTTTAGATTTACATAAAGAGACTAGGTAAGTACCCTTACTTGGAATTTATCTTGGTGCTATTGCTGTGATGCCTATCGCATAGTTCAAAGAACAATATCAGTTATACATTAAACATTTCAGGAAACTTTATGGATAGATGAGAAACATAGGAAGAAAGGTTATTACAGAAGCCATAGCTAGACTTTGGCAGGCACTTTCTATTACAGTAAAAGCCATCAGATAAGGAAACTCTGGAAACAAACATCTTCTAAAAGAGCAACAGTGCTTACTCCATAAATACTTTCAGGACCACATGTGTTTATTACAATATAGAGCTTTCCCTCTATAATTCTTCAACCTTCCATTTAAAGTATATTTAGGTTTTCTTTGCATAAATAATAAAATCTTCCTAGTACCAGCATACATTCTAACAATATTACATGAACTGCAATAATTCGATAATGTAAAAGTTTTTAAAACAGTAACATGAGCTACTGTGTGCATGCCTTTAATCCTAACACTCAGGAGACAGAGGCAGGTGGATCTTTGAGTTTGAGATGAGCCTGGTCTATACAGAGAGTTCCAGATCAGTCAGGGGTACACAGAGAAATCCAACCTCAAAAAACAAAACTATACTGAACTGAACAAAAACAAAGTAACAAAAGTGGTAGCATGTAATAAATTTTAAGCATTTAATGATGCTTACTTTTTTATTGCCAACTTCAGTTAATCAGTATAGTTCACACCTACAATGGCATGTCTTCATAACAATATGGAATTAGGTATTAGTGAAAAACAAAAAACTCATCACTATTTTAGAATACTTCACTGTAAACTCTAAATTTAATTTTCAAAGAAGTTATCAGTGAAATAAAAGCACCAAGGTGATAAGTGTTGTTTGGTTTTTGTTTTTTGTTTTGTTTATTTTTTGTTGTTGTTGTTGTTTTTCCCTGCTGGAGACACATGGTAGGTTCCTCCGGGGTGTTTATTTGCAAAACCTTGAGAAGCCTTATAAACACCACTGTTGACAGGAGTAACTGGTTGTCATCCTCATCAGAACATATTAGTATTTTGCAAAACATTCGCCATTAAGAGAGTAACTGAACCATCCTTTATTTTTGCCATTTTGAGTACTGGGGTTTGGCTTTAATGCTTTGAATTAATCCCCCAAATCAGGAATCAGTGTGTCCAAACGCTGAAGGTCCTTGACCGCAATTGGGTTTTTATCGATAAATAAAGAGCCAACGGCCAATGGCTGGTCGGGTAGTCTGAAGGGGGACCTTTAGATTTGCAAGTGCAAGGAACTGGTACAGAGAAAGAAGCAGAGATTGTCATGACGGGGAAGAAGAACAACAATACCTGAAGGTCTGCCAACATGTGAGAATCAGGGAAATTGCCCAAACGAGCCACTTCCCCAATTGTTTGGGCTAGCAGAGATGAAATATAGAGTTGGAAAGATGTTAACTCAGGAGTACCAGAAGGGAGTGTTTGCTAGCAGGAGGAAATATTAGAAATGCCCAACTATTAAGCTAGTCAAAGCATATTTAAAATAAACTTTGTGTGTCTGTGTGTCTGTGTCTGTTCGCCCACGTGCAGGGAGGCAGGAGAAGGACGGGCACGCATGTACATGTGTGTTTCATTCATAAATCCAGATAACTCCTGGGTGGGTACATGCATGCAACCAGTCGGGAGTACAGAAGGGTTAGCAAACTACCATTACATTCAGTGTTCTGGGGAAAAAAATTAATTAGTACTCCATTGCTCCAGAAGTAAAACACAAAGAAATCAACATTATTGCTTAATACTTTGAATCTGAGCTAATTGAGATTTGCAAATTCCATGAATTAATAGCAGCAGCTTATTCCTGGATACCAAATATGTAGTTTTGTGTTATAGCTTTAAAAATAACCTACCACAAATGACAAGTAAGTAATTTTTAAATGACACACTTAAATCTCACAGGATGTATGTTAAAACATCAGCACATTGCACTACCTAGCCTGCTCTGCCTCTATGCTTGACCACAGTATCATAGACTTCATTATCAAATAAATAACATTATTCTTACTCAGTTCCTCACCCCCAACCCCTCTCTCTTTACCTGACAAGATTTTCAAGACTTTAAGGACTCATGTAATTAAATTAGATACATTTGGTTAATCAAGGATAAATTCCCTTTCTTAACCTTTCATTTTCCCAATATATGAAAAGTGCTTTTTTTGCATGTGTAGTGACATTTCATAGGTAACCAGGATTAGGATGTGTGCATACCATTTGGAATATTAACCTGGTCAGTACATTATTAGCAAGTTACTCATTAAAAGCAAATTTAAGGGATTAGGCTATTGAGGTTCACCTACAAGTAACTTTATTCCAAGGCATTTATGGAGTTGTGCCACATGAGGTGATGGTCTGTCCCTCAGTGCCAGGCATGGAAAAACTCCCCTGAAATCTTTGGACAAGGAAATTTAAAATTTTCCAAAAGCTGTACAGAATATTGCCATTTAGGTTTCACTATTTGCAGATATGAGAGTATATTTAAAGGATCTCAAAAATTCCAAGAGAACTCCTAAACCTGATAAACAACTTCAGTGAAGTAGCTGGATATAAAATTAACTCAAACAAATCAGTGGCCTTTCTCTACACAAAGGATAGACAGACTGAGAAAGAAATTAGGAAAACAAAACCCTTGAAAATAGTCACAAATAATATAAAATACTTTGGTGTGACTCTAACTAAGAAAGTGAAAGATCTTTATGATAAGAACTTCAAGTCTCTGAAGAAAGCAATCGAAGAAGATCTCAGAAGATGGAATGATCTCCCATGCTCATGGATTGGCAGGATTAATATAGTAAAAATGGCCATCTTGACAAAAGCAATCTACAGAGTCAATGCAATCCGCATCAAAATTTCAGTTCAATTCTTCACAGAGTTAGAAAGGAAAATTTGCAAATTCATCAGAAAAAAAAAAATCCTAGGAGAGCAAGCAAAAACTATTCTTAACAATAAAAGAACCTCACCATTCCTGACCTGAAGCTGTACTTCAGAGCAATTGTGATTAAAAACTGCATGGTACTTGTACAGTGACAGACAGGTAGATCAATGGAATAGAAATGAAAATCCAGAAATGAACCCACACATTTATGGTCACTTGAACTTTGACAAAGGAGGTATAACCATCCAGTGGAAAGAAGACAGCATTTTCAACAAATGGTGCTGGCTCAACTGTCAGTTAACATGTAGAAGAATGAGAATTGGACCCTTCTTATTTCCTTGTACAAACCTCAAGTTTAAATGGATCAAGGAACTCCACATAAAGCCAGAGACATTGAAACATAGAGAGAAGAAAGTGGGGAAGAGCCTCAAAAATATGGGCACAAGGAAAAAATTTCTGAACAGAACAGCAATGTCTTGTGGTGTAAGATCAAGAATTGACAAATGGGACTTCATAAAATTGCAAAGCTTCTGTAAGGCAAAGAACACTGTCAACAAGACAAAACGGTAACCAACAGATTGGTAAAAGGTCTTTACCAATCCTAAATCTGACAGGGGGCTAATATACAATATATATAAAGAGCTCAAGAAGTTGGACTTCAGAAACCAAATAACCCTGTTAAATATGGGGTACAGAGCTAAACAAAGAAATCTCAACCAAGGAGTTGTTTGGATTTGCATTTCCCTGATGATTAAGGATGTTGAACTTTTTTTTTTTTTTTTTTTTTTTTGGTGCTTCTCAGCCATTCAGTACTCCTTGGTTGAGATTTCTGCTGTTCTGTTCAAAAATTTTTTCCTTGTGCCCATATTTTTGAGGCTCTTCCCCACTTTCTTCTCTCTATGTTTCAATGTCTCTGGCTTTATGTGGAGTTCCTTGATCCATTTAAACTTGAGGTTTGTACAAGGAAATAAGAAGGGTCCAATTCTCATTCTTCTACATGTTAACTGACAGTTGAGCCAGCACCATTTGTTGAAAATGCTGTCTTCTTTCCACTGGATGGTTATACCTCCTTTGTCAAAGTTCAAGTGACCATAAATGTGTGGGTTCATTTCTGGATTTTCATTTCTATTCCATTGATCTACCTGTCTGTCACTGTACAAGTACCATGCAGTTTTTAATCACAATTGCTCTGAAGTACAGCTTCAGGTCAGGAATGGTGAGGTTCTTTTATTGTTAAGAATAGTTTTTGCTTGCTCTCCTAGGATTTTTTTTTCTGATGAATTTGCAAATTTTCCTTTCTAACTCTGTGAAGAATTGAACTGAAATTTTGATGCGGATTGCATTGACTCTGTAGATTGCTTTTGTCAAGATGGCCATTTTTACTATATTAATCCTGCCAATCCATGAGCATGGGAGATCATTCCATCTTCTGAGATCTTCTTCGATTGCTTTCTTCAGAGACTTGAAGTTCTTATCATAAAGATCTTTCACTTTCTTAGAGTCACACCAAAGTATTTTATATTATTTGTGACTATTTTCAAGGGTGTTGTTTTCCTAATTTCTTTCTCAGCCTGTCTATCCTTTGTGTAGAGAAAGGCCACTGATTTGTTTGAGTTAATTTTAAATCCAGCTACTTCACTGAAGTTGTTTATCAGGTTTAGGAGTTCTCTTGGAATTTTTGATATCCTTTAAATATACTCTCATATCTGCAAATAGTGATATTTTGATTTATTCCTTTCCAATTTGTATTTTTTTGATCTCCTTTTGCTGTCCAATTGATCTGCCTAGGACTTCAAGTAGTATACTGTATAAGTATATATAGAGAGTGGGTAGCCTTCTACATTGCTGGTGGGATTGCATGCTGGTACAACCACCCCAGAAATCAGTTTGGTAGTTCCTCAGATAATTGGTCATAGTTCTACTGGAAGATCCAGCAATACCACTGCTGGGCATATAGCCAGAAATGCTCCAAGTTGTAATAAGGACACATGCTCCACTATGTTCATAGCAGTTTTAATTATAATAGCTAGAAGCTGGGAAGAACCCAGATGTCTCTCAACAAAGGAATGGATACAGAAAATATGGTACATTTATACAATGGACTACTACTTAGCTATTAAAAACAATTAATTCATGAAATTTTTAGACAAATGGATGGATCAGGAGGATATCATCCTAAGTGAGGTAACCCAATCAGAAAAGAACACACATGATATGGACTCACTGATAGGTGAATATTAGCCCGTAAGCTCAGAATACCCAAGAAACAATTTGCAAAACACATGAAACTCAAGAACAAGAAAGACCAAAGTGTGGACACTTCAATCCTTTTTAGAAGGGAGAACAAAATACCCATGGAAGGAGTTATAGAGACAAAGTTCAGAGCAGAGACTGAAGGAATGACCATCCAGAAACTGCCTCACCTGGGGATTCATCCCATAAATAACCACCAAACCCAGACACTATTGCAGATGCCAACAAGCATTTGCTGACAGTAGCCTTATATAGCTGTCCCCTGAGATGCTTTGCCAGTGCCTGACTAATACAGAAGTGGATACTCACAGTCATCCATTAGACAGAGCACAGAGTCCCCAATGAAGGAGTTAGAGAAAGTACCCAAGGAGCTGGAGGGATTTGCAGCCCCATAGGAGGAACTACAATATAAACTAACCAGTAACCCCAGAGCTCCCTGGGACTAATCCACCAATCAAAGAAAACACATGGTAGGACTCATGGCACTAGCTGCATATGTAGCAGAGGTTGGCCTAGTTAGTCATCAATGGGAGGAGAGGCCCTTGGTTCTATGAAGGTTCTATGCCCCAGTACATGGGATACCTGGGCCAGGAAGTATAAGTGGGTGATTTGGGGAGCAGAGGGAAGAGGGAGAGGATAGGGGATTTTCAGAGAGGAAACTAGGAAAGGTGATAAAATTTGAAAAGTAAACAAAGAAAATATCTAATAAAAATAACTTTTAGCACAAGTCCCTTCCGAGACACTCCAGCACCAGGGTTCCTTGCCCGAGGAGTCTCTGAACACCCGCAAGGACCCACTCAGGATCCCCCACGGGATCTTAAGACATCATGTGATTGGAAAACAGCGTCTGCTCCAATCCAATCCCCTGGGACCTGAGACTGCATTAACTAGAGAAACAGATAACCCGGCCCGATCAGGGGCACAAGTCCCTTCCAGTCCACTCCAGCACCGGAATTCCTTGCTTGTGGAGATTCTGGACATGCCCCAAGGTCCTCACAGGACCCTCCACGGGATCTTAAGACCTCTGGTGAGTGGAACACAGCTTCTGCCAGGAGGCAGGTTCGAACAGCAGATATCAGGGCACCTTCCCTGCAAGAGGAGAGCTTACCTGCAGAGAGTACTCTGACCACTGAAACTAAGGAGAGAGCTTGTCTCCCAGGTTTGCTGATAGAGGCTAACATAATCACCTGAGGAACAAGCTCTAACCAGAGACAACTATAACAACTAGCTCCAGAGATTACCAGATGGTGAAAGGCAAACATAAGAATCCTACTAGCAGAAATCAAGACCACTCACCATCATCAGAACACAGCACTCACACCCCACCTAGTCCTTGGCACCCCAACACACCCGAAAAGCTAGACCCGGATTTAAAAGCATATCTCATGATAATGGTAGAGGACATCAAGAAGGACTTTAATGACTCACTTAAAGGAATACAGGAGAACACAGATAAACAGATAGAAGACCTTAAAGAATTGCAGGAAAACAGGACCGAAGAGGTGATGGAATTGAATAAAACCATCTAAGACCTAAAAAGGGAAGTAGACACAATAAAGAAAACCCAGGGTGAGGCAACACTGGAGATAGAAACCCTAGGAAAGAAACCTGGAACCATAGATGCCAGCATCAGCAACAGAATACAAGAGATGGAAGAGAGAATCTCAGGTGCAGAAGATTCCATAGAGAACATCGGCACAAAAATCAAAGAAAATACAAAATGCAAAAAGATCCTAACTCAAAACATCCAGGAAATCCAGGACACAATGAGAAGACCAAACCTACAGATAATAGGAGTTAATGAGAATGAAGATTTTCAACTTAAAGGGCCAGCAAATATCTTCAACAACATTATAGAGGAAAACTTCCCAAACCTAAGGAATGACATGCCCATGATCATACAAGAAGCCTACAGAACTCCAAATAGACTGGACCAGAAAAGAAATTCCTCCTGACACAAAATAATCAGAACAAGAAATTCACTAAATAAAGAGAGAATATTAAAAGCAGTAAGGGAGAAAGGTCAAGTAACATATAAAGGCAGGCCTATCAGAATTACACCAGACTTTTCACCAGAGACTATGAAAGCCTGAAGAGCCTGGACAGATGTTATGCAGACACTAAGAGAGCACAAATGCCAGTCCAGGCTATTATACCCGGCCAAACTCTCAATTACCAAAAATGGAGAAACCAAAGTATTCCAGGACAAAACCAAATTCACACATTATCTTTCCATGAATCCAGCCCTTCAAAGGATAATAACAGAAAAAAAAAAACAATACAAGGACGGAAATCACGGCCTAGAACAAGCAAGAAAGTAATCCCTCAAAAAACCAAAAAGAAGACAGCCACAAGAACAGAATCCAAACTCTAACAACAAAAATAAAAGGAAGCAACAATTACTTTTCCTTAATATCTCTTAATATCAAAGGACTCAATTCCCCAATAAAAAGACATAGACTAACAGACTGGCTACACAAACAGGACCCAACATTCTGCTGCTTACAGGAAACCCATCTCAGGGAAAAAGACAGACACTACCTCAGAGTGAAAGGCTGGAAAACAATTTTCCAAGCAAATGGTCTGAAGAAACAAGCTGGAGTAGGCATTCTAATATCAAATAAAATCAACTTCCAACTCAAAGTTATCAAAAAAGACAAGGAGGGACACCATACTCATCAAAAGTAAAATCTTCCAAGAGGAAATCTCAATTATGAAAATCTATGCTCCAAATGCAAGGGCAGCCACATTCATTAAAGTCACTTTAGTAAAGCTCAAAGTACACATTGCACCTCACACAATAATAGTGGGAGACTTCAACACACGACTTTCATCAAAGGAAAGATCATGGAAACAGAAACTAAACAGGGACACAGTGAAACTACCAGAAGTTATGAAACAAATATACTTAACAGATATCTACAGAATATTTTATCCTAAAACAAAAGGATATACATTCTTCTCAGCACCTCACATGACCTTCTCCAAAATTGACCATATAATTGGTCACAAAACAGGCCTCAACAGACACAAAAATATTGAAATTGTCCCATGCATCCTATCAGACCACCATGAATTAAGGCTGATCTTCAATAACAACATAAATAATGGAAAGCCAACATTCACGTGAAAACTGAACAACACTCTCCTCAATGATACCTTGGTCAATGAAGGAATAAAGAAAGAAATTAAAGACTTTTTAGAATTTAATAAAAATGAAGGCACAAAATACCCAAACCTATGGACACAATGAAAGTATTTCTAAGAGGGAAACTCATAGATCTGAGGGCCTCCAAAAAGAAACTAGAGAGAGCACACACTAGCAGCTTGACAACACATCTAAAAGCTCTAGAAAAAAAGGAAGAAAATTTGCCTAAGAGGAGTAGACGGCAGAAAATAATCAAACTCAGGGGTGAAGTCAACCAAGTGGAAACAAGAAGAACTATTCAAAGAATTAACCAAATGAGGAGTTGGTTTTTTGACAAAATCAACAAGTTAGATAAACCCTTAGCTAGACTCACTAGAGGGCACAAGGACAGCATCCTAATTAACAAAATCAGAAATGAAAAGGGAGACATAACAACAGATTCTGAAGAAATACAAAACACTATCAGATCCTTCTACAAAAGGCTGTACTCAACAGAACTCAAAAACCTGGATGAAATGGACAAGTTTCTAGACAGATACCATGTACCAAAGTTAAATCAGGATCTAGTTAATGATCTAAACAGTCCCATATCCCCTAAAGTAATAGAAGCAGTCATTAATAGTCTCCCAGCCAAAAAAAGCCCAGGACCAAATGGGTTTAGTGCAGAGTTCTATCTGACCTTCAAAGAAGATCTAATTCCAATTCTGCACAAACTATTCCACAAAACAGAATTAGAAGGAACTCTACCCGACTCATTCTATGAAGTCACATTACTCTGATACCTAAACCACAGACAGATCCAACACAGATAAAAAACTTCAGACCATTATCCCTTATGAATATCGATGCAAAAATACTCAATAATATTCTCGCTAACCGAATCCAAGAACACATTAAAGAAATCATCCATTCTGATCAAGGAGGTTTTATTCCAGGGATGCAGGAATGGTTTAATATATGGAAATCCATCAATGTAATCCATTATATAAACAAACTCAAAGACAAAAACCACATGATCATCTCGTTAGATGTGGAAAAAGCATTCAACAAGATCCAACACCCATTCATGATAAAAGTCTTGGAAAGATGAGGAATTCAAGGCCCATTCTGAAACATGATAAAAGCAATTTACAGCAAACCAGTAGCCAACATCAAAGTAAATGGTGAGAAGCTGGAAGCAATCCCACTAAATTCAGGGACTAGACAAGGCTGCCCACTTTCTCCCTACCTATTCAACATAGTACTTGAAGTCCTAGCAAGAGCAATTCGACAACAAAAGGAGATCAAGGGGATACAAATTGGAAAAGATGAAGTCAAAATATCACTTTTTGTAGATGAAAGATCAGTATGATAAGAACTTCAAGTCTCTGAAGAAAGAAATTAAAGAAGATCTCAGAAGATGAAAAGATGTCCCATGCTCATGGATTGGCAGGATCAACATTGTAAAAATGGCTATCTTGCCAAAAGCAATCTACAGATTCAATGCAATCCCCATCAAAATTCCAACTCAATTCTTCAACGCATTAGAAAGAACAATCTCCAAATTCTTCTGGAATAACAAAAAACCTAGGATAGCAAAAACTCTTCTCAAGGATAAAAGAACCTCTGGTGGAATCACCATGCCTGACCTAAAGCTTTGCTATAGAGAAATTGTGATAAAAACTGCATGGTACTGGTATAGTGACAGACAAGGAGACCAATGGAATAGAAGTGAAGACCCAGAAATGAACCCACACACCTATGGTCACTTGATCTTCTACAAGGGAGTGAAAACCATCCAGTGGAAGACAGACAGCATTTTTAACAAATGGTGCTGGCACAATTGGTGGTTATCATGTAGAAAAATTCAAATCGATCCATTCCTATCTCCTTGTACTAAGGTCAAATCTAAGTGGATCAAGGAACTCCACATAAAACCAGAGACACTGAAACTTATAGAGGAGAAAGTGGAGGAAAGCCTTGAAGATATGGGCACAGGGGAAAAATTGCTGAATAGAACAGCAATGGCTTGTGCTGTAAGATCGAGAATTGACAAATGGGACCTCATGAAACTGATAAGCTTCTGCAAGGCAAAAGACACCGTCAATAAGACAAAAAGGCCACCAACAGATTGGGAAAGGATCTTTACCTATCCTAAATCAGATAGGGGACTAATATCCAATATATATGAAGAACTCAAGAAGGTGGACTCCAGGAAATCAAAGAACGTCATTAAAAAATGGGGCTCAGAGCTTTACAAAGAATTCTCACCTGAGGAATACCAAATGGCTGCGAAGCATCTGAAAAAATGCTCAGCATCCTTAATCATCAGAGAAATGCAAATCAAAACAGCCCTGAGATTCCATCTCACACCATTCAGAATGGCTAAGATCAAAAATTCAGGTGACAGCAGATACTGGCGAGGATGTGGAGAAAGAAGAACATTCCTCCACTGTTAGTGGGATTGCAAGCTTGTACAACTACTCTGGAAATCAGTCTGGCACTTCCTCAGAAAATTAGACATAGTACTACCGAAGGATCCTGCAATACCTCTCCTGGGCATATATCCATAAAATGTCCCAACCGGTAAGAAGGACACATGCTCCACTATGTTCATAGCAGCCTTATTTATAATAGCCAGAAGCTGGAAAGAACCCAGATGCCCCTCAACAGAGGAATGGATACAGAAAATGTGGTACATTTACACAATGGTGTACTACTCAGCTATTAAAAGGAATGAATTTATGAAATTCCTAGGCAAATTGTTGGACTTGGAGGGCATCATCCTGAGTGAGGTAACAAAATCACAAAAGAACTCAAATGATATGTACTCACTGATAAGTGGATATTAGCCCAGAAACTTAGTATACCCGAGATATAAGATACAATTTGCAAAACACATGAAACTGAAGAAGAACTAAGACCAAAGTGTGGACACTTTGCCCCTTCTTAGAATTGGAAACAATCACCCATGGAAGGAGTTACAGAGACAAAGTTTGGAGCTGAGACCAAAGGATGGACCATCTAGAGACTGCCATATCCAAGGATCCATCCCAATATTAGCGTCCAAACGATGACACCATTGCATACACTAGCAAGCGTTTGCTGAAAGGAACCTGATATAGCTGTCTCTTGTGAGACTTGGCCGGGGCCTAGCAAACACATAAGTGGATGCTCACATTCAGCTATGGGATGGAGCACAGGGCCCCCAATGGAGGAGCTAGAGAAAGTATCCAAGGAGCTAAAGAGATCTGCAACCCTGTTGGTGCAACAACATTATGAACTAATCAGTACCCCAGAGCTCTTGACTCTAGCTGCATATGTATCCAAAGATGGCCTGGTTGGCCATCACTGGAAAGAGAGGCCCATTGGACCCGCAAAATTGATATGCCCCAGTACAGGGGAACGCCAGGGCCAAAAAGTGGGAATGGGTGGGTAGGGGAGTGGGGGTGGGGGTATGGGGGACTTTTGGGATAGCATTGGAAATGTAATTGAGGAAAATACGTAATAAAAATATTTAAATAATAACTTTTAAGAAAAATAGAATGTAGATATTATACTACAACATGGTATCTAACAGCTCAGACCCTTGCATAATTCAGAGATCACAAACATGAGTACTAACTCACTATTTGGTAGCTTTTTATCTGTGATTATAGAAATTTCTTACAACGTTCCAAAGTTGGCAATGATATTGAGATACTGAATAAACAGTCTCTGATAAGTTCAATTCAATTTAATTAATAGTAACATTATACTAGAGGAGACTAATCAGGAAAAACGTTTTAAATAAATTAGAAAATAGTAGTGACACAGGCTAACAAGCCATGAAGAATAAAACTATCTTTTATGGAAAGTGTTCCATGTTAGCAATTGACAGCAACCTCAGAAGTCTCTCAGTCTGAAGTGATTCCTTGAAGAGGACTCCATGCTGTAAGTGAGAAATTCATCTGGCTCAAGCCTTGCAGCCTTGTGAGACCCTGACCCTGTGTTTCTCAGAGACAGGGACTTTTAAATAGGAAATATATCTTCTTTAAGGTTGTTGTGCTGGAGCAAGGTGCTGTGATTGCGACACAATGAAAATACAGAATTAGAATGATGGTGCTGCTCCCACAGATCCCTAAACTGTGGCACAGATAGGTACTGGCAAGAGAGTGTAAACTAGAAGACACTTTAAGATGATTTTAAGTCCCCTTAGAGAAATCATTTAATCAATCTAGATTGTTAATAGAATTCTGAACTTCAAGGACCTTATATCCCATAGGACCTGAGAACACTTTGAAAACTGGAAGAAGAGGGTGTTTATTATCTAGTGGTTATTTGATGAGATAATTTTCTTTGTTGTGTAGTTCCTAAGTTTTAGGAAATGTGTGTTCTGACATACCCATGGTTTTAGGTATGATCTGGTATCTTCATGCTGTAAAAACTTAAAATGTAAGAGGAAAGTACAGGGAAAGACCTTCCTCCATATGAAATACTTTTAGTTTGACTAAATTCTGTAGAGGGAATAGTGTATATAGAGGGAATAACTATTGAAATTGGACATAAAGAAGCCTGGGTAACTGAGGAGAATACCATTTGCTAAGACAACCTCAGAAAACGTAAAATCTCACACATGATCTTTTCAGAACTTTAAAGATAGGCCCAAGCTACTTTTATTGTCTCTCTTCCACATCAAGAGTCAGTAAGATAGAAAGATGATAGCTCAAAAGAACCAAGAAAAGTCTTCTACTTAATGAAATAACTGTCATCGAAAACAGTGAGAGCCCTTATTAATTAAAAACTTTGCTTCTTGGTACTAGAGAGATAAGGTAAGGGTACTTGATCTTCCAGAGGACTTAAGTTTGACTTCCAGCACCCATATGGCAACATGCAACAATCCACTACTCCAGTCAAGGACTCACATAATACACAGATACATGTTCAAGTTAAACAACCATACAACTGAATTAATATATTTCAAAATTTAAAAAAATCAGTAGGAAAATTACCAGCTTAAACTTGTAAATATGATGGACAAAATAATACCGAAGAAAAGTGGGCTGATTCTAACTTCTATTGGCAAGGATCAAAAGTCTCATGAGTCTACTTAGCTACCTATGCATAGTACTATTATTATAAATAAAACAGTGTCTCAGAATTCTGACCAGATTTTGAAATATAACTAAAGAAAAGGAGTGATTGCTAGATGTCAGCAATACAGAGAAAATTGTGTTTTCCCCATTGCTGTTGCACTGTGTGTGAATATACTGTGGATATATGCTATTCTCCAGTGTTCGAGCTGTACTTCTGATTTAGACAAGCTGCCAATTCAGGGGTTTTGGTCCAGATATGGGAAGGATTTGTATATGTTCCTGTGCCATGTGGAGACAGGTCATCTAGACATACTTTATGTAACTTAAATGGTGATATTCTGAACTTTGAAATGATAAGGTTTAGAAGAGATTGATTTTGACCTGATATGAAATGTATTTCTGAGAAGAGATTTAAAAGGATAGATGCAGTTTATATTTGAAAAACATTGGTTAGAATGGCATAAGCTGAGAAATGACATGAATAAGGAACATGGTGAGGTTAGCATTTTCAGGATCTGAACTGAGGGCATATATTTTAAAATTGTAAAGTGTTAATAATATATGCATGAGCACACTATCACCTGTTCCACAATTATACATTGGCCTAGAATAATACTTAAAAATTCAAAACACAAAAGCCCCTTCTGCTCCACTAGAGCCCTGGGCTACCTTGCCAGCGGAGTCGACTGACACCCGCAAGGGCCCACACAGGATTCCCCACGGGATCCTAAGACCTCTGGTGAGTGGAACACAACTTCTGCCAGGAGTCCGGTTCGAACACCAGATATCTGGGTACGTTCCCTGCAAGAAGAGAGCTTGCCTGCAGAGAATACTCTGCCCACTGAAACTAAGGAGAGTGCTACCCTCCCAGGTATGCTTATAGAGGCTAACAGAGTCACCTGAAGAACAAACTCTTAACAGAGACAACTATAACAGCTAGCTTCAGAGATTACCAGATGGCGAAAGGCAAACGTAAGAATCCTACTAACAGAAATCAAGACCACT
Organism: Mus musculus; assembly: GCF_000001635.26. NCBI lineage: Eukaryota > Metazoa > Chordata > Mammalia > Rodentia > Muridae > Mus > Mus musculus. The sequence continues at coordinate 8,518,276 of NC_000067.6, forward strand.
CGCCATCATCAGAATGCAGCACTCCTACCCCAACTAGTCCTGGGCACCCCAACACAACCAAAAATCTAGACCCAGATTTAAAAACATTTCTCATGATGATGATAGAGGACATCAAGGACTTTCATAAGTCACTTAAAGAATTACAGGAGAGCACTGCTAAAGAGTTACAGGTCCTTAAAGAAAAGCAGGAACACACAACCAAACAGGTAGAAGTCCTTAAAGAAAAACAGGAAAACACATCCAAACAGGTGATGGAAATGAACAAAACCATACTAGAACTAAAAAGGGAAGTAGACACAATAAAGAAAACCCAAAGCGAGGCAACACTGGAGATAGAAACCCTAGGAAAAAGATCTGGAACCATAGATGCGAGCATCAGCAACAGAATAAAAGAAATGGAAGAGAGAATCTCAGGTGCAGAAGATTCCATAGAGAACATTGACACAACAGTCAAAGAAAATACAAAATGCAAAAGGATCCTAACTCAAAACATCCAGGAAATCCAGGAAACAATGAGAAGACCAAACCTACGGATAATAGGAATTGATGAGAATGAAGATTTTCAACTTAAAGGGCCAGCTAATATCTTCAACAAAATAATAGAAGAAAACTTCCCAAACATAAAGAAAGAGATGCCCATGATCATACAAGAAGCCTAGAGAACTCCAAATAGAGTGGACCAGAAAGGAAATTCCTCCTGACACATAATAATCAGATCAACAAATTCGCTAAATAAGGATAGAATATTAAAAGCAGTAAGGGAGAAAGGTCAAGTAACATAAAAAGGAAGGCCTATCAGAATTACACCAGACTTTTCACCAGAGACTTTGAAAGTGAGAAGAGCCTGGACAGATGTTATACAGACACTAAGAGAACGCAAATGCCAGCCCAGGCTACTATACCCGGCCAAACTCTCAATTACCATAGATGGAGAAACCAAAGTATTCCACGACAAAACCAAACTCACACAATAGCTTTCCACGAATCCAGCCCTTCAAAGGATAATAACAGAAAAGAAGCAATACAAGGACGGAAATCACGGCCTAGAACAAGCAAGAAAGTAATCCCTCAAAAAACCAAAAAGAAGACAGCCACAAGAACAGAATGCCAACTCTAACAACAAAAATAAAAGGAAGCAACAATTACTTTTCCTTAATATCTCTTAATATCAATGGACTCAATTCCCCAATAAAAAGACATAGACTAACAGACTGGCTACACAAACAGGACCCAACATTCTGCTGCTTACAGGAAACCCATCTCAGGGAAAAAGACAGACACTACCTCAGAGTGAAAGGCTGGAAAACAATTTTCCAAGCAAATGGTCTGAAGAAACAAGCTGGAGTAGCCATTCTAATATCGGCTAAAATCGACTTCCAGCCCAAAATTCTCAAAAAAGACAAGGAGGGACACTTCATACTCATCAAAGTTAAAATCCTCCAAGAGGAACTCTCAATTCTGAATATCTACGCTCCAAATGCAAGGGCAGCCACATTCATTAAAGACACTTTAGTAAAGCTCAAAGCACACATTGCACCTCACACAATAATAGTGGGAGACTTCAACACACCACTTTCATCAATGGACAGATCGTGGAAACAGAAACTAAACAGGGACACAGTGAAACTAACAGAAGTTATGAAACAAATGGACCGGACAGATATCTACAGAACATTTTATCCTAAAACAAAAGGATATAACTTCTTCTCAGCACCTCATGGGACCTTCTCCAAAACTGACCATATAATTGGTCACAAAACAGGCCTCAACAGATACAAAAATATTAAAATTGTCCCATGTATCCTATCAGACCACCATGGCCTAAGACTGATCTTCAATAACAACATAAATAATGGAAAGCCAACATTCATGTGGAAACTGAACAACACTCTTCTCAATGATACTTTGGTCAAGGAAGGAATAAAGAAAGAAATTAAAGACTTTTTAGAGTTTAATGAAAATGAAGCCAAAAAGTATCCAAACGTATGGGACACAATGAAAGCATTTCTAAGAGGGAAACTCATAGCTCTGAGTGCCTCCAAGAAGAAATGGGAGAGAGCACATACTACCAGCTTGACAACACATCTAAAAGCTCTAGAAAAAAAGGAAGCAAATTCACCCAAGAGGAGTAGATGGCAGGAAATAATCAAACTCAGGGGTGAAATCAACCAAGTAGAAACAAGAAGAACTATTCAAAGTTTAACAAAACAAGGGGTTGGTTCTTTGAGAAAATCAACAAGATAGATAAACCCTTAGCTAGACTCACTAAAGGGCACAGGGACAAAATCCTAATTAACAAAATCAGAACTGAAAAGGGAGACATAACAACAGATATTGAAGAAATCCAAAACACCATCAGATCCTTCTACAAAAGGCTATACTCAACAAAACCGGAAAACCTTGAAGAAATGGACAAATTTCTGGACAGATACCAGGTACCAAAGTTAAATCAGGATCAAGTTGACCATCTAAACAATCCCATATCGCCTAAAGAAATGGAAGCAGTTATTAATAGTCTCCCAGCCAAAAAAAGCCCAGGACCAGACGGGTTTAGTGCAGAGTTCTATCAGACCTTCAAAGAAGATCTAGTTCCAGTTCTGCACAAACTATTTCACAAAATAGAAGTAGAAGGTACTCTGCCCAACTCATTTTATGAAGCCACTGTCACTCTGATACCTAAACCACAGAAAGATCCAACAAAGATAGAGAACTTCAGACCAATTTCTCTTATGAATATCGATGCAAAAATCCTCAATAAAATTCTCGCTAACCGAATCCAACAACACATTAAAGCAATCATCCATCCTGACCAAGTAGGTTTTATTCCAGGGATGCAGGGATGGTTTAATATATGAAAATCCATCAATGTAATCCATTATATAAACATACTCAAAGACAAAAAACACATGATCATCTCGTTAGATGAAGAAAAAGCATTTGACAAGATCCAACATCCATTCATGATAAAAGTCTTGGAAAGATGAGGAATTCAAGGCCCACAACTAAACATGATAAAAGCAATCTACAGCAAACCAGTAGCCAACATCAAAGTAAATGGAGAGAAGCTGGAAGCAATCCCACTAAAATCAGGAACTAGACAAGGTTGCCCACTTTCTCCCTACCTTTTCAACATAGTATTTGAAGTATTAGCCAGAGCAATTCGACAACAAAAGGAGATCAAGGGGATACAAATTGGAAAAGAGGAAGTCAAAATATCACTTTTTGCAGATGATATGATAGTATATATAAGTGACCCTAAAAATTCTACCAGAGAACTCCTAAACCTGATAAACAGCTTCGGTGAAGTAGCTGGATATAAAGTAAAATCAAACAAGTCAATGGCCTTTCTCTATACAAAGAATAAACAGGCTGAAAAAGAAATTAGGGAAACAACACCCTTCTCAATAGTCACAAATAATATAAAATATTTCAGCGTGACTCTAACTAAGGAAGTGAAAGATCTGTCTGATAAAAACTTCAAGACTCTGAAGAAAGAAATTAAAGAAGATCTCAGAAGATGGAAAGATCTCCCATGCTCATGGATTGGCAGGATCAACATTGTAAAAATGGCTATCTTGCCAAAAGCTATCTACAGATTCAATGCAATCCCCATCAAAATTCCAACTCAATTCTTCAACGAATTAGAAGGAGCAATTTGCAAATTCATCAGGAATAACAAAAGACCTAGGATAGCAAAAACTCTTCTCAAGGATAAAAGAACCTCTGGTGGAATCACCATGCCTGACTTAAAGCTTTACTACAGAGCAATTGTGATAAAAACTGCATGGTACTGGTATACTGCCAGACAAGTAGACCAATGGAATAGAATTGAAGACCCAGAAAAACCCCCACACCTATGGTTACTTGATCTTTGACAAGGGAGCTAAAACCATCCAGTGGAAGAAAGACAGCATTTTCAACAATTGGTGCTGGCCCAAATGGTTGTTATCATGTAGAAGAATGTGAATCGATCCATACTTATCTCCTTGTACTAAGGTCAAATCTAAGTGGATCAAGGAACTTCACATAAAACCAGAGACACTGAAACTCAAGAAGGTGGACTTCAGTAAATCAAATAACCCCATTAAAAAATGGGGCTCAGAACTGAACAAAGAATTCTCACCTGAGGAATACCGAATGGCAGAGAAGCACCTGAAAAAATGTTCAACATCATTAATCATCAGGGAAATGCAAATCAAAACAACCCTGAGATTCCACCTCACACCAGTCAGAATGGCTAAGATCAAAAATTCAGGTGACAGCAGATGCTGGCTTGATGTGGAGAAAGAGGAACACTCCTCCATTGTTGGTGGGATTGCAGACTTTTACAACCACTCTGGAAATCAGTCTGGCAGTTCCTCAGAAAATTGGACATAGTACTACCGGAGGATCCAGCAATACCTCTCCTGGGCATATATCCAGAAGATGCCCCAACTGGTAAGAAGGAAACATGCTCCACTATGTTCATAGCAGCCTTATTTATAATAGCCAGAAGCTGGAAAGAACCCAGATGCCCCTCAACAGAGGAATGGATACAGAAAATGTGGTACATCTACACAATGGAGTACTACTCAGCTATTAAAAAGAATGAATTTATGAAATTCCTAGCCAAATGGATGGACCTGGAGGGCATCATCCTGAGAGAGGTAACACATTCACAAAGGAACTCACCCAATATGTACTCACTGATAATTGGATATTAGCCCAAAACCTAGGATACCCAAGATATAAGATACAATTTGCTAAACACATGAAACTCAAGAAGAATGAAGACTGAAGTGTGGACACTATGCCCCTCCTTAGAATTGGGAACAAATCACCCATGGAAGGAGTTACAGAGACAAAGTTTGTAGCTGAGATGAAAGGATGGACCATGTAGAGACTGCCATATCCAGGGATCCACCGCATAATCAGCATTCAAACGCTGACACCATTGCATACACTAGCAAGATTTTATCGAAAGGACCCAGATATAGCTGTCGCTTGTGAGACTATGCCGGGGCCTAGCAAACACAGAAGTGGATGCTCACAGTCAGCTAATGGATGGATCACAGGGCTCCCAATGGAGGAGCTAGAGAAAGTAGCCAAGGAGCTAAAGGGATCTGCAACCCTATAGGTGGAACAACATTATGAACTAACCAGTACCCCGGAGCTCTTGACTCTAGCTGCATATGTATCAAAAGATGGCCTAGTTGGCCATCACTGGAAAGAGAGGCCCATTGGACACGCTAACTCTATATGCCCCAGTACAGGGGAACGCCTTGTCTAGTCCCTGATTTTAGTGGGATTGCTTCCTGCTTCTCTCCATTTACTTTGATGTTGGCTACTGGTTTGCTGTAGATTGCTTTATCATGTTTAGTTGTGGGCCTTGAATTCCTGATCTTTCCAAGACTTTTATCATGAATGGGTGTTGGATCTTGTCAAATGCTTTCTCAGCATCTAACGAGATGATCATGTGGTTTTTGTCTCTGAGTATGTTTATGTAATGGGTTACATTGATGGATTTTCGTATATTAAACCATCCTTGCATCCCTGGAATAAAACCTACTTGGTCAGGATGGATGATTGCTTTAATGTGTTCTTGGATTCGGTTAGCAAGAATTTTATTGAGGATTTTTGCATCAATATTCATAAGAGAAATTGGTCTGAAATTCTCTATCTTTGTTGGATCTTTCTGTGGTTTAGGTATCAGAGTCATTGTGGCTTCATAAAATGAGTTGGGTAGAGTACCTTCTACTTCTATTTTGTGAAATAGTTTGTGCAGAACTGGAATTAGATCTTCTTTGAAGGTTTGATGGAACTCTGCACTAAACCTGTCTGGTCCTGGGCTTTTTTTGGCTGGGAGACTATTAATAACTGCTTCTATTTCTTTAGGGGATATGGGACTGTTTAGATGGTTAACTTGATCCTGATTTAACTTTGGTAACTGGTATCTGTCCAGAAATTTGTCCATTTCGTCCAGGTTTTCCAGTTTTGTTGAGTATAGCCTTTTGTAGAAGGATCTGATGGTGTTTTAGATTTCTTCAGGATCTGTTGTTATGTCTCCCTTTTCATTTCTAATTTTGTTAATTATGATTTTTTCCCTGTGCCCTCTAGTGAGTCTAGCTAAGGGTTTATCTATCTTGTTGATTTTCTCAAGTAACCAACTCCTCGTTTGGTTAATTCTTTGAATAGTTCTTCTTGTTTCTACTTCGTTGATTTCACCCCTGAGTTTGATTATTTCCTGCCGTCTACTACTCTTGGGTGAATTTGCTTCCTTTTTTCTAGAGCTTTTAGATGTGTTGTTAAGCTGCTAGTATGTGCTCTCTCCCATTTCTTCTTGGAGGCACTCAGAGCTATGAGTTTCCCTCTTAGAAATGCTTTCATTGTGTCCCATACGTTTGGATACTTTTTGGCTTCATTTTCATTAAACTCTAAAAAGTCTTTAATTTCTTTCTTTATTCCTTCCTTGACCAAGGTATCACTGAGCAGAGTTTTGTTCAGTTTCCACGTGAATGTTGGCTTTCCATTATTTATGTTATTATGGATGTCAGCCTTAGGCCATGTGGTCTGATAGGATACATGGGACAATTTCAATATTTTTGTAACTGTTGAGGCCTGTTTTGTGACCAATTATATGGTCAATTTTGGAGAAGGTCCCGTGAGGTGCTAAGAAGAAGGTATATCCTTTTTTTTAGGATAAAATGTTCTGTAGATATCTGTCAGGTCCATTTCTTTCATAACTTCTATTAGTTTCACTCTGTCCCTGTTTAGTTTCTGTTTCCACGATCTGTCCATTGATGAAAGTGGTGTGTTGAAGTCTCCCACTATTATTGTGTGAGGTGCAATGTGTGTTTTGAGCTTTACTAAAGTTTCTTTAATGAATGTGGCTGTCCTAGCATTTGGAGTGTAGATATTCAGAATTGAGAGTTCCTCTTGGAGGATTTTAACTTTGATGAGTATGAAGTGTCCCTCTTTGTCTTTTTTGATAATTTTGGGCTGGAAGTCGATTTTATCCAATATTAGAATGGCTACTCCAGCTTGTTTCTTCAGACCATTTGCTTGGAAATTTGTTTTCCAGCCTTTCACTCTGAGGTAGTGTCACTCTTTTTCCCTGAGATGGGTTTCCTGCAAGCAGCAGAATGTTGGGTCCTGTTTGTGTAGCCAGTCTTTTAGTCTATGTCTTTTTATTGGGGAATTGAGTCCATTGATATTAAGAGATATTAAGGAAAAGTAATTGTTGCTTCCTTTTATTTTTGTTGTTAGAGTTGGCATTCTGTTCTTGTGGCTGTCTTCCTTTTGGTTTTTTGAGGGATTACTTTCTTGCTTGTTCTAGGCCGTGATTTCCGTCCTTGTATTGCTTCTTTTCTGTTATTATCCTTTGAAGGGCTGGATTCGTGGAAAGCTATTGTGTGAGTTTGGTTTTGTCGTGGAATACTTTGGTTTCTCCATCTATGGTAATTGAGAGTTTGGCCGGGTATAGTAGCCTGGGCTGGCATTTGCGTTCTCTTAGTGTCTGTATAACATCTGTCCAGGCTCTTCTGGCTTTCATAGTCTCTGGTGAAAAGTCTGGTGTAATTCTGATAGGCCTGCCTTTATATGTTACTACCTTTCTCCCTTACTGCTTTTAGTATTCTATCCTTATTTAGTGAATTTGTTGTTCTGATTATTATGTGTCAGGAGGACTTTCTGTTCTGGTCCAGTCTATTTGGAGTTCTGTAGGCTTCTTGTATGATCATGGGCATCTCTTTCTTTATGTTTGGGAAGTTTTCTTCTATTATTTTGTTGAAGATATTAGCTGGCCCTTTAAGTTGAAAATCTTCATTCTCATCAACTCCTATTATCCTTAGGTTTCATCTTCTCATTGTGTCCTGGATTTCCTGAATGTTTTGAGTTAGGATCCTTTTGCATTTCGTATTTTCTTTGATTGTTGTGCCAATGTTCTCTATGGAATCTTCTGCACTTGAGATTCTCTCTTCCATTTCTTGTATTCTTTTGCTGATGCTCGAATCTATGGTTCCAGATCTCTTTCCTAGGGTTTCTATCTCCAGCGTTGCCTCACTTTGGGTTTTCTTTATTGTGTCTACTTCCCTTTTTAGTTCTAGTATGGCTTTGTTCATTTCCATCACCTGTTTGGATGTGTTTTCCTGTTTTTCTTTAAGGACTTCTACTTGTTTGGTTGTGTGTTCCTGCTATTCAAGGGCCTGTAACTCTTTAGCAGTGCTCTCCTTTATTTCTTTAAGTGAGTTATGAAAGTCCTTCTTGATGTCCTCTACCATCATCATGCGAAATGTTTTTAAATCTGGGTCTAGATTTTCGGTTGTGTTGGGGTGCCCAGGACTAGGTGGGGTGGGAGTGCTGCATTCTGATGATGGTGAGTGGTCTTGATTTCTGTTAGTAGGATTCTTACGTTTGCCTTTTGCCATCTGGTTATCTCTGAAGCTAGCTGTTATAGTTGTCTCTGGTTAGAGCTTGTTCCTCAGGTGACTCTGTTAGGCTCTATAAGCATACCTGGGAGGGTAGCACTCTCCTTAGTTTCAGTGGGCAGAGTATTCTCTGAAGGCAAGCTCTCTTCTTGCAGGGAACGTACCCAGATATCTGGTGTTCGAACCGGACTCCTGGCAGAAGTTGTGTTCCACTCACCAGAGGTCTTAGGATCCCATGGGGAATCCTGTGTGGGCCCTTGCGGGTGTCGGGCGACTCCACTTGCAAGGCACCCAGGTGCTCGAGTGGTGCGGAAGCGACTTGTGCTCACATGTTCTTTATAATCTTTAAGTCTTATGCAAGTTACAAATTGTTCAATAGGAAATTTAATTTGTTGTTCAAAAAGACAACATACCAGTCATTAAATGCTTATTTTAAATGTCTGAATATGAGTCTTAAGATATAATAGTTGACCAACTAAGGAGCCCAGTGTGCACATCGGACTTAGCTTGGCCAGAACATCAGTGAGCCAGTTTAGGTAATTTTGCAATGTCTATGAACACTGGGCTCTAGTCAGCTGCTAACTTTGAATTGGTTAGCAGAATAGAGGATGTTTGTTTACCTCAAAATGTCAGCTTTCACTTTTTACACAATTATGAAGTATGACTAGAGTCAGTTATTATAAATTCTTTATTACTTATGTGCATTTAACAATTTGTAATCTCTTGTATCCTTCCTACTTTAGCTATGAAGTCTGTGCTGATTTGTTATGAAATGTAACTTCTATGTTGGAGTCATAAGTCTAGTTGGATCAGCCTGCACACAACATGTAAAGAAGTCACATTTACATGTTTTGCTTACTAGTGGATGGTTGAAGCAAATAGCAGTCTAAATCCTTAAAGGACAACCCCTTTGTCATTCTTTTGCCCAAAATTGACCGGTTGAATGAAAGCATGGGAACTTGTCAGAAAGAACAAAATAATAAATCCTAGTCTTACCCATAATCTCTACTACATTTGGATTCATGTATGCTAAACCTCTTGAGAACAGAGCTACCCATTCATTCATATTTTCTGTTGAGAAAGTGGGTCTATGGAGAAGATGGAGAATGAATTAAGACTCACATCTCACACAGGAGGGAAAATTCACTGTGTGCTATAAGCAAGGTACATTGCCTTACAATTTGGAGCATGGTTTTTATAATTAATTCTTCATAATATCACCACTATCCAACCCAGTCTCACCTCTCACACAAATTGGACAGAGTTATCACAATTTCCTATGGTTGTGATTCATAGTGTCTCTGAATTTCCAGTCTTTCAAGGTTCACTGTGGAAGTATTTGTGCAACAATGTTTTGTCACAACTTTCTGTCAAGTCTATATAAAATCTAGGTGTTCCTGAATGATGCATTGGTAGAGGAGTTAGAACCATCTAAAAGCAGTGAGAAGTGTTGTAAAACCACATGGCCCTGAGAAGCCACAATTAGTAAGGGATCTCATAGCTCAGGAATAGAGCAGTGTAGTGGTAATTCTGCCCCATCTAGGCGTGCACCTTATAAACATTGTAACTGAATTGTGTTTTTTTACATGGGCTTATTGGGGTTAGAGATTTACTACAATAAATTGGTGTCCAATGTATTGATTAGAACCCAACTAACCTGATAAAAGTCCATTGTCCCTCCTCCATCCCTGAATAATTCTAACCCCGTTCCTGACGCTGTTTTTAGATCTATATTTGCTGTTCTGTTTCCTCACAGTTTACTCATTAATAAGCAATAAAGTAAAGAACTTAAGGGCCTAATTGCCCAAGCAAATTGATCACTGTATTTGTTGTTGTTGCAGTTTGGTTTCTCTCAGATCAGATTAACTATCCAGAAGACCATCATCCTCCTTTTATTTCAAAGTCCAATTCTCCATGACAATTCAGCATAGCCTCCTTATCTTGCAAGCCAGGGTAGACCAAAGAATTACCAAATGAAGAAGTTAGCTTCCTACAGGTTACGGCTACCAGCACAGTATTCCAGAATTAGAAATACAGGACTTTATTCATCACAAATTTGACTATTTGCATATTGTGTTCAATACACAAATTTATGTTCCTATTTATAACAGGTTTCCTGAAGTTTGGGCACTCAACTCTTAATTTAATCTTTTTGTGGGTATGAAAAACAAAGAATGTAACTTCAGCCAAGAAAGCAGGTAGGCTAACTATAGACTTCTCCTTCTGCTCATCCAAAACCAATCCCCAGCCTTATCTAGAGCTCTGCAACAGACCATGTGCTGTATCCTACCTTTTTCTTTAAACCTCAGGGCCCAGTCTATGACTAAACTTCTCTTCCCTCCTAAATTTCCTCCCCACACTTATTGCTTTATTCCAGACTCCAGCTCCAACAGACATTCCCTGGAATCCCAAAAGCTGACCAAGCATGCAGACTAGCTACAGATCTTTCCCTCTCCCTATCTCCTGAAGTTTAACACCCCAGTGTCACTCCCATGTGGACTTTACTTTCTTTCTTCACCAATCTCCAGTGGATCATACAGATCTTCCACTCCAAACTTCCTTTGTACCACATATTGTTTTGTTCCAACCCCCCAACTTTAATAGGTAATCCTTGGCAACCCAAAGACCATCTCATCCAGATAAGCAGGTAGAGTAACTGCAAATCTTCATCTGTCCCCTATGTGTTTCAATTTTAGCCCCCAAGACTCATCTCCAAGTCTGAGGCAAACCCTTTGCTGTGACCTCTCTTCATTCTATTCCCTGTTCCCAGGAGTCTAAGTAAATCCAGGTGGAACACACTGCTTTCCACACTCCTATGAACCCTCTCAGCTATGCCTCCTCTGAGACCATCTCCATTCCTTAATGTCAGCTTCAAATACTTAGGAACATATTTTACATGAAACTCCCAGTGGCTACACCTAGCAGAATTCCAGAAGCAACACACAGCTAACAAGCTTTACTAAGAACCAGATAGAGAGCAGAAACCAAAGAACAAAGCACCCATTTAACAAAGACAAAACAGATATAGGCTTCTAGTTTGACAATTTTTCCAAACCCAGATACCTAGATGCAGTAAAATTATAATTAATAATGGCCAGGAAATTATGTCATCACTAGAGCCCTACTATACCAGGCCACAAGTACTGCAACAAAGCAGACACATAAGGAAAGACCATAACTGTCTTAGAAAATCTTAAAAACATGAATGATTATCATGATATATACCACTTACCAAAGTTAAATCAAGATCAGATAAGCAATGTAAACAGACCTATAATCCCCAGTGATTAGAAGTCTCCAAACCAACCAACCAACCAAACAAACAAAAAACAAACCAAAACAAACCAAAAAACAAGGACCACATAGTTTCAGTGCAGCCTTCTACCAGATATTCAAAGAGTTAAATATAAATATTCCTCAAGTTACTGCACAAAATTGAAACAAAAAAAATGTCCAATTTACTTTGTGAAATTTCATTTACTCTGATACTAAAACCAAATAAAACCTAACAGAGGAAGAGAATTACTTACAGACCCATTTCTCTTATGGACATAGATGTAAAAAATTCTAGATAAAATACTTTAAAAATCAAGCCCAAGAATACATGAATAAATCATCCACCTTGATTAAGTAAGTTTCATCCCAGAGATGCAGTGATAATTCAACATATGTAAATAGATAAATGTAATCCACCATATAAAGAAATTTAAAGACAAAAAAATATGATAATCTTATTAGGTACAGAACATGCTTTTGACAAAATCCAATATCTGTTCATGAGAAAGTCCAAGAGAGATTAGGAATACAAGGGACCTACCTCAAAATGGTAAAGGGTGATTACAGCAAGCTCATAGCCAATATCAACTTAAATGGAAAGAAACTCAAAACAATTATACTGATGTCAGAACAAGGCAAGATTGTCTAATCTCTCCATATGTAGCAAAAATAGTACTTGAAGTCTCAGCTAAAATAACAAGGTAATTGAAGGAGATCACGTGGCTTTATTTGGAAATGATATCATAGTATATATTAATTATCCTAAAAGAACTGGGAAACTTTTATACCTCATCAAAACTTTCTGCAAAGTAGCTGGTTAAAAAAAAATTAATGTAAAAAAAATCAATAGCTCTCCTATATATGAATGAAAAAGAAAGCTGGGAAGCAACACCTTTCACAATAGTCTCAAAGAATATAAAATATCTTGGGGTTATTCTAACCAAGCAAGTGCAACACTTGGATGATAACATCTGAAGACATTGAAGAAAGAAACTGAAGATAAAAAGATAGAAAGATTTCACATGCTCATAGGATTGGTAGAACTGTTACAGCAAAAATGGCTACAAAATTAATATATATTAAAATATATTAATTTATAAATTAGCATAATTATTAATATTAACATATATTGAAAAGCGACCTACAAATTTAAAGTAATGTCATCAAAATTTCAAAACAATTCTTCACAGATCTTTGAAAAAATAATCTTCAGCTTCATATGAAAACACAACAAAATATGATAGCTAAAGTAATCCTGAATAGTAAATGAACAGTGGGTGTTATCACTATCCCCAATTTCAAGTTGTACTAAATCATATAGAAATAAAAAAAAAAAAAAAAACAGCATTGTTTTAGTACAAAAAAAAAAAAAAAAGATTAATGGGTTTGGATTGGACTCAGACATAAATCCACAAACCTATGGACATGTGATGCTTGATAAAGAAGCCAGAAATACAGAGTGAAAAAGAGACTGCATCTTCAAGGAATGATGCTGATCAAATTGGATGACTGTATGTAGATGAATATAAATATATTTATACTGATCACCCTGCTCAAAACTCAGCCTCAAGTAGATCAGAAACTTCAACATAAAAGCAGATACACTGAATCTGATAGAAGAGAAATTGAGGAGTATTCTTAAATTCAATGGAGCAAGAAAAGACTTTTTAAGAAAAGAAAACACTAAGGTTAACAATTTATAAGCAGGACATCAGGAAACTGAAAATCTGCATGGCTATGGATACTGTCACTTGAACAAACTAGTAACCTACAGAACTGGAAAACATTTTTACAAACTAAACCTCTGATACAGGGTTAATATCCAAAAGATTATATATATACATATATGAAATAACCCAATTAAAAATGGGGTACAGATTGTAACATAGAACTCACAATAGAGGAAACTGAAACAGCTAATAAACTCTTTAAAAATATTCAACATCCTTAGGCATCATGAAAATGTAATTCAAAATTGCTTTGAGATTTCATCTTGTACCTGTCAAAATGGCTAACAGCAATATAAACAAATAGCTGCTCATCCTAATAAGCATGTGGAGTAAGAGGAGCATTCATCCATTGCTGGTGATAGCACAACTTTTGTAGTCACTATACGTTACATATCAGTGTGATGGTTCCTTGGGAAGATTGGATTTGTTCTATTCCAAAATCCAGCCATAGTACTTTTGGACATATATCCCAAGTATGTTTCATCCTACCATTAAGACATTGCTTTACAATCTTCATTTCTGTTCTGTTCACAATAACCAGTAATTTAAATAACCTAAATGCCTCTCAAAAGAAAAAGGAACAATGAAAGTTCACACAATGGAACATTACATTAACTGTCCCCCCACCAAAAAATATTTTAAAATGAAAGGAATGGAAAGAGAGAAGGAAAAGAAAAAAGTCATAAATTCTTTAGGCAAATGGATGGAACTAGGAAAAAAAAAAAACGTTATCTAGAGTGAGGTATCTGAAATCCTGAAAGGCAAATATATCATGAATCCACTTACTTGACTTATATGTGGATATTAGTAATTAAGTCAATATTAGCCAAACTCTAGTCTATAGAACAACAGAAGTTAAACTTAGAGTAAGGGAGTACAGAGTATCTGTATATCATTAAGGATGAATGGGGCAGGCTCCATTGTGAGAATGAAAGCAGAGGGGAAGATGAGAAGTTTTCAAGAGAGAGAATTCAAAGAAAAATAGCTAAAGGTAAGAGCCTTTTGAGGGATAATATTAAAACTTAATACAGCAGAGACTTCCTAAAATATATACATATATGAAGGTGATCTAAATGACATTGCCAAATAATGAGAGAGAAAGAGCCCAAGTAGACCATCTGTTGTCATCAAATGAAGCTTCCTGTACATGGACTAGTTTTAATCTAATTGAGTTGTTGGCCAAATGTATCTCACAGGAATTCTCAAACAACAATATCTGTTGTCGATACTATATAGGTTGCCTCACAAAAACTGATGAGAATGTGCATTGCTGAAGAAAATAGCTACAAAACCCACTGAACATTGAGAAGTTGAGTTGGTACCTACATAGAGCCTTCAAGTTCAAGGCAGTTCTTTGAAGGCAAAAAAGAAAATGAAAACTTAAACAAGAACCCAGTTACAAAGCCTTCATTTACAATAATGTTCTGATTGTAATGTATGCTAGGGAAATCAATGGTGGTGACACAAAATTTGTGGGAATAATTAACCAATATCTGATTTGACTTGGGCCCATTTCATGAATTAAAACCCATAATCATCACTGCATGTGTGAACAAGAACTTGAAACTAGATATCACATGGACCTACAATAAAACAAAATGCTTCTCTTCTGGAAAAGAAAATAAAAATGAAAGAAAAAAGAAACAAACAAGCAAACAAAGAACCAAGAAAATGACCTCTAATGACATTCTTCTGTATTTCTCGTTCAGTGGCTCCCTAGGCCATCATCAGAGACACTTCTGTCTCTAGTAGATGGCAACCAATACAGCAACCCATGAATAGACATAATGCAGATAGTGAGAGAAGTTGGAACACTCAGCCATAAATGTGTTGTGTTCATCAAATCCTTCCTGTCAGAGATCAGCGAACTCTGCAGAAGAGGACACAAATGCCGTAGACCCTTTTGGGTTCCTATGTCTGCGTGGAACAGGTCTCTGGGGCAGGTCGGCAAAGTGTCGGCAGTTGACAGACAGACCAACATGAGAGATTGTGTAGAATCTGAATGTACTGAGTCAGGTCGAGCATCAAACTTTTTATACCAAAGAAATAACAAGAATCCAGGCAAAATACAACCCACCAAGTTACAGTGACGCAATACAAAAGGCATGTATACATCAAAAGAAGGTGGGGACCAGGCTGCTGCTGCAAAAGAAGGGAGCCAGGTGTAAACTAGTCTATTGTTAAACCCACCACCAGGGGTTCTGCACTAGCAGACCTTATTATGAATACTGCAATGCCTCAACACTCTATTTCCTGGGTCTACAGAAGAATATACCAACTTGCTTCTAATGTGAAGCTTGCTATACCTAGCTGTAAAGAAGATCTCTGTCTCAGTGGGATTCCCTAGCTCTATTATTTCCTTGTTTGAGTGAGAATTGTTACTGTCCTTGGTAAATATTTTGCAGACCAGCTCTGAGCTACTATCTTTGTAATGCTTAATTAGTAACTGAATAGGTAACTTCCTTTTTGCATTCCTGCCAGTTTTCAAGCTCAGATTTCAAGCTTGCAGGCTTCTGGGACCTTGGAACAATGTGGAGGCTTAATTATAACAGAATTTAATCTTAAAAGGCATTTATAATAAAATATTAAAAGAGAGCTCATAGATCCATACACCAGACTAACTCGGGAATAGAGTATGAGTATATGGTTGAATGAGAATGCCAAAACTCCGGGAGGTGAGCTTCCTTGAAACTCTCTGCCTTGTGAGTGGCTTTTAGGCTTCACAGCCTGTCAAGCTGACTCGACCGGAGTGCGTGGCATTTCTCCCTTTCTTTTTTTATTTTTTAGCTGAAGTTCCAGGATGTCCTGCCTCATCGTAGCTCCAGACCTCAGGAGCACTCTAAAGATGAGTGGAAACACAATGATTACTAATAAAACAATGCCAAAAATAATAACAAGTAGGATTATATACTGAACCCAATCCAGGGGGTTCAATGCACTTAAGTTGTTTTTCAAATCTCTAGCCAATTCATCAATGTTCCAAGTGTCCAAATGACTTTTACTAATATCTGAAATTTCTACCTTTAACTGTTCCAAGTCATGAGAAATATTAGTATCTCTCTATACTCCCTGCAAATGAGCTTTAGTCTTTTTCCAATCAATGGGACAGCATGCATAGGGCCTCAAAATATTTATTACAACTTCTAGTTTTACATTTCTATGGTATTCCTGAGTAATTGTGTGGATGAATGAGTCTTTGATTCTTGTGTATTCTCTTGGACATTTTTCTCTGTCTATTAGTCTTTTCCAATTTCAGATGTGTTGGTTCTTTTTTATCTAATTATGTTTTATTATTTAAAAAAGAGAAGAAATGAGAGAAAATGCATGTGTGTTTAAAGGTTGAGTGTACCACAGCACACTCCAAGAACAACCTTTGTATCAATGTTCTATTTCCAACTTATTTGAGACATGGTCTTGTTTGATGATGTGAATGCTGGGCTGTGGAATACTGGAATTCATTTACCCCTGCTTCTCTTCTCCTCATAGAACTAATGAAATGACAGGTGCATTGTAGCCTCCCCCAGCTTTGACCAGGCCGATTCAGACCTTGCTGCTGCTGTGAATGAGACCACCTGGGGGTGGAGCCCTCCAACCTAGGTGGTTTTATTGTTCTGTCACCTGCCCCTGCTCTTCTCCAAGATTCTGCAACCTTCTAAGAGGCTGAACCTGCTTTCCTGAGAAATTCCCAAGACAGCCACAACGAACAAGCTGGCAATTGACACATTACTGCCAAACTAGTGCTGTCAGCCTAATTGCTTACAGGCTGGCAAAAGGCATCAAGAGTGGATCAGCAGGATATGGACTTTCCCCCTTTATAAGCACAGACTCTTAGTAAACATTGGGCCTTGATCAGAAATCTGTCTTGGTCGGTCTCTTTTCTTTTCTTGCAACTCCAGCCCACCACTCAGGCATCCAGTTCATGTGGCCACAGGCGTCTACAGTGCTTGCTGCTGTTTCCAGCTTTATATGATGGTTTCAAATTAAGTCCTGATGCTTGCTTTGAAAATGCATTATCTGCCAAGTTACCTTACCAGACTGGGACCCAAACTAATAATTATCATACGTATGCCTTTCTACTTGCTCTTGGGTCAGAAAACACTTCTGTGCTCCCTGACTTGAAAAATAATAAAATAGAAGAGGCAGCCTCACCCTCCAACAAGTTTCTCAGTGGCCAATGAAGACCAGAGAGTACCTGTGCAACGTTACAAACTAACACCTCTTAAATGTTCAGTCACCGTAAACAGCATGAGGTTTCCTGTGAACCAAGATCGTACAGTAATTTTTATAGGAGCAAACTTAGAAGTAAAACAAGCAGAGCAAGACAAAATACAAAAACCAAACCAAACCAAAACAAAACAAAACAAAAAACTACCACCAGCACCAGCAACACCACCACCACCACCACCACCACCACCACCACCACCACCAACAACAACAACAACAACAACAACAACTAATAAAATATAAAAACAAAATTCTAGGCCTTTAGGCCCAGGCTTGGGAATATGACCTCTGTGACTCAATGCTCCAAGGTATGCTAATCATAAAACAGATAGTGACATTCCTCCACCCACCCGCTTCCTGGGTTCAAAGAGTGTTCATCCAAAGAATGTGCTAATTGTTAGGGGCTCTTAGAAACTGTCTTGAGAGATAACCCGAACAATTACCAGGTATTCCTTGTGACTCTTGTGACTTTGCACTTCCTTGTGACTCTTAACTGGTATCTTTGGTATTTTCCAAAAACGCCCTCCCCACTTCCTTGAGTTGTGGTTTCTTCCTTTAAATACCCACTTACGCAGCTACTTGGGGCGCCATGGTCCTCTACCCCTGCTTGGTGTATGACCATGGGCCCAAGAGCGCTCTTGAATTAAAAGTCCTCTTGCAGTTTGCAGCAAGACCATTTCTCCTGAGTGATTTGGGGTGTCACCTCTCCTGAGTCAGAATGTGGGGGAGTCCTTAAGTTGTGGGTCTTTCACAACAACAACAATAAACAGGCAAACAAACAAAAAACTCTCAAGATGCTGCACTTTTTATTTTAACTGTGGAATGAACAGCTACATTCCCTAAGATAAGCAGAAGCAGAGAGAGGCATGGAGAGTTAAGTTAGAATAAACAGGTGTTAATCAAACAATGGTCAGGGCTCTAGCTGACAACTGGTGTCCAATCTTACTATAACATAGAAAAAGAGTAAAACCTGCACCCACAGCAAGCTGTGACACAGTGTGGGTTTTCTGCACACTACAGTACATTGGTACATATGCTTCAAAGCCTTCCTTTCACAGACACCATGCTGTTTCCTGCACAGAAACATGAACCACGTCCTCTTCTCTGTGTAATGATGGTGCTTGTATATACGGACTTATCTGCTGTGCCTCTTTATGTAACAATTTTTATTGGCCTTTACTTTAGAACTAGTCTGCCTGGTTTCTTTCCTACACATGACAAAGACTCATCAAACTCAGGACAAAGCACAGGAGCTCAGCAGTTCTCTTGATGAGTTTTTAACTCTTTATTTCCCTTTGGTTCTTTTTTAGCAAAGTTTCTCTTCCCTTTCTCTCATAGTTCAGTTGAATGCTGATCTGGTTCAGATGTGCTCCACTGCTTCTATTCCTGACCATTCTAGGCAGCATATGTGCCACAGCATTGTTCTGCATGTATGGAACTAACCTTAGTTGTCTCTGGTTACATGCCCATGTATCCTCTTTGAGCCTGACAGCCTTCTTCAGATTTCAAGATCTAAATTGATTTATGTTTCTTTTTATAGTACTTGGCTCAAGGCTCTGCTTGAAATAGTGCTCCTAATTTTTTTTTGGTTTGGGGTTTTTTGGTTTGGTTTGGTTTTTTTGTTTGTTTGTTTTGTTTTGTTTTGTTTTTTCATGAAAGGACATAGTTCAAAAGATATATTTTAAATTGATAAAATCAGAAGATATATTTTAAATTGATAAAAGGTGATAACAGTAAAGTATATGGCATGATTAATATTGTATTATGTATTCTTCCAATTACCAACCCTCCACTCAAATTTATACCTCAAGTATGACCATATATATAAATAGAGTTTAAGAGACATTTGTGGGTTTTCACCTGATTTGTCCTTCAGTTAATAGCATTTACCATGCTGATGAAAGTTAACTGCTGTTGAAAACTGTGATTTTTAAACGGTAATGTGATTCTGCTTCCAAGGACTTTATTTGAAAGTATTTCCTGGGACAGGTCACATAGCATATTAGTTATATGTTCTGAGTTGTACTTTCATGCTTCCAGTTCTGCTAAAAGCTAGACGAATAAAATAAAGAAAATATAAGCACTGTGTTATTGCCTCAATCATGAAAAAAATGGAAAGAGAATCCTGCCACTTAGACAGTACAGATAGTGGTACTATGTAATTTGCCATCAACCCATTAAACCATAAAGGGTAAACGGGTCCTTCAGGCCAATGGATTAAGGGAGATAATTTTGTCCTCTATGGGTCTTGATGTGTCGTTTTCTTTTTTTATTAGACATTTTCTTCATTTGCATTTCAAATGCTATCCCTAAAGTCCCCTATACACTTCCCCCGCCCTGCTCTCCAACTCACCCACTCCTGCTTCCTGGCCCTGGCTTTCCCCTGTACTGAGGCATATGATCTTCTCAAGACCAAGGGCCTCTACTCCCGTTGATGGACAACTAGGCCATCCTCTGCTACATATGCAACTAGAGAAACAGTTCTGGGGGTTAGTTCATATTTTTGATCCTCTTACAAAGTTGCTGACCCCTTTAGCTCCACGGGTATTTTCTCTAGCTCCTTCTTTAGGGGCCCTGTGTTCCATCCAATAGATGACTATGAGGATCCACTACTGTATTTGCTATATATGCAATATATGCAATGTATATGCAATAGTGTTTGGGTTTGGTATTTGTACATGGGATGGATCACCCAGGTGAGGCATTCTCCAGATGGTCTTTTCTTCTGTCTCAGCTCCAAACTTTGTAACTCCTTCCATGTGTATTTTGTTCCCCATTCTAGGAATAAAATAAGTATCCACACTTTGGTCTTCTTTCTTCTTGAGTTGCATGTGTTTTTCAAATTGTATCTTGAGTAGTCTAAGTTTCTGAGTTAATATCCACTTATCAGTGTGTGCATATCATGTGTGTTCTTTCATGATTGGGTTACCTCACTCAGGATTATATCCTTCAGAGCCATCCATTTGCCTAAGAATTTCATAAATTCATTGTTTTTAATAGGGTTATTTGATTTTCTGGGGTCCATCTTCTTGAGTTCTTAATATTTATTAGATATTACTCCCCTATTTGATTTAGGATTCGTAAAGAACCTCTCCCAATATGTTGGTGGCCTTTTTGTCTTATTGACAGTATCTTTTGCCTTATAGAAGCTTTTCAGTTTTATGAGATCCCATTTGTTGATTTTCAATCTTACAGCACAAACCATTGGTGCTCTTTTCAGGAACTTTTCCCCTGTGCCCATATCTTTGAGGCTTTTCCCCACTTATCCCTCTATAAATTTAAGTGTCTCTGGTTTTATGTGGAGTTCCTTGATCCACTTGAGCTTTGTACAATGAGATAAGAATGGATCAATTTGCATTCTTCTACATGATAATCACCAGTTGAGACAGTACCATTTGATTAAATGCCTTTCTTTTTTCCACTGGATGGTTTTAGCTCCTTTGTCAAAGATCAAGTTACCATAGGTATGTGGGTTCATTTCTGGGTCTTCAATTCTATTCCATTGATCTACCTCTCTGTCACTGTACCTGTACCATGCAGTTTTTAATCACAATTACTCTGTAGTACACCTTGAGGTCAAGAATAGTGATTCTACCAGAGGTTATTTATTGTTCAGAATAGTTTTTGGCATCCTACGTTTTTTTGTTATTCAGGATGAATTTGCAAATTGCCCTTTCTAACTCGGTAATGAATTGAGTTGGAATTTTGATGTGAATTGCATTGCATCTATAGATTGCTTTTGGCAAGATAGTCATTTTGACTATATTAATCATGCCAATCCATGAGCATGGAAGATCTTTCCATCTTCTGAAATCTTCGATTTCTTTCTTCAGAGACTTGAAGTTTTTATCATACAGATCTTTCACTTCCTTAGTTAGCTTAACACCAAGATATTTTATATTATTTGTGAATATTCTGGAGGGTGCTCTTTTCCTAATTTTTTTCTCAGCCTCTTTATCCTTTGTGTAAAGAAAGGCTACTGATTTGTTTGAGTTAATATAATATCCGCTACTTCACTGAAGCTGTTTAGCAGGTTTAGGAGTTTCCTGGTAGAATTTTTAGGGCCACTTATATAGTATTATCATCTACAAACATTGATATTTTGACTTCTTCCTTTTCAATTTTTATCTCCTTGATCTCCTTTTGTTTTCATATTGCTCTGGCTAGGACTTCAAGAACTATATTGAATAGGTATGGAGAAAGTGGGCAGCATTGTCTAGTTCCTAATTTTAGTGGGATTGCTTCAAGTTTCTCTACATTGATGTTAGCTATTGGTTTGCAGTATATTGCTTTTATTATGTTTAGCTATGGGCCTTGAATTCCTGATCTTTCCAAGACTTTTATCATGAATGGGTGTTGGATTTTGTCAAATGCTTTCTCAGCTTCTAACAAGATGATCATGTGGTTTCTGTCTTTGAGTTTGTTTATATAGTGGGTTACATTGATGGATTTCCATATATTAAACAATCCCTGGAATGAAACCTACTTGATCATGATGTATAATCATTTTGATGTGTTCTTGGATTCAATCAGTGAGAATCTTATTGAAGACTTTTGCATTGATATTCATAAGGGAAATTGGTCTGAAGTTCTCTTTCTGTTTTGGGTCTTTATGTGGTTTAGGTATCAGAGTAATTGTGTCTTCATAGAATGAATTCAGTAGAGTACTTTTTGTTTCTATTTTGTGAAATAGTTTGAAGAGAATTGGAATTAGGTCTTCTTTGAAAGTCTGATAAAACTCTACACTAAACCCAACTGCTCCTGGGCTTTTATTGGTTGGGAGACTACTAATGACTACTTTTATTTCTTTAGGTGATAGGGGACTGTTTATATTATTAATCTGATCCTGATTTAACTTTGTTACCTGGTATCTGTCTAGGAATTTGTCCATTTCATCCAGGTTTTCCAGTTTTGTTGAGTATAGCCCTTCATAGTAGGATCCAAAGATGTTTTGGACTTCCTCCTATTCTGTGGTTATGTCTCCCTTTTCATTTCAGATTTTGTTAGTTAGGATACTGTCCCTGTGCCCTCTAGTTAGTCTGGCTAAGGGTTTAATCTATCTTATTGATTTCTCAAAGAACCAACTCCTAGTTTGGTTGATTCTATGAATAGTTCTTTTTGTTTCCACTTGTTTGATTTCAGGCCTGAGTTTGATTAGATCCAGTTATTTAAGTGAGTATATTTGCTTCCTTTCGTTCTAGAGCTTTTAGGTATGCTGTCAAGCTGCTAGTGTATTCTAGCTCTAGTTTCTTCTTGGAGGTACTCAGAGCTATGAGTTTTCCTCTTAGGATGCCTTTCATTGTGTCCCATAAGTTTGGCTATGTTTTGGCTTCATTTTCATTTAACTCTAAAAAGGCTTTAATTTCTTTCTTTGTTTCTTCCTTGACCAAGTTATCATGGAGGAGAGTGTTGTCCAGCTTCCACATGAATGTTGACTTTGTATTATTTATGTTGTTATTGAAGATCAGCCTAATCCATGGTGATATAATAAGATACATGGAATAATTTCAATACTTTTGTATTTGTTGAGGCCTGTTTTGTGACCAATTATATGGTCAATTTTGGAGAAGGTACCATGAAGTGCTGAGAAGAAGTTATATCCTTTTGTTTTTGGATAAAATATTCTGTAGATATCTGTTAAATCCATTTGTTTCATAACTTCTGTTAGTTTAAGTGTGACTCTGTGTAGTTTCTATTTCCAGGATCTGTCCATTGATTAGGATGGGGTGTTGAAGTCTCCCATTATTATTGTGTTACGTACAATGTGCTTTAAACTTTACTAAAGTTTCTTTAATGAATGTGGCTGCATAGATATTCATTTGGAGCATAGATATTCAGAATTGAGAGTTCATCTTGGAAGATTTTAACTTTGATGAGTATGAAGTTCCCTTCCTTGTCTTTTTTAATAACTTTGGGTTGAAAGTTGATTTTATTCGATATTAGAATGGATACTCCAGCTTGTTTCTTCAGACTATTTTCTTGGAAACTTGTTTTCCAGCCTTTCCCTCTGAGGTAGTGTCTGTCTTTTTCCCTGAGGTGGGTTTCCTGTAAGCAGCAAAATGTTCTCTTTGTGTAGCCAGTCTGTTAGTCTATGTCTTTTTATTGGGGAATTGAGTCCATTGATAGTAAGAGATATTAAGGAAAAGTAAGTGTTGCTTCCTGTTATTTTTGTTGTTAGAGTTGGCATTCTGTTCTTCTTGTGGCTGTCTTCTTTTAGGTATGTTGAAGGATTACTTTCTTTTTTTTTAGGGCAGAGTTTCCATCCTTGTATTGGTGTTTTGCTGTTATTATCCTTTGAAGGGCTGGATTAATGGAAAGATATTGTGTGAACTTGGTTTTGCCATGGAATACTTTGGTTTCTCCATCTATAGTAATTGAGAGTTTTCCTGGGTATAGTAGTGTGGGCTGGCATTTGTGTTCTCTTAGTGTCTGTATGACATCTGTCCAGGATCTTCTGGCTTTCATAGTCTCTGGTGAGAAGTCTGTAGTAATTCTAATAGGCCTTCCTTTATATGTTACTTGACCTTTTTCCCTTACTGCTTTTAATATTCTGTCTTTATTTAGTACATTTGTTGTTCTGATTATTATGTGTCAATAGGAATTTCTTTTCTGGTCCAGTCTATTTGGAGTTCTGTGGGCTTCTTGTATGTTCATGGGCATCTCTTTCTTTAGTTTAGGGAAGTTTTCTTCTATAATTTTGTTGAAGATATTTGTTGGCCCATTAAGTAGAAAATCTTCATTCTCATCTACTATTATCTGTAGGTTTGGTCTTCTCATTGTGTCCTGGATTTCCTGGATGTTTTGACTTAGTATCTTTTCGCATTTTGCATTTTCTTTGATTGTTGTGTCCATGTTCTCTATGGAATCTTCTGCATCTGAGATTCTCTCTTACATCTCTTATATTCTGTTGCTAATGCTCACATCTATGCTTCCTGATTTCTTTCCTAGGGTTTCTATCTCCAGAATTGTCTGCCTTTGGGTTTTCTTTATTGCTTCTACTTCCATTTTAGATCGTGGATGATTTTGTTCAATTCGATCTCCTGTTTTGATTGTGTTTTCCTGTAATTCTATAAGGGATTTTTGTCTTTCTTCTTCAAGGACTTCTACCTGCTTAGCAGTGTTTTCCTGTAATTCTTTAAGTGTTTTTTGTGTTTCCTCTTTAAGGCCTTCTACCTGTTTAGCAGTGTCCCTCCTCAGACTGGACTCTTTGCTACCTGAGATGCAAGATGGCATTCTCACCTGGTCCTGGGGACTGAGAGCCCTCCCTGGAGGCTGCCTCTCCTCTGGTGGGGAAAGTGCTCAGAGGTCTGGCTCTCAGATCTGTTTCCTGGCTAAAAATGAAGGCCCAAAAGGGACCC
Organism: Mus musculus; assembly: GCF_000001635.26. Lineage (NCBI taxonomy): Eukaryota > Metazoa > Chordata > Mammalia > Rodentia > Muridae > Mus > Mus musculus. Next base: position 8,543,269 of record NC_000067.6, read on the forward strand.
TGTCCCAGAAGCTCTGCCACCTGCGTGATTTCCTGTGCAGACTGGTCTCTTTTAGACCCAAGATACAAGATGGCATTCTCACCTGGTCCTGCAGACAGAGAGCGATGGGTTCTTTTCTAGTTTGTATCAATAAATCTAAGTATTCTCTGAAAAATCATTTTTATAGCAGTTATTGTAATTAATTTTATGAGTTCAGTGAAATGTTATATACTATTTTAAAGTATTGGAAAGATAGTGCTCAGGCAATCATACAAAGGTAATACAACCATGACAACCAGAGGTAATTAAAACAGAACTGATATTTAAGTAAATAGTGGGTACCTAGCATTCTGGCACAATATAATCACAGCGCTCATGAGAGAAAGAAGGCAAGAGAAAAAGAAATTCAAAGTCATCCTTAGCTACAAAATGAGTTCCAGGTTAGCTTTGAATATATGTGAACCTGTTTCTCAATGAATAAACAGCAAATAAATAAATAACACAAGAATAGGAAAACTTACACATTCAAACTATTTGCACATATTTTTATTCTTTGAAGAGAAGAGAAGAGAAGAGAGGAGAGGAGAGGAGAGGAGAGGAGAGGAGAGGAGAGGAGAAGAGAAGAGAAGAGAAGAGAAGAGAAGAGAAGAGAAGAGAAGAGAAGAGAAGAGAAGAGAAGAGAAAAGAAAAGAAAAGAAAAAAGAAAAGAAAAGTCTGCACTGTGACTGTTCTCATATAAAGAGTTAGTTAGCACCCTGTGTGTAGATGATAAAAATGTTTGCATTTACTTCCATTAGAAATATTTTTATAGTTTCTGAGATTTAAATCTCTAATAATTTTGCTCAGTAAATGATTTTTTTCTGAGCAGAAAGGATTCTAAAAGTTTTCCTTACCTGTAAAGGGAAGACACCAACTCACTTACAAGAACAAAGACACCAGAATGTTATTTAGTTTCCCATTATCAACCCTAGCAGTCAAGAAAAGCACACAGATATATTTAAATATTGATATGCCAACAAAAGTTGCTATATCCAGTAAACCTCTGTTTTAAACTCTGAGGGTTGATGAATTTATTGCTTTACTAGTTATCTGATTTCACTTGAGAAAATAAAATAAAAATTAACAAAACAAGAATTCTCCATTTGGTGAAAGAAATTAACAAACATCCCGCTTCCCTTGCTACAGAAATGTCTAAAAGGAATCATCTTCTAGAAGAAATTAATCTTTACCAGTTTCAAGAAGATAAAACACTTCTCAATACCTCAAATATACATAATAATTTAAAAATAATATAATTAAGTGTTGAAACTTCCCCAAATATATGTTAGAAGTTTAAGAGGCAAAACCATGTATTCCATGTGCTTTTCTTCTCTTGCATATGAAATTATATTTAACACGATATATATCTTATCTTGATTTTATTAGTTAGCAGCAACGACATAAATCCTTACTGATATAATTTGTACAAACAAAGTATACAAACGAAAGTGAAATTTGCAAGCCTGTTCTCCCCTGACCGAGCTACCACCTGTATTTTCTCCTCCCTGAGTTAACTATTACATAGAAGTCACCATAAATCTTAAAAGGTAATGCCTCCAAATATGCAAAATAATCTTTCTAACTGAATAATTATGCAAATCTGTGCTTATTTTAACTTACAACTTGTAATTTTGCACATGCAGACCCATTGTGCTTCTGTGACAGTCCCAGGTTACACACTGATTTCTTTAAGTATGCTGGCATACCTATATCCATTGTATGACTAAAAAATGGTATGACTGAAACATTTATGTATCATAAACTAGTGAGACAGTTATGCTGCTTTCAATTTTATACTTCACAGAATTTCTTTTGACAGGATTCACTTAAAAGAAAGAACTGTTTTAAATTTGGTATATAAAAATAGAATATAGTTTAAAACTTCATATCTAATATAAAAAGTGCTTTCTTAAATTATGTAATGTATTATCCAGTTGCATATTTTTCAAAATATGTGTCCATATTAAATTAATAGTTTGATAGACATATATTTTATAAGTATATAACTCAATCCTCTTTGTTGAGTTGACAATACTATATCTTTACAACACCTATATTCACTGATTACTAATGTATGCTCAAATACAGTTAGAACACATCTTCCTTCACTTTGGCCTCCTCACTTACATCACTTTACCACTTCCTATTATGTTTTCTCTTCCAAAATTCCTAAGCATTTAGCCCCTCTGTGAACTAAATTCTAAGCCAGATTTATTGCTTTCATTTCTAAACTGCACCTGTTTCATTTCTGAACAGCATGATATGTAACTTCTGTCAGATAAACAATCCAGTTGTACACTTAAATGTAGGCATTGCGTAGTTGCCTAAGACTGTACTCCATAGCTGTACTAATCTGAGAGTTGGAGAACCTGCTCCAACTTCCTTCCAAAGAAGTTACACATTCTGTTTTCAAAGTCATGAGAATCTACAGGCTAATTTAGGTTTACATAACCAAACATAATGAATGCTGAATGTCATAAGCATAGAAAGAATACTCCCAATTTCTGTTTCTAATGCTCCAATCTCTCCCTTCATATGCAGAACTGAAGTTAAATCACTGTGTTCTACTATATTGCATATTATATTACAGGATTTATGAAAAGTGACAGAAAGGAAGCATGAATTCCCTATCATTAGTTGAAGTTCAATGCCTTCTAATGAGAAACTAAGGAAGTTTGAGTAAATTGTGTATTCAGTAACACACAGGAATTAATAAATTAATCAAGATTTTTTACTAAGGCTATGAACATGTTTAAGTCAACTCTTTCCATGAGCTAAAAATATATGAAGCATCAGTTCACTATGGCTAAAAGGTCTTCTGCTATCATGGTTTTCAATACACTCCAAAAAGCCTAAAAGGCATATAAGAGAGCACAAAGATAACAGAAGATATCAGTATATATTATAATCTACTATATCTTATAGAACTGTAAGGGTCACTCAGCAGTAAAAAGAAAATTTGCCAATAGCCTCTATGCTCCATCTTCTGGGCCACACCTACACCTACAATCTGGGATCTACAACCAGTTTCCCAGAGCCAGAGCTCTGCCTGAATCTGTGGAGGCCTGATATCAAGTAGAACAACCAAGTGAGATCCTCGTTCCCCAATATCCTGCCCATGGGGTCCCTGGTAAGCACAGCAGCTGTGAGGTCTTGCCTGTCCCCTCTGAACTCTGATTTACCTGCAATTCCACAGGCCTCAAGTCATCAGAGAACCCAGCTGCCACTCTGGACAATCAGCTCTATCTGCAATCCCAGATGCCTGCTGTCTTTGGGGACTATCAGCTCTACCTTTAGACCCAGAGGCCTGATGCCATCAGGGATTATCAGACTTGCAAATACCAGGGACAACTAGATGTCTAAAAGAATCCAGCATAAGAATACAATCAAGAAAGGCCAGAGCAATATCCTTATCCACAACTATCCAACCTCAGCAAACCCTGGACATTTTAACATACCTGAAGCCTAAGAAAATGACTTTAGATCTTATCTAATGAAGATTATCGAGGCCTCGGAAGAAGATTCAAATAAATTTCTTACAGAAATACAGGAAAGTGCAAGCAAATGGATAGATACCTTTAAAGAGAAAACAAATAAATACAAAGAAATGGGAAAAAATACAAACAAACAGGTGAAGGAAATGAATAAAACAGCTTAAGAACTGAAAAGAAGCCAGGCAGTGGTGGCACACGCCTTTAATCTCAGCACTTGGGAGGCCGAAGCAGGTGGATTTCTGATTTTGAGGCCAGCCTGATCTACAAAGTGAGTTCCAGGACAGTCAGGGCTATACAGAGAAACTCTGTCTTGAAAACAAAACAAAATAAGACTAAACAAAACAAAACAAAACAAAAGAACTTTAAAGAAAAATAGAAGCAATAAAGAAAGCAGAAACTGAGGCAATCCTAGAGATGGAAAACCTAGGAAAGGGAACAGGAACTACAGATGTAAGCATCAAGAGCATAATACAAAAGATGAAAGAATTTCAGAAGTGGAAGATATGATAGAAGAAATTGATACATCAGTCAAAGAAAATGACAAATCTAAAAAGTTCATGACACAAAGCATCTAAGAAGTGTGGGACACCATGAGAAGACCAGACCTAACAATACTAAGAATAAAAGAAGGAGATTTCCAGCTCAAAGACCCAGAAAATACCTTCAACAAAATCAGTGAAAAAAAAAATCCCTAACCTAAGGAGATACCAGTAAACATACAAGAAGCTTACAGAACCCCAATAGAGTGAATCAAAAAGAAAATCCTCACACAACATTAATAATCAAAACACTAAATGTATAGGGGAAAAGTATATTTATAGTTGCAAGGAGAAAAGTCCAAGTAACATATAAAGACAGACCTATCAGAATTACACCTGACTTCCCAAAAGAGACTCTAAAACCCAGAATGTCCTGGACCAACCCTAAGAGACAACAGATGTCAGCTCACACTACTATATCCAGAAAATGTTTCAATCACCGTAGATGAAAAAATACAATATTCCATGACAAAATCAAATTTAAACAATACCCTTCCTCTAATTCAGCCCTACAGTGGATACTGGAATAAAATCTCCAACACAAGGAGACTAACTATAGGCAAGAAAACACAAGAAATGAATAATTTCATACCAGCAGAACAAAAATAAAAGAATCACACACACACACACACACACACACACACACACACACACACACACACACTCGCACACACACTATCACTACCAACATCAAAATAACAGGAACTATCATTGGTCATTAATATCTCCCAACATCAATGGACTCAATTCACCAATAAAAAAAACACAGACTAACAGAATAGTCATATAAACAGTATCCATCATTCAGCTGCATACAGGATACACACATCAGCAACAAAGATAGATAGACACTACCTCGGAGGAAAATGCTGTAAAGATATTATCTAAGCAAACAGAGCCATGGAACCAGATGGTGTAGCTATTCTAATATCTAATAAAAAGTACTTTCAACCAAAAGTAATCAAAAGAGATGGGGAAGGAAATTTCATACTCCTCAAAAGAAAAATCCTCCAAGATGACATCTCAGTTCTGAATATCTATGCCCCAAATGCAAGGACACCCACATTTATAAAGAAACATAACTAAAGATTAAACCACACATCAAACCCTATACATTAATAATGGGAGACTTCAACACCCCATTCTTACTAGTGGACATGTCATCATAAAAATTGAGTAAAAAATTGAAACCAACAGACATTATGAATAAAAAGAACCTCCCAGATATCTATAGAACTGTTCATCCAAAATAAAAAGAATATCCTTCTCAGCACCTCAGGAACCCATTAAAATTAACTATAAACTCAGTCTAAAATCAAGTCTGGACAGAAAGAAGAAGATTGAAGTAACCCCTGGCATTTTATCAGATCACCATAGATTAAAGATGGACTCCACCACAACAGACATAACAGAAAGCCTTTGAAGTCACAGAAACTGAACAACTCTCTACTCAATGACCACTAGGTAAAGAAAGAAATCAAGAAAGAAATTAAAGACTTTCTAGAGTGCCACAACATACCCAAATTTATAGGACACAATGAAAGCACTGTCAAGAGGAAAATTCAGAGCTCTACTGCCTGAGTCCTCATACTAGCAACTTGACAACAGACCTGAAACTGTTAGAACAAAAAGAATGAAACACACCCAAGAGGAGTAGACAGCAGGAAAAAAAAAAAAAATCAAAGTTAGGGCTGAAACCAATCAATTAGAAACAAGGAAAACAATGCAAAGAATGAAGGAAAACAAGATCCTGTTCCTGAGAAAAATCAACAAGATAGACAAACCCTCAGCTAAACTAACAAGAAACCAGAGACATAATATATCCAAATTAACAAAATCAGAAATGAAAAGCGGTATATAACAACAGACACTGAGGAAATCCAAGCAAGCATTCAGTCTTACTTAAAAAGCCTACACACCACAAAATTGGAAAATCTAAAAAAGATGGATGATTTTTAGATAGATTCCACTAGCAAAAGTTAAATTAAGATCAGGTAAACAATCTATCAATAAATAAGCAGTCATTAAACGTCTCCCAACCAAGAAAAATCCAGGAACAGATGGTTTTAGCACAGAATTTTACCAGACTTTTAAAGAAGAGATAATATCAATACTTCTCAAACTATTCCACAAATTAGACACAGAAAGAAGATTGCCACAAATTTTATAAGTCGCCCTGATACCTAAACCACACAAAGACTCAACAAAATAAGAGAATTTCAGACTAATTTTCCTTAAGAACATTGGTGGAAAAGTACTCATTAAAATACTCACAAACTGAATCTAAGAACACAACAAAAACATCATCCACCACAATCAAGTTGGCTTTGTCCCAGGGATGCAGGTGTGTTCAATATAGTAAAATCCATCTTATAAACAAAATATACCATATAAACAAACTGAAAGGAAAAAAAAAAACCCACATGGTCATCTTGTTAGATGCTGAAAACCTTTGACAAAATCCAACAGCACTTCATTTTAAATATTGTCAGGAGATCAGTAATACAAAGCACATACCTAAACACAATAAAGGCAATATACCACAAGCCAATAGACAACATCAAATTAAATGTAGAGAAAGTTAAAGCAATTCCATTAAAATTAGGAACAAGGCAAGACTGCCCACTCCTTCAGTATCTCTTCAATACAGTACTTGAAGTTCTAGGTAGATCAATAAGACAACTAAAGGAGATCTAGGTGTCACAAATTGGAAAAGAAGTAAAAATATATTGCTTTTCACAAATAATATGATAGTATACATAAGTGACCCCAAAAATTATAGCAGAAAATGCTGAAAGCTGAAAAGAGGTGAGAACTTCATAGTTTCAGCAAAGTGGCTGGATACAAAATTAAGTCAAAGAAATCTGTATCCCTTCTTTATAATACAATGAATGGGTGGAGAAAGAAATAAGGAGTACAATACCCTTCATATAACAGCCACATATAATATAAAATATCTTTGTGTAACTCTAACCAAGAAAGTAAAAGACCTGTATGACAAAAATGTCAAGTCCCTAAAGAAAGAAACTGAAGAAAGTATCAGAAGATGGAAAGACATCCCATGCTACCGGATTAGTAGGATTAACATGGTAAAAATGGCCATCTTATCACAAGCAATCTACAAATTCAATACAATTCTCCAATATCCTTCCAAATCCTCCCCAGCTCCTTAGCCATCCATCTTCTCTCTCTCTTCCTCTTCCTCTTCCTCTCCATTTCCCTCTCCCTTTCTCTGAGTGTTGCTCACTTTCTGTTGCTGCTCCTTCTCCCTCTTCCCTTTCTTTTGCATTATCCACTCTCTATCTTCAAAGAAGTAAACCCAAACCCAAACGACAACAAAAACATCCACAAAAGTACAAAAGCAAAATTCACAACATACAAGCAAAGACTATGAAGAAAAGACAAATCCAAAACAATAAGTCCACAAAAATACCACTGAGTTTATTTTGTGTTATCCAACTACTTCTAGACATGGTGTCTATCTGCCCTAAGATATGATTGCAAAACCCGGTGAATATCAATTGGACAAATTTGATGTTCCATTTGCCAGAAGGTTCATGTCCAAATATCTTTTGATTAGGTGGGCCCCACATCTACTTTTCACTCAGTACTGGAACACTGTCTGATTAAACCTGTACTTGTTTGTCTATAATGTTAGCGTGTCTGTAAATTTATATGTTCGTCAGTCTTGTCTCTTTGGAGTTGTCCATCATCTCTGGTTCTTAAAATCTTTCTGTCCCATCAAGTCAGAAGTTAAGGATTTCAGCCAGGCAATGGTGGCACACACCTTTAATCCCAGCACTTGGGAGGCAAAGGCAGGCAGATTTCTGAGTTTGAGGCCAGCCTGGTCTACAGAGTGAGTTCCAGGACAGCCAGGGCTACACAAAGAATCCCTGTCTCGAACAAAACAAAAAAAGTTTAGGATTTCATCAGTACTATCTGAGACCCTTACCAGAGACTTTTCTACTTTGCTGTAGCCTGAACCGTAATACCCAGTAATACATTGGGCAAGTGAATTAATTTATGACTTTATACAGCATTCAGATACCCTGGATTCATATTTCTGTCACGGCCACTCCCATTTACCTGAGAATGAACCCATATTCCCTTTGGAGTAGAATGCATAATAGAACAGTATTATGCAGTGCCAAACAGTTTTGTTGTTTATTCTATAAGTGTATATATGTTCATGCATGCACCTGGATATAAAGGCCAACAGTCAACCTGGGGCTTTGTTCCAGTAGAGCCACTTGTCTTGATTTTTGAGACGAGATCTCCCATTGGTTTGAGGCTCAACAGGTTGAGAAGACAGTGAATTCCAGAGGACTACCAGCATAAATCTCCCTAGTGTTGTGATTAAAACCCTATTCCAGCATGCTTAGGTGATTTGTTTATTTTTTTAACTGTTGAAATTATTGTATAATTATATTTTAACTACTACTTTATTAAACCAGAGTAATTTCTATCTAGATTCTAAATATTTATTCTTATACCCACATGTTAGTATAGTTAGTATAGTTTTGACCCCTCATTACATCTTTGTAACAGGCAAAGAACCTATCAATCACAACATATCAAAATGCAAAAAACAAGAGATACTGTGGTGTTGAGTCCCACCTGGCCATGTAAGGAACAGACTGCCATGGTTCTCCCCACCAAACAGAGCCAACAGGGTAGGACAATCCACGACTGTTGATGGTTGGAGTAGACATAAGGCTTTCTTGTATAATAATGTACATATTTTCATGCTCCTCTTTTGCTGAATGTCCTCTCTGCCAAGGCTAATGGCTCCATGATAATTAGAGTCAGCAGGAAGCTGAGTGTGGTGCTCAGTCACGGCCATGATATATACAGCATAATCCCCAAGCATAGGCTCAAAGAAAATTGAGGAAGTAGTAAGAAAAGATTGCAAGAGCCAAAGAAGCAGACAGCTTGCTGTGATATCAGGTCTCCTAGGAATGTCAGGGAGTCTATACGTACTATGCATCATCAATATTGCTCCTAAATAAGATCTGAATGATACCAGTGGACATACTAACATGGTTTTTGTTTTTAATATGGGTTCTGTGTATTGAACTCAGGTCCTCCAGTTTGGAATATCTACTTTGCAGTCTGATTTATCTCTCAAGTCCTCTCTATGTGATTTTTATAGGTGGTGATTCTCTGTGTGATAAGATCTGTCAGTGGAGACAGCAACCATACTATGCTAAAGTTTGGTCTTACAAGTGACCAAAACCTTTGTCAAATGGGAGTGATGATGAAATGTAAACCTTTAATTTATATCCATATGTACAGCTAATATGATCTAGCCCCTATAAATGTTTGTGTTAAAGAAATGCAAAACTAAAGGTAAGCCAGTCACAACTGGCCAACAGTATTGTCATGTAACTAGGAAGTTTTCCATAAGATAGACCAAATAAAATAACATCATTACTGTACTAAAGCAAGCATTGTTTCCATTTAACATTTTTCCATATATAATTACACTCAACTATGTTGTAAAACACCAAATTCCTTTAGTTTAGTGTTTCCTTATTTATGAAAATCCTCACTCAAATAAATGGTTAGAAATCTCTCTTTTGTCTTATATTTTACTCTTAGCAGTAGTGGTAAAATGTGGTTACCATTGTAAGTAAAGAAATGATGTGAAACTATTTAGGTTATGAAACACAATAATAACTTTCTAGACTCAGACTCAGAGTCACATGCTGAGTCTAGAAAGAGGAAGGCTGGTAGACCTCTGAAAGCCATTCATAGATGAGGAAATAGTTATTTTCATTTTTGTAAGATACACAAACATCACAGATATTCACTTTTATCTGGTTTGCAACAAAAGACATTCATCTAATGATATCTATTCTGACTTTCTCTCTAAGGGTTGTTTCTTTGTTTTCAAACACTTTCTTATTACTGCCCCATTTTCTATCACAGTCCTATGGAATCAATTATATTCCCTTGTTACCACCAGAACAAAATGCTGAAGATAATGGAGCCATGCAGGAAACATCTTAGATATCTTTGTAGACTTCAAGATCAATCAGACACTCCAAGCTCTGGTATCTTCACTGAGTTTAAATGACTCAAATATGCATTAGAAAATGTGTTGACTTTGGTATGTTTTTCTACCCTCTGAATCTAGCCATTATCAAATAGACTCGAAAATGAGGGTCTGTTTAAGTAGGCAAGAGTGAAAGATGTAGATCAGATCTTTGTAGACACACAGAATACTCCAGAGACTGGCTGTTTCCCTATTTCCTTTACTAATAGATTTGTGAGCACCACCAATAGTCTCTACTAAAAATGAGACTGTTATTCATAGAACAATGTATACTTAAGAGTTTAAAAATTCTAATGATAGTAAGTATATATAATGTAGCTTTATTATTTAATATTCAAAATATATGTTAAAATAATTAGCTTTTTATACAAATGTTGCAGAGCAGAAAAACTGGATCCTTTCAAGTTTTTTCAAGTAAAATATAGTTCAAATCATTTAATGTATGCTTAGATGATGAGTGACAGCAGGAAATCAAAATTAATATTAAGAGCAATAAGCTTGTTAACCTGTTATATGAAGCAGACATTATTTTCATTCTATTCATTAAGTTAAACTCATCTGGAATACTGTCAACATTTTTGGCACTGAAATCAATTTAAAGAATGTCTTTAAAAATTAAGATAGGGAAGGAGGATGCTTGGCGGTGAGGTTGAGGTGGGTGGGGAAGGTGGGAATAGGGGGAGCATCCTTTCAGAGGCAAAGGTAAGTGAGAAGGGGGTTAAGAACTCAGGAAGGGGGAACCAGGAAGGTGAGGCAACAATTGGGAACACAAACAAATAAAGTGGTTTAATTAAAAATATACTGATAAGCTAACACAAAAAGAAAGTAAATATACTAGATTCAGTAAACAAAATTAAGATATACTAGTGAACCCTGGTGAGAGGGTTCAGCTGCTAATAGTACTTGTTTTTCCAGAGGACCAGGAATCAGTTCTAAGCACTTATATGGCACTCAGATCTATCTGAAAATCTAGCTCTAAGTGCATGACATTCTCTTTTAGTTTCTGTAGGTACAGCATGGACAAGCATATATGCAAGCAAAACACATAAAATATTTTTAACTTAAGATATACTAATGCTATATTATAGAAATACTATGCCTAGATCCTCAGCACCATGCACAAATCAATACAATTTTTTTGGCAAAAGTGGGTTTTGTCTTAGATTACACATCTTCAAAACCCACTTCTTATGTGTTCAGCAAAGCAGATATATTAATTTTTCTGTAAAGATAGACTATAGTACCAATTATTTCTATATGAGAATCAGATGGCACCAAGATTATCTTCTAGAAAAGGAACATTGAAGCAAAAGTGTAAATCAGTGTTCAATCACTATTTGATCTTACCTGCTGGTTTACAGGGAAATTTCTGTTGATTTTTTTGATCTGCAATGATAAATTAATCAATATCAGTGAGAATAAAAATATTTCTGATGATCTATTTCTAAGGATTATTTTACATGAGCCAGGTGGGGTTATGCATGCCTTCATTCCCAGCATTTGAGAGGCAGAGGCAGAGGCAGAGGCAGAGGCAGAGGCAGAGGCAGAGGCAGAGGCAGAGGCAGAGGCAGAGGCAGAGGCAGAGGCAGAGGCAGAGGCAGAGGCAGAGGCAGAGGAGGCAGATAGATCTCTGTATTTAAGGGCAGCCTGCTTTGGAAAGGAGTTTCAGGGAAGCCAAGGATACATAGTGAGAACCTGTCTCAAAACATAGCTGGGAGTAGGCTATGTTACACTAAAGGGTGCCTCAACATACTAAACTCATTGCATATAGTCCCATTTTAATTACAGATCATACATTGTATCAAATATAAAGATTTTGAAACCTTTTAATTGTTTTAATTTATAGAAAACTAATATCAATTCCATGTGATATAAATGAGTATCTGCCAAAATTAAGTAAAAGCAGGCTTACAATTTGAATTCATACTGTACATCATAGAACAGTAAATTTACTTTAATATTCATAACAAGAGGGTAAATGGAAAAGCCAAGTATTAAAGTATAATATATGTATTTTCAGTCACAACCCAAACAGAATATATTTTACTTTAAGAAAATGTAAAGAGTTACATTGCATAAAAATCTAAACTTTCCAGGAGCATCTCCTCTGAAGTAACACGGAAACAGATGTGAAAAAGCAAATGAAAGTAGACATTCCTAGAAGATGTATATGCTCAGCAGTGTACTGGCTGATGAAATCCATTACTCTCCATCAAATTCAGGGAGACAGCACAAGGTTTATATGGTATAAGCTTATATCAAACTAAATAAATATAGACTCATTCTTTATATGAAAAATTATGTTATTGACATATTTTTTTCTTTTTAAACTTCCTGGAATTATCTAGTAAATATGAATGTGCAATTACATGCATATAAGAACAAAGTTGTAAAAATCACTAAACTCTCTTCTACCAGCACAAACTGACCTTCTAGGTATTTTTCATGTAAAATGGAAAACTGAAATAAAATTTGCAAATGAATATATTCTAAGCAAGTTTTGAGGAGGTTTATGCAAAAACCCTGTTATTCCTCTAATGCTATAACAATGTTAATCTGGCCCACCTCCAGCAGAAAGACAAGGCATCAAGCAAGAACTGCAGGGATGGAACCGAAGAGGAGCCTGAGGAAAAGAAGGTTCAGTGATAGGACCAAAGTGGGATTCAGCTCAAGGGGAGGCCCCAAGGCCTGACACTATTACTGAGGTATATTCACAAAAAGGGACCTATCATGACTGCTCTCCAAAAGAATGAACAAGCATCTGAAAGAGTGAGATGCAGATATTTGCACCCATCCAATGGACAGAAGCTACTGACCCCTGTGATTGAATTAGGGAAAAAACTGGAAGAAGCTAAGGAGGAGAGCAACCCTGTAGAAGGACCAGCAATCTCAATTAAACTGGACCCCAGAGATCTTTCAGACACCATGCCACCAATCAGGCAGCATACACCAACTGATATAAAGCCATCAACATATACAGCAGAGGACTGCCAGGTCTGGGTTCAGTCAGAGAAGATGCACCTAACCTTCAAGAGACTGGAAACCTCAGGGAGTTTAGAGGCCTGGTGGGGTGAGGGTGGAGGTAGAGACATCCTACTGGAAACAGGGGGCAGTGAGGAGGTATGAGATGGGGAACAGTCAAAGGGTAGACCTGGAGGGCAATAAAATCTGGAGTGAAAAAGAAGTTTAAATAAAATTTTAAAAAGCAAAACAAAACAAATAAACAATGTTAACCTTGTCTGGTTAACCTTACCCTGTACTAGGGAAATTATCTGCTTACTAGATTTCGTTCACAACAATGATTATAATTTGGAAACAGAGACATCACAAACAAATCAATCTGATCTCATTTAGCATGAGTAAAACCACATCTTTTCTTATTTTCCGTCTAGAAATAATTGTAGAAATAGATGAATATCGTGTGTGGAACATTTTTACTCTTAACTTGACTTTTTAAATTTGACAAATAGTCTGAGAAACCTTATGTGGTAACTTGAGTATTGGCCATGTAGACAGGCAACAATGGGCAGGAAGCAGTAGTTATATAGTACATGCTGAGCACAGGCAGTTTGCTTCGTCCTGGGACTCGGAAATATTAGATACAATAACACTTCCAGATGTATTGTATTACACGCTCACATAAACCTAGCCCAAATACACACATGCACACACACACACACACACACACACACACACACACACACACTTATATTGTCAATGTAGTTGAGAAATAAAAACACATTTAATCAGATTCAACGCCTATTTATAATAAAAGCTCCCAAAATGTAATGAAAAAAGCAAATTTTATCACCAATAAAGTGAAAGATGAGAAATTCATACTAAAACATCGAACTCAGTAGTGAATGACTGGAGCATTCCCCTATAGTGGAGGATAAGACAACGTGCAAAGGTTAGTTAAAATTTCCCTACTATAATTTCATGAAGAGAAAGTATATTCAGAGTTTCATCAAAAGAAAAAATATAAAATGCAACTATTAAATGTCATCAAAAGAAATTAAAGAAAATGTAGAGAAATGTGACAACGTTCTATAATAGGTGATTTTTATGACTTCCTATTTCATAATCACTGACTTCTCAGTAGCTGCACAGATGCAGTGAAATTCTATATGTACTTTTATTGGAAAAAATATGTGGAAGGAGTTACAGAGACAAAGTTTGGAGCTGAGACAGAAGAAAGGACCATCCAGAGACTGCCCCCCCCCTCCCGGAATCCATTCCATATACAATCACCAAACCCAAACACTATTGCATATGCCAGCAAGATTTTGCTGATGGGATCCTGATATAGCGATCTCTTGTGAGGCTATGACAGCGTCTGGCAAATACAGAAGTGGATGCTCACAGTCATCTATTGGATGGAACACAGGGCCCCTAAAGAAAGCTAGAGAAAAAACCCAAAGAGCTAAAGGGGTCTTCAACTGCCATACACACACACACACCAGTGAAGTCTGATTGACAGGCTGAGAAGCCTAAGAGCCACTCAGGAGGCAAAGAGTTTCACAGAAACTCACCTCCTGGAGTTTTGGCGTTATCATTTACCCATATCCTCATACCCTATTCCTGAGTTAGTCTGGTGTATGGAAAAATTCTGTTATACTTAAGTCTCCCCATTGTTCCAAGGTCCCAGAAGCCAAGCTTAAAATCCTGTAGGAATGCAGTAAGGAAGTTAACCTATTCAGTAACTAATTAAGCATTACAAAAGATGGAGCCAGTAGCTCAGAGCTGGTCTATTAAGGACAGTAGCTAATCGCACCCAATCAATGGAATACCAAAATAGAGCCAGGGAATCCCACTGAGATAGAAATCTTCAGTACAGGCTACATTGCATATTAGAAGCAAGCTGATGAATTCTCCTGACAAATGGAGATTCTCCTGATACTTAAAAGTTACACTCATATAAGAATTTAGCAAGGCCTAGGAATTAGGGGAGTTGTGATATTGCATTATTCATGAGGCCTGCCAAGAGCAGAACCCCCTGGTGCTTGCCTTCACAAGGTTCAAAGGTATAACACTAGAGTGTGAAATCCTTGCCTGTCACTAAGCTGACCCTAGGCAGGACTGCTTTATCTTTACTGTAAACATTTACCTGTTTCCTGTAAATCCTTTTGAAGTCATTCCTTTGTTTTGTACCAGGTAACTTCAATGTACTTTGCCTGCTACCCTTTGTATTTTCTCTACTATATAAGATTGAGGTTCACTTTGTGACAACACATTCAGATTCTACACAATCTCGCATGTTGGTCTGTCTGTCACTCGTCGATGCTTTGCCCACCTGCCTCAGAGACCCACCCTTTACAGGCAGACAAAGGGACCCTGAGGGTCTGCGGCATTCAACCATATAGGAGGATCAACAATATGAACTAACAAGTACCCCCAGAACTGTGTCTCTAGTTGCGTATGTAGCAGAGGATGGCCTAGTCAGCCATCAATGAGAGGAGAGGCCCTTGGTCTTGCAAAGATCATATGCCAGGGCCAGAAAGCAGGTGTGGGTGGGTTGGGGAGCATGGCAGGGGAAGGGGACTTTCGGGATAGCATTTGAAATGTAAATGAAGAAAATATCTAATAAGAAAAGGAAAAAGATAGAGACACCCTTTCTCAAACTGGATTTAGCTCAGAGGTGTAGCTAATCCTAGAGCAAAGCCTGACTAGATCCCCCACACTGAAAAAGAAGACAGAAGATAAACGTCCTTGAATTCAAAGGGAATCTGAAAAGTTCATAATCACAAAGGAAATTTAAAAAGAGAATTTATTCACATCTCCTTTATGTTCTTTCAGTGATATTTGACAGCTTGCTTTTGATTCCATTTTTCTTTTCCTTTTTTTTTCCTTCCTTTTTTGATAAGGTACTCTCTAACTATTGATCATGTAGGTCAACTTGTTCTTCATCTTGCCTTTCCAAAAGAGTCCCAGACACTGACATAAAATTTACTACAAAGCATTATTAGAGCTGCTGGATATGGACCTACAACTGAGCGCACACACATTCATGGACACAGGAATGCACTCAATGTCTGCATTTGTGCGCATGTGCATACACACTACACACACACAAACACTCATACATACACACAATCATGTGGATACATGGAAGACATACTAGCATACCTTCTAACATTCATGAGGCAACTATTCTTAGCAAGGTGCCAAGTTTATGCATGTATATCAGTACTAAAGAAGCAATTTGGATCATCCCTTTTATATGCAAATATCAACACAAAGTGAATCCAAACTTTAAATATAAATCCCTAAACTAGCAAATTATACACACACAGACACACAGACACAGAGACACACAGACACACAGACAAATACACACACACACATATAAATACCTTCAGGAAAATACAAAAGAACAGAAAAACATGATGTTGCTGATAGTTTCTCAAATATCTGAAGCTATTAACCCATAGAGGGTAAGGGTAACTATACTGAACCTTCCCATAGTGCTGCAACTCACACCTATATAGAGGACTACATGCACACACGTGCTCCAATGAAAGAAACGTTAAATGGATTCTAATTCACACCTCTTTGAATTTTCACATGCTTTTCAGAAGTTAGTTTGATGCATGGAGCTACACAGTCTTTAGGTGGTGATCAACAAGAGGTATTTATTTATAAACCTTACCAAGATGATCATTGAGGAGAAATATTATGGGAACTAACAAGAGGCCTGGGAAAGAGTGGGAGGAAGGACCCAGGTCCTGCCAGAGTTCCACCTATGCTCTGGACAGGCAGATGTGGGAGGGCTACCAGACATTTTCCACTCAGCCCCTGGTGGGCATCCAAGCCACTGACACACTCATCAGGGGGTGAACAAGGGGCAGCCCAACCTAGGGGCTCCAGGGCCACACCCTGTAGCTCCAGGATTATGAGAGAGATGGAAGAGGGAAGAGAGGTTCCCACACCAGTGAGAGTGAACGCAGCATTGATGAGCAGAGACTGTCTATGGCCTTAGAGTTTTATTGTAGAAAGGCAGGGGGAAAGAGAGGAAGTAGAAAGAGAGAGGGAAGGCTAAAGAGAAAGAGAGAGTAAGAGGGAGAGAGTGAGAGGAGAGTAAAAGAACAAAGGAGTGAGAGGAGTGAGAAGGCAAGGAGGGTCCAAACAGCCCCTTTTAAAGTGAGCTGCTATATTTTCTGTTGCTAGGTAACTGGGGAGGAGTTTAGCTTGAAGGTCAGAAACTTGGGACATTGCTTACTAGCCATGCTTCTCCTGTGGGGGCTGAGGTGGACAGTAACTTAGACAGGAGCCAGAGTTCCAGGAGACATGAGAGAACTCCTTCCATCCCATGTAGGTAAATTATGACAACCAGGTCCCAGAGTTCAGTATCTCAGCTAGACTGGAGACTAGCCTGTCTATGCATAGCTCAATGCCCCACAAAAAGTTATTCCAAATCGCATACGCATGTGTGGATAATATTTCTTTAATTAAAATATAGTTACATCACTTCCCTTCTTTCTCCTCACTTCATCCCCTCTCAGATTCATGATCCCTTATTATTTATTATTGTCACACCCATACATAAACACTCAGCAACAACAAACCTTATGAGTGACTTTAGTGTTGTTTATAGGTATAGGGTTTTAGGAGGCTCTTTTCTGGGAGAGACTAAGTCTCTCCTTTTCAACACTCATTAATTTTCTGTAGTAATCCTTAGCATGGGGTTATGAAGAATCACCTTCATATCAATTAGTGTCATTATTTGGGTCCTTTTTAGGAAACCATGTTGTTAAATTTTTATGAGTGTTTGTTGGTTTTGGGGTTTTTGTTTGTTCTGTTTTGTTTTGTCATACTTAGGTGACACAATCTTATAGAAAACTTCATGTTTTTTTGGTTCTTAAAACTCATCTACCTCCTTTTACACAATGTCCCTTGTGCTCTGTTGTAGATATACTAATTGCAGTTGGGGCCATAGTCAGTTGTCCTCTGCATTTTTATGGATCTTTGTGTTGGTTCTGCTATAGAAAATAGATTCTATGTTATGGAATAGGATTTGAGAACACATGGGGATAGCATTACTCCTGATTCAAGTTTGTACACTGCATGCACATACACACAAACACTCACACACACACACACACACACACACACACACACACACATGTGCACATATACATGAACTCTCACACACATACACACACTCTCTTACACATACTACACACATAAATGAACTCATATATACTCACAAACACTCATGTAGATGCTCACACATACACAAACATACACACCCACTGAAGCACACCAGTGTGATTGATAGACTGAAAAATGCTGCAACCATCCAAACAATCCCTGTTCAGAAACTCACTTTAAAGTATTCACCTTTGTTTGTCTCACCAAAATCAAGAATGCAGACATGCATGGTAATTGGGGGCCTATGATGAAGATTTATTTTGTATAATTTTTGAAAGTGCAATAAATAATCCCAAATCTTAGGGTAAAAATATCACGCACTTATAGAAGAATTGAAACAGAAAAACTACCCTCATGTATGTGGTGCACATGCATAGTGCTGTCATAATGGGCACCAGAAAATGGCTTAAGGTGCTGCCTGTATGGTGATGATGAAATGGGAAACAGTAACAGGTGATGGAGAAGTTCCAATTAGGGAAAACAGAGGGACATAAAAAGGAGGGTCAAATAACACCAGAGTTGTTTAATAAGGCCCCAAAAGCATCATAATATTTTGTACTTACCTAAAATTTTACAATACATACATAAAGCTTAAGGAAAATTAAGTCTCTTGGGCTAATAGTGTTATTCACAAAAGCCACAGACTAACAAAAACCTTAACACCAGGAATGAGAAACCTCTTTTTAAAGAGTGCCAAGTGATTCCCAGAACAGTATAGTAATCCAGGGTTTGAGGATGGCTTCCTATTGCTGAAGACACCATACTCAATGGACACATGGTTCCAGTGGATAGAATGAATCTAATGTGAAATCCTCCTTCCTGGTGTAAACTTAATTGTTCCAAAAAATTATGAAAGTTGCCAAAGGATAGATAAAATTAAACAGTCTTACCCAGTTGAAACACCTATGAACCTAACAATGATAAGCATAAAAAGACATGTATGAGAGTGCTAGAAGTGGTACTCATGTCTCTGTAGCAAGCAATGATTGTCCAATTGGACTCACAGTTCATTTAATAAAAAACAAATCATGGCTTATTCTGAAAAATCTAGCTGGCCTTCTAGTGAAATCATGGATCTTAGAGGATTATCTAACCACACCACTTTTCTAAATGAGCATTATTTCTCAATGCACTGTAAATTTTATCTTCATATCCACAGATGTAGCTAACACTCATTAATGAAGCATCTTTTTATAGTAAATGGAGATCATCATGTTAAACCATGACTGGACACAACACTGGACACAACGATGGGTTGTGAGGACCTCAGGCTCACTGGATACATCTTCTGACACAGATGCCGAAATAAAGAATAAAACTATAATTGCTACAGTTTGCACATAATGCATCACCTCACTCACTCTTGCTTTTGCTCTGACTTACATGACTGTAGTTATTTGATTTCACTTGACATAGCCCAGCTTTTTAGCTGACACCGATGTGACTGATAATTCCATTACGATGTAGAGGAAAAATGATGCAGAAAACGAGCCATTAGCTAGGACCTACATCTAATTATTCAACATGGTCATGGCTATAAAACGTAAGAACTTCAGTGACAGCCATGCCTATTTGAACCTCATTCTGCAGTCTCTGATCACAGCCCTTAGTTCATCTTTAAGGACACTTGCTTTCTGGGAGGCTTTATTCTGCCATTATAAACAATTCAACTATAAGCTTTTTGCTTCGATAAAAGGTCTTCTATTTTCTTTTATGTTAGCTTTCCACAACCAATATCATTATGAAGAATGTCTTATTTTCCCGCCTTATTTTTCCCTACTATTATAAACTCACTCAAAGGAAAAAATTATGATTCTTAACCTCTTAACTATAAAGATTGTAGGAAGACCTCAAAGATATGGGTACAGGGGAAAAATTCCTGAATAGAACAGCAATGCCTTATGCTGTAAGATCGAGAATCAACAATTGGGACCTCATAAAATTGCAAAGCTTCTGCAAAGCAAAAGACACCGTCAATAAGACAAAAAGGCCACAAACAGATTGCGAAAGGATCTTCACCTATCCTAAATCAGATAGGGGACTAATATCCAATATATATGAAGAACTCAAGAAGGTGGACTCCAGAAAATCAAATAAACCCATTAAAAAATGGGGCTAAGAGCTAAGCAAAGAATTCTCACCCGAGGAATACCAAATGGCTGAGAAGCACCTGAAAAAACGTTCAACATCCTTAATCATCAGGGAAAAGCAAATCAAAACAACCCTGAGATTCCACCTCACATCAGTCAGAATGGCTAAGATCAAAAATTCAGGTGACAGCAGATGCTGGCGAGGATATGGAGAAAGAGGAACACTCCTCCATTGTTGGTGGCATTGCAAGGTGGTTCCTCAGAAAATTAGGCATAGTCCTACCAGAAGATCCAGCAATACTACTACTGCTCATATACCCAGAAGAGGCTCCAACTTATAATAAGGACATGTGCTCCACTATGTTCATAGCAGCCTTATTTATAATAGCCAGAATCTAGAAAGAACCCAGATGTCCCCCAACAGAGTAATGGATACAGAAAATGTGGTACATTTACACAATGGAGTACTACACAGCGGTTAAAAATAATGAATTTATGAAATTATTAGGCAAATGGATGTATCTGGAGGATATCATCCTGAGTGAGGTAAGCCAATCACAAAAGAACACACATGATATGCACTCACTGATAAGTGGATATTAGCCCAGAAACTCAGAAAACCCAAGATACAATTTGCAAAACACATGAAACTCAAGAAGAAGGAAGACCAAAGTGTGGATACTTTGTTCCTTCTTAGAAGGGGGAACAAAATCCCCAGGGAAGGAGTTACAAAGTTAGGAGCAGAGTCTGAAGGAATGACCATCCAAAGACTGCTCCACCTGGGGATCCATCCCATAAACAACCACCAAACCCAGTCACTATTGCAGATGCCAACAAGATTTTGCTGACAGGATCCTAATATAGCAGTCTCCTGAGAGGCTCTGCCAGTGCCTAGCAACTAATGGATATTTTGATGCTATGGTGCTTTTGAGCCTGATATACTTAAAAGTATGTTGCTGTAGTGGTTGTTATCCACTTGTGACTGCAATCACAGAAATAGCAGACTTCTACCATGATGTGTAACAAATACTTGCTTTTCTCCTTGAACTCAAGTTGTGCATGTGTAGTTACACTGAGCACATGTTACTCACATTGTAAAGGATTATAAGAGACCAGTTTTTGGTAGCGTTGTGTTGTTTTTCTAAAATATGACCTCTTAATAACATGTTTGTTATATTCTATTAATAACAGTATCCTTACCTCATATTCATTTGAATGTATTAGTAATGTATTAAAGTACCCAAAATGAATCAGTAATAACCTTACATTAGGGAAAATAATATAAGCACTTTGCCTTGGAGTAATTTTACCCTGAGCAGGCCTAGGTTTAAATCTGTACTTCTCTCTCCCTGCATAGCTGATTGTCCATCCTTTCTATAACCTATACTACAAGTCTGAATGCCAGTTGGATGATGTCTGTCCCTGTGTCTGTTTCTGTCCTTAGCAAAGATCTTTCACTCTGTGTATATTGTACAGCACAGAAACCATTATATGATGAAGTAATCTTCTTTACAGAAATCTCTAACCAAGTTTTACAAGGGATTAACTCACTGACTCCACCTAACCCAGAAAACAAACAAGCAAATGTTATTGTGTAATAGCCGAATGGTGCTTCCATAATTGATAGTGCATATTTTATTATATAAAGTTGCTTTTCAGCCTATTGTTGCTTTCAGCAAATGACTACATTACTGTGTGTTTATATACACAAACATTGTTTTTTGGTTTGCAGCTTGGAAAAATACACTACTTAATACTAAAGCTTGGGTTGTAAAAGCTGATTACACGGGAGAATGTCAGGCAATTAAGTTTGATTATATTGTTCTCTTAAAGGTAGGTTAAACAAACAGGCTGCATACACAGTAGGAAAGCAGTCATAGTCTTAAGTAACCGAAAGGTCTATTATTGACTCCAGCTGTGAGGTTCAGCCTACGATCCACTCTCCTGGAATGTAGGCAATATTTTCACATTTCATCTTTCCACACTTGAAACCCAGTATTCAGTAACTTGGTCCTAATTCCTTCAAGGATAGTAGTTATTTGTGTAGAATCCAGACCTGCTAGGTTTTTGCTTTTAAAGTTCTTGTTCAATTAAACTTGCCTATCTTTTGAGTGTTAAGATCTTTAAAATACATGATAGTTTCACTCATTGCCTTGTTTTATTAAACAAAAATACCAAGTAAATGAAAATTATGATTGCTGTCATTTCGTGAAGTAATAGTTAATGGCATGAATATAGTAACAATATGCAATTTACATAATGACATATCCTTAAGAAAAGCATTTCTGGAGTGATTCACTTCAGCACATACTAGTTAAATTGTCTGCATTTACTGGTATTTACTTTTATGACAGAACCCATTACTTTCCTTTCCACATAGATGCTCTTGCTCTGTTCTTATCTCTGATCACCTGTAATCCCTACTCACAGTTCATGTATCAGCATGTCTTTTAGATACACACAGCATCTCATAATCCTTCACTCGCATGAAACAGAAATTTCAACCTCATTTATGTCCTTAGTTGTTTTATTTCATCCTTCTTCATTTACCTTTCTGTACCACAAAGGCAGACATGACCTATTTTTTGTCAATATTACATTCTAGCACTTTTTATAAATATTTTCTTTATTTACATTTCAAATGTTATCCCCTTGGTTTCCTCTCTAAAAACCCTCTTTTAAGCACTTAAATTCATGTAATAGGTTCCCAGAAAGAACATAAATGCATAAATGGGTATATAAAAAGTGAGAATGCCACCTATGAAGTTAAAACATGCTAATGCCTTAATACACACATAAATATGTAAATAAAATTTTATCTTAAACATTATTCGTTTTATGGAAAAATTGCAGAAAGAGTACCCAATAACACCAAACAGTTTTCGGTATTACTAAGCCACCATTCATTTCTTTAATATAGACCCTTGAGTAAAATGGTGAGTCCATCGTAATGCATGACTTTTGACTGAAATCTGTATGCAATTTTCATTTATGTGGATTTTCAAAATACCCGTTCTCTTTCCAAGATCACTTCCATGGCATACACTTTTCCATGTCTCTTCCAAATCTACTTATATAGCAAAACTTTTCAAAATGATCTTGTTCATGAAGAATTTGGAGTTCCTATACATGAGATGGATTTAGTAATTCCAGAATATTCATTAGTTAGGATCTGTGTAAATGTTTCCTCAGGCAGAAATTGGGATAAAATATTTTGAGAGATATCCATAGAGGTAAAATGTAATTGTTATCAGATCTCACATGAACACAGTGTCAACCCCCATTTCTGCTGTTACTCTTGCTCACTTTCTTTATTATTTGTGAAATTAAACTAGAAGACAATTCTACAGTTTCTCTTTCCAACCTCTAAATGGCAAAAGATCTGAGTATATACTAAGGAACTACAGATTAAGATAAAATAAAATATATTTTCAATAAAGTATATTTTCAATATCTGTAAATGTATATTATATATACTATAAAAAAAAGCCTTGAATTCTCTGCTGTGTAACATTCTCCTCAAGATGAGAGAATATCATTAGATTCTTTTAATGTTAACAAAAAGCTGACTTTTAAAAGTACTATCTGACAAATACAATATTTTTTTCTTTTTATTATTATTATTATTATTATTATTATTATTATTATTATATATTTTCCTTATTTGCATCTCAAATTTTATCCCCTTTACTCAAGTGCCCCAGAAAACACCCCTATCCTATCCCCTCTCCCCATGCTCACTAACCCACCCACTCCTGCTTCTCTGTCCTGGCATTCCCCTACACTGAGACATAGAGTCCACACAAGAGCAAGGGCCTCTCTTGTCACTGAGGTCTCAAAAGGCCATCCTTTGCTACATATGCAGCTGGAACCTTGAGTCACTCCATGTGTACTCTTTGGTTGGTAGTTTAGTCCCTGGAAGCTCTGGAGGTACTGGTTGGTTCATATTGTTGTTCCTCCTATGGGGCTGCAAACCCCTTCCGCTCCTTGGGACCTTTCTCTAGCTCCTTAATTAGGGACCTTGTTCTCAGTCAAGTGAATGTCTATGCGCATCCACTTCTGTATTTGTCAGGCACTAGCAGAGCCTCTCAAGGGACAGCTATATCAGGCTCCTGTCAGCAAGCACTTGTTGGCATCTGCAATAGTGTCTGGGTTTGGTAACTGTATATGGGATGGATCCCCAGGTGGGACAGTTACTGGATGGTCTTTCTTTCAGTTTCTGCTCCACACTTTGTCTCTGTATCTCCTCCCATGGGTATTTTGATCCCCCTTCTAAGAAGAACTGAAGTATCCACACTGTGGTCTTCCTTCTTCTTGACCTTCATATAGTCTGTGAACGGTGTCTTGGGTATTTCGAGCTTCTAAGCTAATATCCACTTATCAGTGAGTGCATACCATGTGTGTTCTTTTGATATTGGGTTACCTCACTCAGGATGATATCCTCCAGATCCATCCATTTGTCTAAGAATGTCATGCATTCGTCGTTTTTAATAACTGTTCTTAGAGAATAAGCTATTGATGTTCTGTTCAGGAAAATTTCCCCTGTGTCCATGTGCTAAAAGTTCTTCCCCACTTTCTTTTCTATTAGTTTCAATGTATCTGGTTTTATGCGGAGGTCCTTGATCCACTTGGACTTGTATAAGCTATGTATAAGGAGATAAGAATGGATCAATTTGCATTCTTCTACATGCCAATAGCCAGTTGAACCAGCATCAATTGTAAAAAATGCTGTCTTTTTTTTTCCCCCCAATGGAATGGTTTTACCTCCTTTGTCAAAGATCAAGTGACCATAGGTGTGTGAGTTCATTTCTGTGGCTTCAGTTATATTCTATTGAACTATTTGCCTGTCACTGTACCAAGACCATGAAGTTTTTATCATGAATGCTCTGTAGTACAGCTTGAAGTCAGGGATGGTGATTTCCTCAGAAGTTCTTTATTTTTGAGAATATTTTTTGCTCTCCTGGGATTTTTGTTATTCCAGATGAATTTGGAAATTGTTCTTTCTAACTCTATGAAGAATTGAGTTAGAAATTTGATGGGGATTGCATTGACTCTGTAGATTGCTTTAGGCAAGGTGGCCATTTTTACTATATTAATCCTACCAATCCATTAGCATGGGAGATATTTTCATCTTCTTAGATTTTCTTCAATTTCTTTCTTCAGAGACTTGAAGTTCTTGTCATGCAGATCTTTCACTTGCTTAGTTAGAATCACACCAAGATTTATTTTTATTATTGTGACTATAATGAAAGGTGGTGTTTCCATAATTTCTTTCTCATCCTGTTTATTCTTTCAGTAGAGGAAGGCCAATGATTTGCTTGAGTTAATTTTATATCCAGCAACTTTGCTGAAGTTGTTACCACGTTTAGGCATTCTCTGGTGGAATTTTGGGGGTCATTTAAGTATACTATCATATCATCAGAAAATAGTGATATTTTGACTTCTTCCTTTAAAAATTGTATCCCTTTGACCTTCTTTTGTTGTCTAATTGCTCTGGCTGGGACTTGGAGTACTATATTGAACAGGTAAAGCTTTGTCTAGTCCCTGATTTTAGTGAGATTGCTTCAAGTGTCTTTCTATTTAGTTTGATGTTGGCTACTGGTTTTCTGTATATTGCTTTTACTATGTTTAGGTATGGGCCTTGAATTCCTGATCTTTCTGAGACTTTTATCATGAAAACCTGTTAGATTTTGTCAAATGCTTTCTCAGCAACTAATGAAATGATCTTGTGTTTTTTTTTTCCTTTGAATTCGTTTATAAAGTGGATTATGTTAATGGATTTCCATATATTGAACCATCCCTGCATTCATAGGATGAAACCTACTTGATCATGATGTATAATCGTTGTAATGTGTTCTTGGATTTGATTTGCAAGAATTTTATTGAGTATTTTTGCATTGATATTCATAAGGGATATTGGTCTGAAGTTCTCTTTCTATGTTGGGTCTTTGTGTTATATATATATCAGAGTAATTATGGATTCATAGAATGAATTTGGCAGAGTTCCTTGTTTCTATTTCGTGATATATTTGGAAGAGTTTTGGAATTAGGTCTTCTTTGAAAGTTTGATTGAACTCTGCTCTAAAGCCATCTGGTCCTGGGCTTTTTTTTTTTTTTTGGGGGGGGGGGGGACGACTAATGATTGCTTCTAATTTTTTAGGGGTTATGGGACAGTTTAGATAGTTTATCTGATCCTGATTTAACTCTGACACCTGATATCTGTCTAGAAAATTGTCCATTTCTTTCAGATTTTTCAGTTTGGTTGAATACAGACTTTTTGTTTTTGTTTTTGTTTTTTTTGTTTTTGTTTTTGTTTTTTTGAGACAGGGTTTCTCTGTATAGCTCTGGCTGTCCTGGAACTCACTTTATAGACCAGTCTGGCCTTGAACTCAGAAATCCGCCTGCCTCTGCCTCCCCAGTGCTGGGATTAAAGGCGTGTGCCACCACGCCCGGTGAATATAGACTTTTGTAGTAGAATCTGACAATTTTTTTGATTTCTTCATTTTCTGTTATTATATCTCCCTTTTCATTTCTGATTTTGTTGATTTGGATAAGGTTTCTATACCCTCTGGTTTGTATGGCTAAGGTTTTATCCTTGTGTTGATTTTCTCAAAGAACCAGCTCCTGGTTTGGTTGATTATTTACATAGTTCTTTTTGTTTCTACTTGGTTGATTTCAGCCATGAGTTTATTTCCTACCTTCTCTTCCTCTTAGGTCTATTTATTTCTTTTTGTTATAGAGCTTTCAGTTGTGCTTCCAAGCTGGTAGAGTATACTCTCTCCAGTTTTTTCTGGAGGCACTCAGCTATGAGTTTTCCTCTTACCACTGCTTTTATTTGTCCACAATTTAGTTTTGTTGTACCTCCAATTTCATTAAATTCTAGAAAGTCTTTAATTTCTTTCCTTATTTCTTCCTTGACCAAGTTATCAAGTAGAGTGTTGTTCAACATCCATGTTTTTGTGAGCTTTCTGTTGTTTTTGTTGTTATTAAAGACCAGCCTCAGTCTGTGGTAATCTCATAGGATACATGAGATTATTTCAATCTTCTTGTATCTGTTGAGGCCTGTTTTATGATCAGTTATATGGTCAATTTTGGTGAATGTACCATGAGGTACTGAGAAGAAGGTATATTATTTTGTTTTAGGATAAAATTTTATGTAGATATCTGTTAAATCCATTTGTTTCATAACTTCTGTTAATTTCACTGTGTCTCTGTTTAGTTTCTGTTTCCCTGATCTGTCTATTTATGAGAATGTGGTGTTGAAGTCTCACACAATTATTGTGTGGGGTGCAATGTGTGCTTTGAGCTGTAGTAAAAATACTTTTATGAATGTGGGTAGCCTTGCATTTGTAGCATAGATGTTCAGAATTTTGAGTTCATCTTGGTAGATTTTACCTTTGATGAGTATGAAGTGTCTATCCTTACAATTTTTGCTAACTTTAGGTTGAAAGTCAATTTTATTCAGTATTAGAATGACTACTCCAGCTGGTTTGTTTGGAACACTTGCTTGGAAAATTGCTTTTCAGTCTTTTACTCTGAGGTAGTGTCTGCTATTGTTACTGAGGAGGGTTTCCTGTATGCAGCAAAATGTTAGGTCCTTTTACATATCCAGCCTGTTAGTCTATGTCTTTTTATTGGGGAACTGAGTCCATTGGTATTAAGAGATTTTAAGGAAAAGTGATTGTTGCTTCTTGTTATTTTACTTTTAGTGGTGGAATTATGTTTATATGGCTATCTTCTTTATGGTTTGTTCAAAGGAGATTATTTTGTTGCTATTTCTAGAATGTAGTTTCCTTCCTTATGGTGGAGTTTTCCATGTATTAGCATTTGAAGGACTGGATTTGTGGAAAGATATTGTGTAAATTTGTTTTTGTCCTGGAATACCTTGGTTTATCCATCTATGGTAATTGAGAGTTTTGCTGGACATAGTAGCCTTGGCTGGCTTTTGTGTTCTTTTAGGGTCTGTATTACATCTGCCTAGGATCTTCTGGCTTTCATAGTCTCTGGTGAGAAGTCTGTTGTAATTCTGATAGGTCTTCCTTTATATGTTACGTGACCTTTTTTTTTCCTTACTGCTTTTAATATTCTTTCTTTTTTGTGTATTTGTTGTTTTGATTATTATGTGATGGGAAGAATTTTTCTGGTTCAATCTATTTGGAGTTCTGTAGGCTTCTTGAATGTTCATGAACATCTCTTTCTTTAGGTTAAGGAAGCTTTCTTCTCTAATTTTGTTGAAGATATTTACTGGCCCTGTAAGTTGGGAACATTCACTCTCTTCTATACCTATTATTCTTAGTTTTAGCCTTCTTATTGCTCCAGATTTGCTGGATGTTTTTGGTTAGGAGTGTTTTGCATTTTGCATTTGCTTTGACTATTATGCCCATGTTTTCTCTGTTATCTTTTGCACCTGAGATTCTCTTTTCTATCTCTTGAATTCTGTTGCTGATGCTCACATCTATAACTCCTGACCTCTTTCCTAGGTTTTTTATCTCCAGAGTTGTCTCGCTTTCTGATTTCTTTACTGTTTCTACCTCCATTTTTTTTTCATCCTGGATGGTTTTGTTCAATTCCTTCACCTGTTTATTTGTGTTCTCCTGTAATTCTTTAAGGGATATTTGGGTTTCCTCTTAAAGTGCTTCTTCTTGTTTACCTGTGTTCTCCTGTATTTATTTAAGGGAGTTATTTATGTCCTTTCTAAAGTCCACTATCAGCATCATGAGATGTGGTTTTATATCCAAATATTGCTTTTCTGTTGTGTTGGGATATCCAGAAATTGCTGTTGTGGGAGAAGTGAGTTCTGACGATGCCATGTAGCCTGGGTTTCTGTTCAGAAGTTTCTTGTGCTTGCCTTTCTCTTTCTGTTTATCTCTGGTGTTAGTTGGTCTTGCTGTCTCTGCCTTGATATTTTCCCTCCTATGTGCTTGTAAGCCTTTCTTGGCATGCTTATGAAACCAGCTCTCCCCTCGCAGGACCTGTGCACAGTGGGCTGAGAACAGCACAAGCTCTAGGGTGCAGATGGAGACTGGAAAGGCAATATTTTTCACTTACATAAAGTCTCTTATTTAAATATCATTAAATCCTAATAAGAAAGGCAAGGAAAATGTTGTTTCAGTTTTAAAACATCGACTTCTGGTGGATTCTTTCCTGTCTCACTAACTATTCCAACTTATGCAAGCACTCGTAGAAACAGCAGATTTTTGATTCAAAAATTGGCTTAAATATGAGATACATACTAAACCAGAAATTTTAAAGCATGAGCTTAAATTAATAGCAATAAAAAGGTTCCTCAACAGAGGAATGGATACAGAAAATGTGGTACATTTACACAATGGAGTACTATGAAGCTATTAAAAACAATGAATTTATGAAAATCTTAGAAAAATGGATGGATCTGTAGGATATCATCTTGAGTTAGGTAACCCAATCACCAAAGAACACACATGATATGCACTCACTGATAAGTGGATATTAGCCCACAAGCACAGAATCCTTCTTAGAAGGGAGATCAAAATACCTATGAAAGGAGTTACAGAGACAAAGATTGGAGCAGAGACTGAAGGAACGACTATCCAGAGACTGCCCCACTTGGGGATCCATCCCATAAACAACCACCAAACCCAGACAATATGGCAGATGCCAACAAGAGCCTGCTGACAGGATCTTGATATAGCTGTCTTCTGAGGGCCTCTCCCAGTGCCTGGCAAATACAGAAGTGGATGCTCACAATCATCCATTAGACAGAGCACAAAATCCCCAATGCAGTAGCCTGAAAAAGTATCCAAGGAGCTAAAGGGGTCTGAAGCCCCATAGGAGGAACATCACTATGAACTAACCAGTACATCCAGAGCTTATTGGAACTAAACCACCAACAAAAGAATACATATGGTGGGACTCGTGGCTCTAGCTGTATATGTAGCAGAGGATGGCCTAGTCGGTCATCAATGGGAGGAGATGCCTGAGAAGGTTCTATGCCCCAGTATATGGGGATGCCAGGACTGGGGATGGGAGTGGGTGAGTTGGGGAGCAGGGAGAAGGGGGAGGAAATAGAGGATTTTTGGAGGAGAAACTAGGAAAGGGAATAATATTTGAAATGTAAAGAAAGGAAATATCTAATAAAAAATAGGTAATGTCTTTGAGAGCTCTTGATATTTAATATTATACAGACATCACTGTGATGGTTTGTATATGTTTGGCCTAAGGAGTGGCACTATTTGGAGGTGTGGACTTGTTCAGGTAGGTATGTCACTGTGGGTGTGGTCTTACTAGTCCTAACTGCCTGGAAGTCAGTCTTCCACTAGCCGCCTTCAGATGAAGATGTAGAACTCTCAGCTCTGCCTGCACCATTCCTACCTAGATGCTGCCATGCTCCCACAATGATACTGGACTGAACCTCTGAACTTGTAAGCCAGCCTCAATTAAATGTTGTCCTTTAAAAGACTTGGCTTGGTCATGTTATCTGTTTACAGTTGTAAAACCCTAACCAAGACAGTCACATACTTAGAAAAACATATCAGAACATGGGGAAGTCTCATAAAGATTCACATCTAGATGAAGATCTGTAGGTAATTAACACTCATTCACACACACACAGACAGTTTTCTCCAGGGATGAGTTCCCTGATAGGTTGTCCAATCACAAATGGTCAGCATTAAATGTGTGTGTATATATATACACATATATATGGTAAACTAAATGGACTCAACAGGTCATAGTCACATATCCATGTCTGTATAAAAGTAATAAACAAGTAAGTGGCAATAATTTAGAATGATTTGCAAAGACATGAGAGGAGTAGAAAAGAGAAGGGAGAGGAAATGATGAAGATCCAGGAATCATATGAAATTCTCAATAAAAAATAAAATCATAAAATATTTGAATTGATGAGAATAACAAAACATAAGTGCATGGTTCATACTCTATTCATTCTGAAGAGCTTCTATGTTCAGAGAAAGGAAGCAGGAGAAAAGAAGTATGTAATAGCTTAACAATAACAGGAATCTGTTAGTGATCTTTTATTGTAAGGAATCAGATTACAGTATGTACTATTTGCTTGTACTTATCAGTGTAACTGCCAAGTTGCTACCTACTAAGTCAAAGAAAAAGTTAACATGTCTTTCCCAGGGTACAAGACTAGGATTTCACCTGGGCATATAAAAGCATTGCCTAGTGTGGAGATGCTGAAGGGTCTACTGGTTTTCTGTGAAGTTGTATATTAGACACATATGCATCCCTCCTGAGAGGTATAGAAGTGGTGCTAGAAAAAGAGCTACAAACTTCATGCATTATTAAATTCATAAACAGAAGACAGGTCTGTCATTTTATAATTCTGTAAGTCTTCAGTTCCAAGTAGGTCACACGGAAAATTCACAGGTGTTAGTAGAACTCCATTTATCAGTGGTAGCACATAGCAGAAGCTTTTGTTCTCATCTACTGGACCTGTTTTTTCCACAGCCAATCTCATGTCCTCCAACTTAGCAATTTGTAGCCAGTCCTTCCTATAATGCCAAATCTTCACATCAAGGCTTGGATCGCCTAGTGACCATGTTTTAATCCCTTCGATAATCTATGTTAATCTCCATATATTAACATATCTCAACTACATGACAATGATAATCAAAACTATAAACTTCATCTCATTTTTCACAGAAAGGAATATAGGATTTGGAGGAAATCTCTTGCTTCCGGGTGCTAGGATTAATGACACATGGTACCACATATGGCCCAACTTTCTCCCCTGGCCAGTCTTGAACTTGACGCTCTTTCTGCCTCTCCTCTTCAGCATATTCTACTGGTGCATGCCACCATTCTCAGCTTCTTTGTTTTCTTGACAATAACCATTCTGCCTGGAGTAAGTAGGAACCTCAGAATAGTTTAAATTGTAACCACCTAAGTATGTGAAAAACTTTAAAAAGTATTTATAGGCCATTTTCATTACTTCCTGTTAAAACTTTATATTCAGTGTTTTTGTCCACTTATTGATTGTACAACTCATGGTCTTGGTGGTGGTGGTGGTGGTAGTGGTATGTGTGTTTGTGTGTTTGTGTGTGTGTTTGTGTGTGTGTGTGTGTGTGTGGTGTTTTTTTATACATTTTAATATTAGTCCCTTGACATACAGGTTTGGTTTGTCTACTGCTCATCCTGCAGGCTATTCATCCATGTCTTTATTTGCTTGATTCACATGATTCCATTTATTGGTTCTTAGGATTATTTCTTATGTTATTGGAGTGCATTTTAGAAAGTCCTTCTTTATCATTAAATATTTAAGATTTTCCCCTTGTGTTTTCCTCCAATGTGAAAAAGTTTCAAGTCTTATTTTGTAGGTTTTGGTTTACATTGAATTCATTTTTGTGTAAAATAAGAGGTCAAGGATTAATTTCATATTTCTGCATGTGGATCTCCAGTTTTTGACAATATCTGTTAAAGACTTCCTCTCTTTCCTATTGTGCATTTTGGCACCATTGTCAGCTTTTAGCTAATCATATCTGTTCACATTTATCTCTGGGTTCTTTATGTAGTCACATAGGTCTTTCTGTCTGTTTGCTTGAGCATCTTGCTGGTTTTGTTATTATTTATTGAATTTAGTATAAGTTGAGTTCAGGTATAACTGCTTTTTTTTTTTAAACCTAAATTGTGTTGACAGTTGAGGGCACGTTATGCTTCCATATATAAATTGAAAAACATGCAAATTTCTAGTTCTGTAATGAATGCTATGGATTCATGGGGACTGTATTCATTCTATTTTTTTATTCTCACCAATATTTTCATAACATTAATTTTATAATCCATAATTATTGGGGTTAATTTTATATCCTATTGAGATCATCAGTGTTTTTATGGAGCTTGAGAGATGGTACTATAGAGCTCTTTCTTCTCCTCAGTTATCCCTCAGTATAGTTTCTGTCTTTGAAACTATTGTTAAGGAGACTCTATTTTTGCTTTTTCATTTTTTTTAATGGTAAACCAATTACTGGTATAAAGAAAATTCTGAGATTTGTGTATTGATGTTGTCTCCTACTACTTTTTATGATATCTAGATATTTTATAGTAGGGTTTTTAACTGCAGGATCAACATGTGAATGAATTTGATTTCATTCTTCCTGGTATGTATTGTTTTTCTTTCTCTTATTTTATTTTCTGTGTATAACTCTAACTCTAAGCACTGTGCTGAGTAAGAGTACAGTGATACCCTTCTCTCATCCCTGGTATTAGAGGTTATGCTATGACTCTATAATTACTTATATTTCACATATAGGTTGTTGTATACAGGATTTTTACTGTTGAGGTATATAATTCCTATTTCTAGTATCTTTAGGATTTAATCCTGAAGGTGTGTTAAATTCTTGTAAAGAAATTTCCACATTTATTGAGATAGCATGTGATATTTCTTCTTTTATATATACTTTTTATTTTTAAATTTAAATGCAATTATATAATATTCTCCCTTCTCCCTCCATCCCCAAGGCTTTTTGCATATGCCCTTGCTCTTTCTAAAATGCATGGCTAATTGTAGTTTTTTATCTTCTATATCATATTAATTGATCTATACATGCTAAAATGTGTTTGTACTCCTGGAATGAACTGTCTTGATCTTAATTTGCTAAATTGATTATAAGTATTTCATTGAGGTTTTTAGCTCCTATGTTCAGAAGGGCATCACACTAGAATATTCATTTTGGTTTCTTTTTCCTTTTTTCTTTATCTGAACATAATAATTGTAATAATAGGTTCGTGAAATGAATTTGACCATATTCCTTTTTGTTCTTTTCAATTATATGGAATAATTTGAGAGTTGTAATTCATCAGTGAATCTATCTTGTCATGAGCTATCTCTGAAATTCTTTGTTGCTGGCTATGCATCTGTGTAAGTTGTTTGTAATGATATGTAGTAATATTTCTCTATCAATTTCCTGTATTTCTTCATATTCTAGTTTTTAAAAACATGTTTTCAAAATATGTCCTCACAAGTCTCTGGATTGTGTTAGAGTCTGTTGTAATATTTGTTTTGTTTGTCTCATCTAAAATTTTTAATATGTATCTTTTCTTTCTTTTCATTACTTTGGTATATAAGTCTTGATTATGTCACAATGAATCAGTTCTTCATTTCATCAATTCTTATAATTCTTTTCATCTCATTCATTAATTTCTCCCATGATATTTTTGTCTGTTTCTTGCCATCTATTATTTTAAGTTTTATTTCTTCGTATTCCTTAAGACACATTAATTTTTACCTGAAACCTATCAATTTTTATCTGAAACACACACATATAAATGCTGTGTATAAAACAGCTTTAAAGATCCCGAATGTTCTAAAAAGATAGGTTATTTTCATTTAATTTACTTATTAATTCAGTTTTATATCCTGATAACTGCCCCCCTTTCTGGTTCCCTCTCTCACATAATTGTCCCCCTTCCCTTCTCCTCTGAAAGGGTGGGGGTCATCTGGGTATCCCTCCACCCTGGCACATCAAGTCTCTGAAGGGCTAGCCACATCTTCTCCCACTGAGCTCAGACAAAGCAGTCCAGTTAGGGGAGCAGATTCCACAGATAAGCACCAGCTCTAGGCATAGGCCCTGCTCCAGTTGCTGGGGGCCTATATAAAACCTGAGGTGTACATCTACTACATATGGTATGGGAACCTCAGTCCTGCCTATGTATGCTCTTTGGTTGGTGGCTCAGTCTCTGAGAGCCTCCATGGGTCCATATTAGTTGACTCTTTTGGTCTTCTTGTGGAGTTCCTATCCCCTTCAGTGTCCCAAATCCTATTTAATTTTTAATTGTTGCATTTTAAAAACTTTTAATTGCTCTTTTCTTCACTAGACTTCTGGTCACTCAAGAGTGCATTTTCAAATTCTAAGAAGTTCCACAAACTTTGTGACTTCTTTTTCATTGATTTCTAGCGTATTACACTAAGACATAAGATATAAGAAACTACCTCATGGTTCTGAAATTATGAAGGCTTGCTTTGTGGCATCAAATCTAATCTGTTTTATGGAAAGTTCCATGTGCTTTTGAAGTAATGTACATTCCAAGAATATTTAATTGTATCCTGCAAATTTGTGTTAGTTGAATTTGATGCATGGCATAATTCAACTCTGAAGTTTTTCTTTGGAAGTTTAGCTTGGATGACCTATCTAAAGATGGCAGTGGTACACCGAGGTCCTCCGCTATGGGTTTTACTAGAGCCATCTGTAAATTAATGTACAGTAATCTTTTGTCTTTTGAAATATTGATGCCACAATACCAAAGCTTACAGATACAAAATCACTATATCTTCTTGGTAAAGTATATCCAGTATTAACAGGATATACTTCTTGTTTTCTGACTAACGTTGATCTAATGTGTACCTTTTCAGATGTAATCATTATATGCACATAAGCACAAATGACTTATATAATTTCAAGTGTGATAGGTACAAGTTACAATTTCCCATGTACATTAATATTTTTCAAATTTGTTATATGTTTAACAATAACTTGTGTGAATTTTTTACATATTAATTTCCACATTTGATATATTTTAGAGACATGCAATTATTTTTATCCATTATTAGCAGCCACACCACCTCAGTATTCTGAAAAAGATTAGTTAAATAATAGGAAAAATGATCAGTTCTAAAAATTTATACAAGATTTTGTTTCTAGAATTTTCTTAGAATAAGAAAAATTAAGAAAACTTGAAGTAACATCTAACTGTCATGGCTTGGTTTCTGTGGGGAAAATGTGAATTTCTCCTTTTGTGCTTTTATAATTCAAAACTGATGTACTGCTATATACATGTCAACATATATTATAATCATAAATATTTGTTAATGAGAACTGACTAGAAGAACAAAATGACATGATAATACAGAGCAATTAAATAATGGACAGATAAGTTATGTTACAGTACTTGCAGAGCAAGCATGGGAGTCACCTAGAAGATGAAATAAGATGTTCAAGTTACTTTGACACAGCTGAGTCACCCAAGAAGAAAGTTGCAACTGAGATGTTTCCTAGATCAGACTGGCCTGTTGGTGTGTCTGTTGGGGACTTAATTGAATATAAGTTGATGTAGGATGGCCTAGCCCACTATGAGAGGTAGAATTCCTTGAAAGGTGACCATAGACTTTATGAGAAGGTAACTAAACAAGAACCTGAGTGACTTAAGAGTCAGTAGGTTTTCTCTATGGTTTCTGAGTCAAGATCCTCTTCGACTTCCTGCCCTGACTTCAATCATGATAGACTATGGAGTATACATCCAATAAATTTTGAAGTGTCTTGTAGTCAGAGAGCTTTACCACAGCTGCAGAAAGGAAGGTAACACCAAGAGTTCAGAGATGGTTTCTCCTTTCTACATTACATGGTGAACACTTTTCTAGGTGGAAATTGTGCCATGAAGCTGGTATGTGTTTTCTACAAGAGTTTCTACACCTTCACTTTCTCTATTACAGTACTCTGAAGTGCTCTCAGTTGGCTCCCTTTCCCTTAACTAAACGTTTCTTGTAAGGAGCAGATTTTCTAAGAGTATCTTTAGGACAATTTGATTCTGGCTATGAAGAAAGAAATTATTTCAAGATTAGCGTCCTACTCTTTTTAAAAAAAAAGTTTCTCACGTACACAAAAACAGGGTTCATGAGTAAGGTATCCTTCTGATTGCTGCCAAGAAACATAAAGTCACATTCTCATAAGGTATTGGCACGGAAACACAGGAGAGATAGAATTACAGTCTTCAATTCTCAGCTTTAGTAGGACACCACAAATTAACAAAGTTTGGCAAGAAAACAGAACATCGCTTTGACTCAAACCATGTGGCTTGGTCAGGGTTATGGATACTCAGCCTATTTGTGTTTTTACAGGCACATCTTAATTTTCCTCTGTATGCATTAGCACAACAGTTTAAATCAGCTTCATCAATAGCCTCACCCCCAGAATATTTAAAAAGCAACACAAATATAAGGCAATTGGCTATAACATCTTGGCCTGTCTTAGTTTGAAGAAAGATACAATATATTTACTAAGATATTTCTGGGGCCAAAAGCAAAATCTGCAGTTACTCTGGCTGAAAGGGACATTAGCTTTAAGAAAGAGTTGTGATTTCATAAGTTCATAAGATTTGCACATTTTGCCTAATTCCTGAATTCAAACTTCTTATTTTCCTCAATGATTTCACAAATATTATGAAATAACTGAGGGCATGAGAAGGAACAGAGGCAAAGGAATGGCTGACCACAAGGTTTTTGTTTTCAAAAATGGAATGATTTATATTATACTATCAACATTAAACAATGTGACGTGTGTGTGTGTGTGTGTGTGTGTAAATATGTGTGGGTTCATGTGCAAGTGTAGATTCATGTGTATAAATGCAAAAATGGAATGATCTATTATAATACCACAAACATCAAACAATATGACACTAGTAGGGTTATGTGTCTGTGTAAATGTACATGCGTTTGACACTAGTAGGGTTATGTGTCTGTGTAAATGTACATGCGTTCATGTGCAGATGTATACATATGTATAGATGAAACATGGAATAATCTATTATAATACTGCCAACATTAAACAATGTGACACTAGTAGGTTTGTGTCTCTATGCAAACGCTTGTATATTCACGTACAATTGTAGATTCATGTGTATAGATGTAAAAATGGAACCATCTATTATAATACTATCAACATTAAACAACATGACACTAGTAGGTGGGTATAACTGTGTATGTGTACTTCTATTCATGTGTAGGTGTAGATGCATGTGTACAGATGCTCTAGAGCAACTTCAGCTGTAACTCATCAGTTCTTTGCAGAGCATCCACTTGTCTGATGCTTGCCAAATGCTCTATACATCCTGGCCAGTAAGTGTCAGTGATTTGATTGTTTCTGTCCCCCTGTGCTGATTAAAAATATAGGGTACTATGCTTTTTCTCACATGTTCTGGGTATAAATCCAGGTCCTTGCTTTTGCACAAAAAGAATTTTGTAGTCTAAGCTTTGCACTTCTTCTTGGTTTTTTTATTTTCAAACTTTATTAGAATATTTTTCTAGATTATCAAGAAAGGATAAACTATTTCAATGTATGCTACATCTACTCCTGTGCAGTCTGCTTGGTAGGCCTAAAAGCCTGGAAGCAGTCACGAGGCAAAGAATTTCATGGAAACAGCCTCCTGGAACCTTGGCATTCCAATAGCCTGTATACCCAAACTCTGTCCCCGTGTTAGTCTGGTGTATGGATCCATATGCTCTCTTTCAGTATTGTTTTATTATAAACGCTTTAAAGGATTGATTTTGACATATATCTAAGCCTTCACCACTGTTCCAATGTCCTAGGCAGTCCTTGAAGCCGCCCCTGAGCTTGGCATTCAGTAAGAATGTTACCTATTCAGTAACATTCAAATTCACTCTTAGTAGAGACAGTGAAACTAATTAGGCATTACAAAGAACAGAGCTTGAAAAGCCCAGGGCTATTCTGCGTAGTAATTACTTAGGACAATAGCCGAGTCACACCCAAACACAGAAATACACAATGGCCTAGGAAATAGGTGGGTTGTAGCATGGTTAGTAAAAGGGATTCCCCTGGTCCACAGTTTTTTCACTAGGCCCAGAGGAATAGCATAATCAGGTATTTACTAAAGGACCCCTGGTTGTAGGTTTAACAATAGACTAGCATTGCATCAGAACATTCACCTGGCTCCTGTGTTTAGCTGATCTTTTTAATTAAGGGTTGTTCTTATTCTCAGTAGTAAACTCGGCCTGGCTCCTGCTATCTTTTTATGTATGCATTCTTTTTGTTCTGTGTCAATGTAACTTGGCAGATGTGTTCGCCTGGATTTCTTGTTTTTCTTCTGTATTAAAAGTCTGGTGTTCGTTTGGACAAAATACATTCAGATTCAGCATTCTCTTGTGCCTGCGTCTGCCTGTCAATTCTTGCCTACCCTTGTTCACCTGCAACCAGAAACCCATTCTCCACAGGTAGAAGACCCAATAGAAGTTAGTCTGTGGCAAATGTAATGGTAGCAAAGACATGATGACCAGAAAACCACATGGGAAATGAAGGAGAATAAAGAAGGGTATGAGAAACACAGGTCAAGAGAGAAGCTGTTTCTAGTGACAGAGACCTTGTCATGCTGCACAGGTTCTTGCAACCCATAAGGACAGCCACTCACTAGTCTTGTGCCTACAGAGCACTACAGGAAACTTTCAGTCTCTATGTTATCACCTTTTATTTGGATCTTTTCATTCACACATTCTCTGCCACAGTCCTAGGGTCACTGAAGACAAATCAAATTCATTTATTTGAAATTCATCAGCTTGCTTGTTGAGGGTGCTCTTAATTATGCATACTATTTTTATGCAAGATTTTGTATCATGTTTATTTAAAGCAGTTGCTTTTGGCACTGGACTGTGAGTATTTTCTTGTAGGTCACGTCTGCCTGGGCTTTCATGCTGACAAGATTTTTCTCTTGTATTTCAGAACAGCTTTACCAGGAAGCAGAAGGAAACTTGTTCTTGGAATGGCACTAAGCAGATGAAGCAAAGTTAAATGCCACTGAATAAACCTACAAATGCTGAAAGACTTGCTGGTTAGATATTTATTCCTTAAATCAGTACTTACATTGTGCTTTGTGAGGTTTGAAATGTTAGATGCTATTGCTTGGAGCCAATCCATGCAGTCTTCAGCAGAGAGGCACTGAAGAATTCCACTGCAGACTCCATCCACAGCAACAACTTGGAAAGCGTTCTGCCTAAAAGAGCATAAGAACAGAACAGATGAAACACTGTGTTAGTTAGCCATTTATAGCTTGGTCCTTAAGACAATAAAGCAAACAACTTCCAGATTCTAGTCCAATTACCTCCTTTATAAATATATCCATTTTAAAGTGAATCAACAAAAAGACTAGGATAATATCTATTTACAAATAATGAGATGACATTCTTATATTCAGCTAAATATGGACAACCTTTGAGATATAAAGCAAAGCATGTGCTATGGAACAACATCAGCTTAGGGGACATTCTTTTCTCTTTGACCAAACATTCCCAGTTTATAATTCTGTCTCAGATCTTGACATTTGTAAGTTTTTTTTTTAACAGTACAAGAATTGGAAACACAAGTGTTAAGCACTAAATGGTAAAACTCATGTTAATTTCTTGATCATTGAATATAGGATTAATGGGCAGAAAACATGAAACCACAACATGAATTGGAGTCACCAAGGCCCTGACCAGGAGAATTACTCTGTTGAGTTATTTGTGGCACTTTAGAAAATCCACAATTCATACTTAAATCCACCAATCATGGAGTGATAGACAACTTCCTTAGCTAGGCATTTGAAATGTGACAGAAACTGCATGCGTTCACATATTCTTTCCAAACACACAGCTTTCCTGGCTCTATCAGTTCTACAAGTGGGCATTTGAGGATGTTAGATATTATGCATTTCCTGAAAGAAAGGTAAACCCAGGGAGCACACATCTAGCTCAGAGTCATGTGTGGGTCTCTGTCCATTTATTTTCTCTCTAGGCTAAATCCAGTCTCTAAAGGAAATACCTGGCACCAGCTTTGGCAGCCAAAGTACTGTGCATTCAATTTGTGTAGAGAAACTAATTATCACACCTGACACTTCATGCCAGAGAAAGGAATGTACTCAAACATGTACTGCTTATTTCCTGTTAAAAAAAGTATGTTTGCTTAAAATAAAATAATTTAAAACTGTTTATGATAAAAATGTGCTTCATGAAAAATGTATATTCCTGATTCACCCACACATAGAACTTAATTTTTATAGTTTTGGTTGTGAGCTTAGCCTTTAATGGATGAACCATCCCTCTACACTAGAGCTTTCACTCCGATACTCAAGAGTGACTGTGACACTTAAAATATCCTGAAGTTGGATTCGGGGGAAGGTTCAGCAGTTAAAAGCAAAGGCTCCTCTTCTAGACAACCTAGGTTGAACACCCACAAGTAAGCTCACAACCATCTGTAAACTATAGTCCCTCTTCTGGCTTCCAAGGGAACCAAGTATCCATGTGCTACACAGACATACATGCATGGTAAACACACACACACACACACACACACACACACACACACACACACACACACACACATATATATATATATATATATATATATATATATATATATATATATATATTTTTTTTTTTTTTTTTAAAGTCCAGGCAGAAGCACAGCTATCTATGGAATAGGAGGACACATTTGATAGCAATTCACATTTTCCACTCTGTTTCTTACAGTCATTTCTTCAAAAGCTACAAAAAGAGAATGACAGCTAGATATTTTTATCTATGCATTCAATTCAATTCTTAAATCTATGTAATACCTTATATAGTCTCAGATAGAATAAACCTAGGAGACTAGTTTTATACACCCAGATCTGCATATTAATACAAAATAGTTTTTATACTCTGGGTAATGCATTAAAATAGATACATTTCTAATCATTGAAGTTAATTATTCTTAATTTTCTTCATAATTGATTCTGTGTCATAACTATGCTTACTTTTCGAGGTTTGGAATAGAAATGCGATAGTGACTTCTATGCATTAGAACCAAGAGCTTCAGAG
Source organism: Mus musculus (assembly GCF_000001635.26). Taxonomy (NCBI): domain Eukaryota; kingdom Metazoa; phylum Chordata; class Mammalia; order Rodentia; family Muridae; genus Mus; species Mus musculus. The sequence goes on from NC_000067.6 coordinate 8,585,178, forward strand.
ACAAAAAAAAAAAAAAAAAAAAAAAACCAAACAAACAAAAAACCAGTTATTGTGACTTGATTAACACATATTTAAATAGGAACATGGGTATAGAGAGGCAGATAAAATTGAGGAAGGCTCCTGCACTTTACAGGCAATGAAAAGTTGGCATAGATCCATGGCAAGTGTTTGTGTGGCTATCATGTATAAATAAGCATTGTGGTTAGGCCTACTATAACATGAGGGAAATAATGTGACTTGGAGACTCTTCTTGGGTGCACACATGAATGAATGGCATTCAATAGGTTCATAATTAAGAATACTTAATTACAGACAAGAAAATTGCTCCTGAGTCCTCAACCTACACAGTAGAAAGGCTATGATGGGAAAGCCCAGGGAAACCAAAAATCTCACATAGAAATCAGAAATCCAAAAACAAACCTGAGGGGGCCTGAAAAACAAGACATATTTTGGGAAACACAGGTTTCTTGACCTGTGACAATAAGGGATCATCAATAAGAATTCATAAATCATTCTACACATGTGTAGCTCATCCCTAGGTCATGGATTATCCATGTCAACATTTTAGTATTTGACCAACACACTATCTCAGTATGTTATTTTCTTTTCTTTTTAAAAATATTTATTTATTTATTTTATCTAAGTACACTGTAGCTGTCCTCAGACACTCCAGAAGAGGGAGTCAGATCTCGTTATGGATGGTTGTGAGCCACCATGTGGTTGCTGGGATTTGAACTCCTGACCTTCGGAAGAGCAGTTGGGTGCTCTTACCCACTGAGCCATCTCACCAGCCCAGTATGTTATTTTCTATTTTCTTATCTGTTTGGTTTTTTTCCTTTATTTATTTATTTTATTAATTATTATATTTCTTTACATTTCAAATGTTCTTCTACTTTGGTCCATTACTATCTCAGTACATAAAAGTAACTAAGAAATGGAAAGGAGAAGAGAATGATGAGGGGAGAGTGAAGGTGAAGAGAAGTGACAAAGGCATAACTGCAGTACACAGTTGTAATATCAGGGCTAACATTATATTTGTTGATGACTTTAGGTTTCAAAGTTTAAGCAGAACTGTGCTTCAGAGAACTTTAAAGCAGAAATGGACTTCCAAATGTTAAGTGCTGTTAAGGTTTCATTTATGAAATTACCTGCTCTTGAAAAAGCTTAAGAAAACTATTGCTATACAAAGGAATAAGTCACAAGGTTAACTGCTGGACACCACTGTTTCTGTTTCTGTAAACAAAAGTTTGTTTTACATAAAAGGACCTTCTGCTTACAGGAGAACACAGTGTAATGATGTAACGTTGTGTTCTTTGCCTGTATTAACCTCTAACTGCTGTACCTGGTCACTACATTTAGGAATTATGAGACTCTGGAGTAACCCTGGTGAATAAAAGCTTCTCTTTTTTTGGACTTTATGCTTTGTTAGACTGGTGAATCTCTAAATGACTATAGACTTATAATATTTGGGAGCTTACCCCAGGATGTTGGTGTTCACCTAGAGTCACCTTTTCCGTCTTTTCTTCCTTTCTTCCTTTCTTTCTTTCTTCCTTTCTTCCTTTCTTTCTTTCTTCCTTCCTTCCTTCCTCCCTCCCTCCCTCCCTCCCTCCCTCCCTCTCTCTCTCTCTCTCTCTCTCTCTCTCTCTCTCTCTCTCTTTCTTTCTTTCTTTCTTTCTTTCTTTCTTTCTTTCTTTCTTTCTGCCTGTCTGTCTTTCATTCTTATTCTTTTTACTTTTGCCTCTCTTGGGACCCTAGAGGTACCCAGAGTAGTGGAAGCTGGGAAATCATTTGGAGGGAGCTAGGGTTCTTCAGTGACTATACTTTATAGAAGAGCTTTGCATCCCTCAATGTTTCTAGCATGCTGGAAGCTAGGAAATTGGATAGGCCCAGCATTTAGAAGGAGCTACTGGCACATTCTCAACACTTAGATTGTGAAATAAGAAGCATCAGAAACCTCTCAGAGGTGTAGATAAATATTCTGTATGTCTGTAGCACACATTTGGGGGGAGGATTCCCGAAAAAGATGGATAGAGCATAAATCTATGAGTTGGAAAGACCACCAGGAAGTTGCTGTCCCTTGTTGTAAAAGCTGAGATGGAAACTGGCTGTTGGGTATATGAGTAAAGGTGTTCACCAAATGCTTATTTGTCTGAATCCCACCTGACTGTGTGAATGCTCTGTCTTTTTAAGTTACTGTTTGATGAATCTGAGCTATCTCTTTGTCTATAGGTTTGTTGCAGACGCAGGACCAGGAGCCAGGTTAAAGATGAGGAGTAGGCAGAGCTGTGGTTCACACTGCCTACTTGCAATATGATGCATCTTTCAACTTCTTCCTGCAGTATCCTCTGCCGAGCCCTCTAGCCAGGGCTCAATTTTTTTCTTCTTCTTGTCTCTACCATTCTTTGATTGCAGCTTACTCTGGTCCATCCCCCTAGTCACAGATTCGGTGTTCTTTCCTTTAAAATTGTTTCCTGTGTCTTTTACATATGAATGACATTAAAATGTTGTTTTATTCTGTTCTAATTAAACAAGAAGCTGCTCTGGAGTTGGGCTATGTCTCCCCCTCCTCTAGAGGCTGTTTAAAGTTTTCCTCCAAATCTGTGCCCTATATCAGACAGGCCACCTGACTATGTGAGGGAGAAAGAGCAAAATCAAAACCAAAGCACAGACTATTCCCAATAGGAGTTATTTCCATCCATCTCACACTCTTTTTAAGTTTTACTTAACTCACTAAAATGTTCTAAAGTATTTACCTTATCTCAAGATTTGTAAGACTATTTTGTCAATTTTCTGTATCCATTTCTTCTATCATGACTTTAATTCCTGAGATTCTCTCTTCACATCTTTTATTCTGTTAAGGAGGCCTGAATCTGAGGTAAATGTTCAAGCTGCTAATTTTTCTTTTTATTATCTTTATTTACATTTCATATTCTATCCCCTTTCCTGGTTCCCCTCTGAAAGCCCCCCATTCCCTCCCACTCACCCTGATCACCAAACCAACCCCTTCTGCTTCCTGGCCCTGGCATTCCTCTACACTGGGGCATAGGGCCTTCACAGGACCAAGGGCTTCTCCTCCCATTGATGATCAATTACATCTTCCTCTGCTACAAATGCAACTGGAGCCATGAGTCCCACCATGTGTATTCTTTTGTTGGTGGTTTAGATCCAGGGAGCTCTGGGGGTACTGGTGAATTCATATTGTTGTTCCTCCTATGGGGCCACAAACCCCTCAGTGTCAGAGACCATCCCGTAAGAAAGCGAGCCCTTCACAATCTCCCTAACCTGCCAAATGGCCTTGTGCTAGGAGCTGGTTATCACCTCCTCCTCCCTATTCCCTTCCTGGCACCTGAGGCTGTAAAAGCTGAATTATAGTCCCCTCTTCCCTATCTCTTCCTGAACTCCCATGCCATCCAAGGACATGAGTTATGCCTGAGCCCAACCTGACACCCAAGGCTGTCAAGGAGGATCTATGTTCCGGAGATAAGATGCAGAGTGCCCGCTGCCTAGCACCTGACTTCAGCCCCCATGTCAGCAGATGCCCACTTCTTTGTTCTTTGTAAAATTCCCCCTCGACCCCTCCCCTATTCCCTGCTATGTATGCTTTAAAAAGAAGGCACTTCAGCATAATAAATGAGACCTTGATAGGTACCATCTTCTTGGTCTCCTGTTTCTCTTTTTCTTCCTCCCATTTTCTTCCAGGTTTGCAGTCCCCCTCGCACCCACAAATAACTGAATCCCGCAGGACAGGATACCTCAGCTCCTTGGGTAGTTTCTCTAGTTTCTTAATTGGGGACCCTGTACTCAGCCCAATAGGTGGCTCTGAGCATCCACTTCTGTATTTGTCAGGCACTGGCGGAGCCTCTCAGGAGACGGCTATATCAGGCTGCTGTTAGCAAACACTTCTTGTCATCTACAATAGTGTCTGGTTTAGTGATTGTATATGGGATGGATTCCCAGGTGGGGCAGACTCTGGATGGTCATTCCTTCAGTCTCTGCTCCTAACTTTGTCTCTGTAACTCCTTCCATGGGTATTTTGTTCCCCCTTCTAAGAAGGATCGAAATATTCACACTTTGGTCTTCCTTCTTCTTGAGTTTCATGTGGTTTGTGAATTGTATGATGGGTATCCCGAGGTTCTCGGCAAATATCCACTAATGAGTGAGTGCATATCATGTGTGTTCTTTTATGAGTGGGTTACCTCACTCAGGATGTTATACTCCAGATCCATCCATTTGCCAAATAATTTCATAAATTCATTGTTTTTTAATAGTGTATTTTCCCATTCTGTAAATGTGCAACATTTTCTGTATCCCTTACTCTATTGAGGGACATCTGGGTTCTTTCCAGCTTCTGGCTATTATAAATAAGGCTGTTATGAACATAGTGGAGCATATGTCCTTATTACATGTTGGAGCATCATCTCGGTATATGCATAGAAGTGGTATTGCTGGATCTTCAGGTTGATCTATGTCCAATTTTCTGAGGAATACCCAATATTTATTTCCAGAGTAGTTGTTCCAGGTTGCAATCCCACCAGCAATGGAGGAGTGTTCCTCTTTCTCTGCATCCTCGCCAGCATCTGCTGTCCCCTGAATTTTTTTATTTTAGCCATTCTGACTGGTGTGAGGTGGAATCTTTGGTTTGTTTTGATTTGCATTTCCCTGATGACTAAGGATGTTGAACATTTTTTAGGTGCTTCTCAGCCATTTGGTATTCCTCAGTTGAGAATTCTTTGTATAGCTTTGTACCCCATTTTTTCACACAGTTATTTGGTTCTCTAGAGTCTAACTGCTTGAGTTCTTTGTGTATATTTAGTATTAGCCCTCTATTGGCTTTAGGATTGGTAAAGATCTTTCCCCAATCTGTCTGTTGCCTTTTTGTCTTATTGACAGTGTCCTTTGCCTTACAGACGTTTAAACATAGTAAAAGCAATATACAGCAAACCAGTAGCCAGTATCAAACTAAATGGAGAGAAACCTGAAGCAATCCCACTAAAATCAGGGACTAGACAAAACTGCCCACTCTCTCCCTACCTATTCAATGTAGTATTTGAAGTCCTAGCCAGAGTAATTAGACAACAAAAGGAGATCAAATGGATACAAATTAGAATGAAAGAAGTAAAAACATCACTATTTGCAGATGATATGATAGTATACTTAAGTGATCCCAAAAATCAGGTGATTTGGGGGGTATTGGGTGGAATTTTTTTCTCTTAATTAGGAAATGACATGAAGGAATAGGATCATACCAGAAAAGTTTGGGGATGAGAGAGTTCACAGGAGGAAGGCTAGTGAAGTCTGACAAGAGAATCTTTGAAGTCGCCCTGGGATGAAAAAATGAGAGTAAAAGGAAGCCTCATCAGGTTATTTTCTAGAGGATAGGGGATAAGAGTTGAGAGGGAATGAGGAGAATGTGGATTGCTTATTTGATTCCCTGGATATGGTAGCCAACGGGTTGGCAGAGACAGCCTCTTGGTGTTGGTGGCTGAGACAGAGGGATAATATGAGGAAAGAAGGCTATAAGAGAAGAAGTACATAGTCTCCTGGGAATGGAAGCAGAGAAGAAGGAGAGGCAGCATAAGATTATCTGGAACAAAGCTATGGAACAAAGAATTAGAGTTTGAGGATCGGAAGGAGAATAAAGATCATCTACCTAGTTTTCTGGTCTGCATGGCTAGCAAGTTCAATGGAGAACATGCCTCAAGAGTTTGTGGCTGAGACAAAGGAATGAGATGGTGTGCATTTATGCATGACAATATAATTTTTGTATTTTTAAAAGTAGATATATTGATGAACTTTTTTCACTGTCCCTAGCTTTCTGATGAACTTTATTCGATACTCCTAGCTTTGAGAGTTTAAATAAAGTTGAGTAAATGGTGTTCCTGCCAAATAATAAAGTAATTGATGGATTTCTGCTTCGTTAAATCTCATTGAAATATGTTAAATCTGGGGAGAAATATCACTTGTTTGTTAGGTGTGAAGCTCTGGGCATGATTCTACCAATGCCCCTCCAAAGAAATAAATGCTACATTTCAAAATTCACATGGTTATTTACATGCATATTTTCATATAATGACAATAAGTATTAAACAGAGGGGAAAAAAACATATAATGTTTCAATAATCTCCGCTTCCCTTTGGAACACCCCTGTCACTGCTATGTGATATTCTGACATGCTTCAGAATGTAAGGATTCTGAATCAGGATGCTCAGCACATAGTAAATAAGTGTTGTCTATCTCTGATAAGAGAAGCATATCATGGCAGTAAATGGCATGGAAATAACATGATTTGCTATTAAATTTTAGAAGTATTACATCATTGAAATACATATATTTGTGTGTATGTATATGTGTATACATGTTCATGAGTATGTGTATTTGTCCTTGTATGTTTATGATGTATATGTACATGAATATGTATATCCACAAATGGATATCTTAAGTTTATAAACACCACAGCAAATATTTTTGTGTCATTGTACACAGTTACTTGTTTTCATCCTCAAAGAGGAAATAGCCATAATTTCTGCAGCATAGTCTGTGAGCTCCATGGAAGAAGGCTTTTAATTATTCTTTACTGAGACAATAAATGAATGATAAGTTAGTTCTTGGAACTGAATTGATTCAAAAATCTATCATGAATAATGTTTTCTTTGTTACTCTTGACTTCTGTCTTAACAAGTATAATTGATTTAGTAGTAAAACTCATTGCTGTGCAGAGGTATTATGAAAATAAAATTATACAGTCATTTGGACTCACACAAAATTCTCTTAAGTGAAATTATGTGATAGAATTAATATAAACATCCACATAAGATAACTGCCTATTTTTAAAAGAAAATAACTAAATGAAACAAATGACCACTTTTAAAACAGGCCATAATGCAAATATCAGGAGAACTCTTAAAGCAGAAATTTTAGAGTCCAGTGAAGAATTAAGAAAATTAAGAAAAATTAATTACAAACAGGGTATACTTAAATAAACAGATTTATGAATGCAGTTATATATCTTGAGAAAATTGAAATGAATCATTGCAGTTTTACAAAATAGTGAAAAGACAAGAAAAGCAGTGTTCGGTATTATAAGAATATACAATTCCTCAAGAGAAAAACAAAATTAATATATTATATTACACTAAACAGTCATACTACATGAAGTTCAGTCCAAATAAAAACAGCAGTAAAAGGATGTATTCAACAGCCCAAGGTATAAAAACTAAATTAGAACAAATAATTACTTATAAAATTAAGGGTAAAATAAAGTAGATTATTAACACCTAATTTGTTGACTTTTCTTGGTCACATATAGAATTCACAAATGTAAAGTACAAGATCAAACAAATTAGCAAAGACACTATGCAACAAAGACAAAACAAGACATTTCATCAAAGTGGAAAGTTCTGTTGACAAATATAATCAAAAGATGTTCACATCATTAAAATGTGCATATTAGGAGACATGTCATTATATCCCCTGGAGTAAGACAGGGACAAAGCCAGGCTCTGGCAATGATGTCAAGAATTAGTGAACTCACTAACCTGTAGTAAGAACATGTGCACAATGATGCCTGAAAGACTCAAGAGCCTGTTACAAAACTCCCAGCCATTTTCCATAGAAATTGCTATCTATCAAATGTTCATGCCATTATTCATGCCATCCGTGTCATTTAACATTAAGTTAATCAGATAACCTAAGGTCTTAAAATTGTCATTATTTTAAAAAATGAATCAAACTACTTTGAGAGGGAAAAAGTGGGGTTTGCAGATGAATATTTGAAAATGAAGCTACTTTGATGTATCTCCAAGAAATTATACTAAGCAACATCTGATCCAATAAGGCTGCATGGTAAAAGAGTCCAATAACACAATAACATCCAAATGGTAAAATAGTAGAGATGAAGAACAGATTTGCAACTGTGGGGCTTAGAAACAGTAAAAGGAATAGGGCAAAGGGATGTAAGAATGTCATGAAAGACCACAGTGGGTCCATAAGAAGAGAGAGATGTTTAGGAATATTTGCAGACAAAACCTACCCATCCATAGAGTTAAAATACTCACACAAAATAATAATAGAATACCCATGTTATCAATGTCAATTTTCTAGGCATGAAATCAACAATATATTTTTACAAGCAATTATATTACAACAATGGCTAAAGGTACAACAAATTGCACATATCATTCCTTCAAACTGAATGTTATACCACAATTAATTCAAATCAGAAGCAATATGATCACAAAATAGCATTTTGTGGAGAAAATATCAGCACAGTAGATATAATAAAAATATCATTAGTTAAATTCAAAGCAACTAGACTTAATAATTTAAAAATTAGATTTGTTATTTTAGAAAAAAACAAAAAAGCATAGAAAAATTCAAACACATGCAACTAAGGAAAGACATTTTAGAAAACTAAGATTTACTGAAAGAAAAGAGAAATATACAGGTGCATGTGAATTGATAGTAACCTTGTTATTAACATGACTGTAATATAAATAAAATGTATTTGAAAGAAGGAAAACATACATAGAAGCTTTGCAAAAATAAACAAAAATTTACAAATCTGTGTCTAATAACTTAAATCAAATATATAGATTAAATTCAGAAAAGCTAAAAGAAATGCATTTATGTACATTAAAAAGAAGGACTCTAACTCAGCCACTCTATATTTTACAATCCATAGGGGGAAATCATCATTCATAATGCAAAGGATCAAAACTACTCATAAATGAATATGCTCAAGCCAAAACATGTAGAGTTGTGCATCAAAAGAATATTGCTTGTGCTTTTATAAAAATATGTGGGCCCGGGCAGTTTTGGTATATGCCTTTATTCCTAGCACTTGGGAGACAGAGGCAGGTAGATTTCTTTGAGTTCAAGGTCAGTCTGGTCTACAGAGAGCTCCAGAGAGAGAGTTACAGGACACATAGGGCTAAACAAAGAAACTCTGTCTAGGGGAAAACAAAACAACACTAATCAGCTACAACAAAACAAAAACCAAAAGCAGGTGGAAATTTTTTTCAAATTATGTATATTCTGAGAAAAACTCACTGTCAAAAAATATCACAAGATTAAAAATATCTAGCATGAAATCATGAAAGAAAGACAAATCAATCCAAAACAATACTTAAAATCTTTAAGTCCTTTGAAATTTTGCCATATATACCTTTCTAGTCCACAGTTCATAAATCTCATTTGGTAGATGAAAATACATGATTATCTATACAAACAAATTTTAAATACTGGCAAGGAAAAACTAGCTGAATTCTCATGAGGTCTACTAAAGTCAATTAAAGACACATGGCTAAAGGCAGACACTACAACCAGAGAAGGAAAGGCTTTCTCTAAAACTTTTGGTTATAAAGGGGTACTGGAGTTTAACAATGACAATATATCAGTTCCCCTGGGGTTCCTCTTACCCATCCTTTGGAGGGCGTAGAAGATGTCTCTCATACTGGAATGTCACAAACTACATAAATAACATCTCTGAGCTTAATGGCAGAAGGAGATATTAACCAAAAATAGACAAGAGCCTATGTGACCAAGTGAGTAGCTGTGATCTGTGTGTGTGTGTGAGCTGATCAGAGACTTCATTGGAAGCACACAGGAAGCTTCTTTTCAGAAAGGTTTCTCGGGCCCTGAGTCATCTACCTCAAAAAAACCATAAGACAAATTATCAAACCAAAGGACTCAAGAAACAAACTAAATAGATGGTAAAAACGGCATATAGCTTTTATTTTAAAATCTATGGAAAGAAGAAATCAACAAAGCCCCAAATCTGGTATCAAGAAAATTCATTCCACATCCTGAGCAATATTGAGTTTGATAAAAAGATAAAAAGTAAACTCATATACTTATTTCCAAAACTAATAATGTGGTAATGGTAGATGATAAGCTACAATTACAGATCTGAGGTTTTACTTGAGGCTCTGGGTTAGACTCAACACCACTCAGAAAGATAAATGTGTAGGCTATACAACTACTTTGATAATGAAACAACTTATTAACATTAACTCAAGAAAACTATGATGCTACATATAGTCTTACACACACCAGGTCCATTGCAATTGTTTATGACAGAATCAGGACTTCTAATGGCTTTGTTCCTCAAATTTATCCTTTTCTCCAGGTTCTGCAGTAGTAGTATATTCCTTTAAAAGCACTCTTTTATACTTTCAAAAGCATGCTATAATAAGAATGAAATGGCACCTTATGCTGAAACCACAAACAAACTCACCGACTCAGGTCAGTCCCGGGCACATACTGAGAGAAGCGGGCATGAAGTAGGGGAATGAGCCTGAGGTCACACCACCGCTTCTCCCACCTCAGGCCTGGAGATGTGGGCCACGAAGAGCAGGAAAGCGTGTCCTGTAAAAAGCAGTATGTTCAGAATGTTGGTGCATCCATGTGGTCTCAGACTTATTACTCAGGAATGTTGAATTTTTCTAAATGTTTTGAATACTTTTATAGGACTAAATAATCCCCATGCTTCAGCCCAGAATTCTACTTCAAAATGTTATTAATAGACATTTGTAAGAAAGCTAAGAAAGATTCACCAAGTAAACATGTGAAAATTATGGGTGGTGAAGAAAAAAATGCATGAAAGTGTGACAGAGTAGAATCTGTTCAGGAATGGAAGAAAATGGATGAGCAAACTTATGACCACAGTGAAGCAGCAAAAATGCACACAATAGTCTAATTGGCCAAGAGCTTTGAGTGCCTCCAAGTATCCAGAACCACCATATTTGCAAATACCTTTTCCAGCCACAGTGTAATGCAGGCTGAGCACATTCATTGTGAATCTTTTAAATATTTCTCCAGTTTTTGCTAGTACTGATGCAAGCGAATCGCTAACATCCTGTCCTAGGAAGTCTTAATCACTGTTTTTATTTTAGTTTCAGAAATTTAGGTCCTTTTATATTTCATTTATGTCATATCCAGGCCATGACTGCTGCTTTAATATTACATGAGCTTCTAATTTTATGATGGTTTTCTAAAATCCTTTCTGTCATTTAGGAGATTCTTATATAATTTGCCTCTTCCCTTTCTCCCCTTCAAACTCTCCTGTGTACCCTCCATCCTTCTCTCACTCAAATTCATATCCTTTCTCTTAGTTGGTGAGTTTGTATATATATATATATATATATATATATATATATATACACATATATATTTGTGTGTGTGTGTTTATGTGCATATGGGTGTATGCTTATCTGTTTCTAAATACACAAATACAACTTGCTTAGTTAATATAATCTTATTAGAATGTATATGTTCTTAAGGCTGACCTTTTGGTAATGGATAACAAATTGATGTGATCTTCCCCAGGAAGAGTATTTCTCCTGCTCTCAACATTCCTTAGTTACTTGAAATTCTATTTCTAGGGTAGAAGCACCATCAGTATGTCAAGTGGTATTTTGCCTCACATATTGAAGAAAACTGTATTTTTTTTCCATTTGATAGTTTGTCTCAAATGCACTGGAAACTTTGTTGGCTCTCAACATCAGTAGCCAATACTAGTTATGTGTTATTCAGTTTGGCTAGAGAACTGTTGATTTTGTTTCCTGTCTATCGAATTAGTCATATAATACAGAAATTTTTATTTTACTGTTTCTTGAAACTAATATTGTCTTAATAGTATGTGATGGTTTGTATACTCTTGGACCAGGGAGTGGCACCATCTGGAGGTGTGGCCTTGTTGGAATAGGTGTGTCACTGTGGTGTGGGCATAAGATCCTCACCCTAGTATCCTGGAAGTCAGTCTTCCACTAGCAGCCTTTGGATGAAGACATAGAACTCTCAGCCCTGCCTGTGCCATGACAGCCTGGATGCTGCCATGCTCCAACCTTGATGATAATGGACTGAACCTCTGAACCTGTAAGCTAGCCCCAATTAAATGTTGTGTTTTATAAGACTTGTCTTGGTCATGGTGTCTGTTCACAGCAGTAAAACCCTAACTAAGACATAGTACTAAGGATTACCTTCCATTATTAACTTATTTGTTTGATTAAGGCGAAACCAGAATAGTTAGAAGATACTAAGATCATGGAGCTGTTTAAAATACCAGAGAAGTTAGAGTGGCAAGTCACACAGAGTTGTCCATGTTGGGGACTTATGTGGCCTTCACATCTAGAATACCCATTCTCTTATGAGAATCTATTTATTGGTTGTTAACCATCAGGTAACAATAGCGAATAGTATATCATGGGTAAACAACACATGACATGGGGACAGTTCTTCTTTATTTCATTGCTATAGAAAACAGTTTTTGATAGTATGCTGTAACCACTTATTTTTAACACATAACAGAGGATCAGATTGGAAAAATGCAGCACAGGTTTGAGGGATCACATTCAAAAACAGTATTGGACGCCTCCTTATAGGAATCCAAAATTTACTTAATAGCTACTCCATTTCCATATGGTCAAGTCATTCAAAATGTCTCACTGGTCTTGTTTATAATGTGACAGCAAGAATATTAACTACACATAAGATTCTAGTCAGGCATAATTAGGGAGATTTTTAAAATATAATTCATCAACAAGCTTTGTGCTACTTCTACTATATCCAAAAACCTAATTGAAATTATAAATTTGCTCAAAACAACCACAGATCAGAGTGCAATATATTCTGAAAAATAATGTACATATGCACACACACACACACACACACACACATGGAGAGAGGGGAGAGGGAGAGGGGAGAGGGAGAGGGGAGAAGGGAAGGGGGAGGGAGAGGGAGAGGGGGAGGGGGAGGGAGAGGGAGAGGGAGAGGGAGAGGGAGAGGGAGAGGGAGAGGGAGAGGGAGAGGGAGAGGGAGAGGGAGAGGGAGAGGGAGAGGGAGAGGGAGAGGGAGAGGGAGAGGGAGAGGGAGAGGGAGAGGGAGAGAGACTACATCACCAGGAGTGACAATGCAACCCAGGCTACATGCTTCTCAGAGTAGTCATAGTTCATCTCACAAGAATTCCAACAGTAGCTGGGCAGTGGAGGTGCACATCTTTAATCCCAGCACTTGGGAGGCAAAGGCAGGTGGATTTCTGAGTCTGAGGCAAGCCTTGTCTACAGTGTGAGATCCAGGACAGTCTGTGCTACACAGAGAAACCCTGTCTCAAACAAAACAAAACCAAACCAAGAAAACAAACAAAAAACCCCAAATAAACAAAGAATTCCAACACTAGCCATGAGAATCTCAATTTGAATAATTGATCTGTGAAGCTCAAGAGACTCCTCAAATAATAGAGACTGCTGTTGCTTCCCTCAGTTGCCTCCCAGTGGTTGAAAGTAAGTGCTTCTTACTGACACAGAAGTCAAGGGCATGATCTGAATCCAACCTGAAAACCTACGCTCTGAGTCCTAGATATCATGGTACCAAAGGGTCCTATGCAGATTTCCAAAGGAGGAAAGCAAACAGTAGTCCTATTCAGATGTGACACCTATTAACCACAACAATGAGCACCACAGCAAGCTGTCTTTAAGGGTACAATAGTGTTACTTATAACTTTTGCTGTAACCAAAAGCTGTCTAATAGTAATTAAGATCCACTCAACAAGAAGGAAATCATCTCTAATATTCTCTCTCTCTCTCTCTCTCTCTCTCTCTCTCTCTCTCTCTCTCTCTCTCTCTCTCCCTCCCTCTCTCTCTGACAAAAAAAGTTAAGAATTTGAGACTGCCTTGTCTAGTCCCTGATTTTAGTGGGATTGCTTCCAGCTTCTCTCCATTTACTTTGATGTTGGCTACTGGTTTGCTGTAGATTGCTTTTATCATGTTTAGGTATGGGCCTTGAATTCCTGATCTTTCCAAAACTTTTATCATGAATGGGTGTTGGATCTTGTCAAATGCTTTTTCTGCATCTAACGAGATGATCATGTGGTTTTTGTCTTTGAGTTTGTTTATATAATGGATTACATTGATGGATTTTCGTATATTAAACCATCCCTGCATCCCTGGAATAAAACCTACTTGGTCAGGATGGATGATTGCTTTAATGTGTTCTTGGATTCGGTTAGCGAGAATTTTATTGAGGATTTTTGCATCGATATTCATAAGAGAAATTGGTCTGAAGTTCTCTATCTTTGTTGGATCTTTCTGTGGTTTAGGTATCAGAGTAATAGTGGCTTCATAAAATGAGTTGGGTAGAGTACCTTCTACTTCTATTTTGTGAAATAGTTTGTGCAGAATTGGAATTAGATCTTCTTTGAAGGTCTGATAGAACTCTGCACTAAACCCATCTGGTCCTGGGCTTTTTTTGGTTGGGAGACTATTAATAACTGCTTCTATTTCTTTAGGTGATATGGGACTGTTTAGATGGTCAACTTGATCCTGATTCAACTTTGGTACCTGGTATCTGTCCAGAAATTTGTCCATTTCGTCCAGGTTTTCCAGTTTTGTTGAGTATAGCCTTTTGTAGAAGGATCTGATGGTGTTTTGGATTTCTTCAGGATCTGTTGTTATGTCTCCCTTTTCAGTTCTGATTTTGTTAATTAGGATTTTGTCTCTGTGCCCTCTAGTGAGTCTAGCTAAGGGTTTATCTATCTTGTTGATTTTCTCAAAGAACCAACTCCTCATTTGGTTAATTCTTTGAATAGTTCTTCTTGTTTCCACTTGGTTGATTTCACCCCTGAGTTTGATTATTTCCTGCCGTCTACTCCTCTTGGGTGAATTTGCTTCCTTTTTTTCTAGGGCTTTTAGATGTGTTGTCAAGCTGCTAGTATGTGCTCTCTCCCGTTTCTTCTTGGAGGCACTCAGAGCTATGAGTTTCCCTCTTAGAAATGCTTTCATTGTGTCTCATAGGTTTGGGTACTTTGTGGCTTCATTTTCATTAAACTCTAAAAAGTCTTTAATTTCTTTCTTTATTCCTTCCTTGACCAAGGTATCATTGAGAAGAGTGTTATTCAGTTTCCACGTGAATGTTGGCTTTCCATTATTTATGTTGTTATTGAAGATCAGTCTTAGGCCATGGTGGTCTAACCCCATTAAAAAATGGGGCTCAGAACTGAACAAAGAATTCTCACCTGAGGAATACCGAATGGCAGAGAAGCACTTGAAAAAATGTTCAACATCCTTAATCATCAGGGAAATGCAAATCAAAACAACCCTGAGATTCCACCTCACACCAGTCAGAATGGCTAAGATCAAAAATTCAGGTGACAGCAGATGCTGGCGTGGATGTGGAGAAAGAGGAACACTCCTCCATTGTTGGTGGGAGTGCAGGCTTGTACAACCACTCTGGAAATCAGTCTGGCGGTTCCTCAGAAAACTGGACATAGTACTACCGGAGGATCCAGCAATACCTCTCCTGGGCATATATCCAGAAGATGCCCCAACTGGTAAGAAGGACACATGCTCCACTATGTTCATAGCAGCCTTATTTATAATAGCCAGAAGCTGGAAAGAACCTAGATGCCCCTCAACAGAGGAATGGATACAGAAAATGTGGTACATCTACACAATGGAGTACTACTCAGCTATTAAAAAGAATGAATTTATGAAGTTCCTAGCCAAATGGATGGACCTGGAGGGCATCATCCTGAGTGAGGTAACACATTCAAAAAGAAACTCACACAATATGTATTCACTGATAAGTGGATATTAGCCCCAAACCTAGGATACCCAAGATATAAGATATAATTTGTTAAACACATGAAACTCAAGAAGAATGAAGACTGAAGTGTGGACACTATGCCCCTCCTTAGATTTGGGAACAAAACACCCATGGAAGGAGTTACAGAGCCAAAGTTTGGAGCTGAGATGAAAGGATGGACCATGTAGAGACTGCCATATCCAGGGATCCACCCCATAATCAGCATCCAAACGCTGACACCATTGCATACACTAGCAAGATTTTATTGAAAGGACCCAGATGTAGCTGTCTCTTGTGAGACTATGCCGGGGCCTAGCAAACACAGAAGTGGATGCTCACAGTCAACTAATGGATGGATCATAGGGCTCCCAATGGAGGAGCTAGAGAAAGTAGCCAAGGAGCTAAAGGGATCTGCAACCCTATAGGTGGAACAACATTATGAACTAACCAGTACCCCGGAGCTCTTGACTCTAGCTGCATATGTATCAAAAGATGGCCTAGTCGGCCATCACTGGAAAGAGAGGCCCATTGGACTTGCAAACTTTATATGCCCCAGTACAGGGGAACACCAGGGCCAAAAAGGGGGAGTGGGTGGGCAGGGGAGTGGGGGTGGGTGGATATGGGGGACGTTTGGTATAGCATTGGAAATGTAAATGAGTTAAATACCTAATAAAAAATGGAAAAAAAAAAAAAAAAGAATTTGAGACTGAGTAAGTGTCAACATGATAGGGGTTGGAGTGCTTAAAGGAAGAGGAAAATCTATGTAATTACATTTTACCTAAACAGTAATAAACTTTAGTATTTGACAAAGTTATTTCTAAACATGAGACTTGCAAGAAAAAAATGTTTACAGCATCACAATAGTGTTGCTATTGTTGTTTCTAATTACCATCTGTATTATTCTCTATGAATTACTTAAGTACTTTGTAACATTATTTTTCAAGATAAAGGTATGTTCATCTTACTGAGCGAATACCAAAGACTGTTCAGCAACAGCAATGAGTCATTTCATAGAAAGTTGGAATATGGGGAACAGCCATATTTTGTGCCATAGTCTGGTCAAATACACAAAGTTTCCCAATTGATCACGGTAGTATATCTACTGTCCTACTGTCAAATGTCATGGGAAAACTGCCAAAGGAGAGATATGATATTTTATGTTCTATGCCTGGAGTAGGCAAGCCCACATCAGGGCAAGATTCTGTGTACATGTATATCCCTTAGAAGGTCATTTGCCAAGTAACTCATTCTATGACAGCCAGGGATCATTGATTCATTCAAACTAATACTTCTTTGATTCTACAGTCAACACATCTATCACAGCACATTATATGTTCTAAGCAGACATGGAACAGTGAAAATAATAACTCAGATATTTTTGTTGGTTATTTCATATTTTGGTCACATATTTTTGTAGATTATTTAGCAATATTTTCTCATATTCTATAAATAGTAATTACTTCCTTTGATTATCATTTTCTATCCATAAACAAGATGAAAAATAAGAAAAAGTATTAAATGGTTGAAGTGATGTGATATTGAGAATGATGATAGCTAGTAAGTGGGCATAATATTTACATGACATTATTAAAAGATCTGAAACTGTTATCATTGCAACTTGATAATTTATTAAATAATGTAAAACTTAATTTTCTAATGTTATATATCTTTGTCAAAAGTATGAAACACATTCAACTTCAACTTTTAAAATGTACTAGCCTAATATTTATAGTTGAATATTTAATACTATTTTAAAATAATTCTTCCTTATTTTATTCAAGTCTTCTTTTGCTATTGATTATCAGTTTTTATGGTTTTATATACATATATATATATGCCTTGAAAATAATAATTATATTGCTTTGAGAAGCATATTTCTCAGAAACTTGCTCTCAATTTGAAGAATATTGTTTGCTAAAATATTGAGGTACATGTAACAAGTAGCATTTATATACTCCATACTTTGCAACAGAATTTTCTCAAATATTTAATACATGTCACATGATGGCTTTGGAAACAATTAAATTGTCAGTATATACGAAGCAAAATATCAGTCCAGATGCTTTTTTTTTTTTTTTTTACAAAGTTGGCAGAGAAAGCTGACTCTGATGTATAAGGTCAAGGAAATGTTCTCAAAGTTGTGTTATCTGACTATGTGAGTAAGCATCTTACATTGAACAGAGAAGACATTTCTTTACTTCACCTCTAGAGAAAGAAATTCAGCAGCAGAGTTTGGCTCAGGAGACTAACTCTCAGAAAAACAAGGGATACTTGTGCCATTAAAATCAATGACATTTTGTTCTTCAAGGAGTAGACATTAAAGAGTAACAGCCTTATTTTATACATAAAGCTTAAGTTCTCTGGGTGTTTTAAATGCTTTCATAAAATGTAAAAGGTCTTTTCAACAAAACAACATCTAGTTACTCAAATTTTGTTTTAAAAATAATACATAGATGTTTAAAATGTAATTCTGCACGATCTCTCTGTTTTTAAACACTAATGTGTGACTAGAGTTCATAGTATCCCTTTGTATGTTCCAACCACTGGACAGAAGTAGCTGACCCCTGTTGTAGAATTAGGAAAGGGTGACAGAACCTGAGGAGAAGGGCAATCCTGTAGGCCAATTAATTAATCTCAATTAATCTGGACCCTCGAGATCTCTCAAACAATAGACTACCAAACAGACAGCATATACCAGCTGATATGAGGCCCCCAACACACATACAGTAGAGGACTGCTGGGTCAGGGACTGGAGACCCCAGGGAGTTTAGAGGTCAGGTGGAGTAGGGGGTGGGGCCATCCATGTGATGACAGGTAGGCAGGGAAGAGGAATGGGGTGTGGTAGATCAGGGGGAAGGTGGATCAGGGGAAATAAAATACAGTGTATACAAATAATTAATAAAATATTTAAAAATAATACATAGATATTTAAAATGCTATTCTGCACAATCTCTCTGTTTTTAAACACTAGTTAAATCTGTGAATATATATAGATAGTTAATACTATCCCTTCCTATGTTGAGGCAATGACTCCTTCCCTTAAACCTTTCATTCTGACCTCACTACTTGCCATTACTCAAGATAATGTCAAGGAGTTTAGACAAAATCTAGATTAAGAACATGACTAGATAAGTTTGTCCAGCTCCAAAATAGATAAAGTACTTTTTCTGTCTTAAGAACATAACTAATAAATAAACCCTTATATAATGATAAGTAGTAGGGAGATTATCAGAGGAAACCTGAAAGACTGCAGAATGTATAAGATGATGAAGCCAACTCTTTAGCAAAGATTTATTCTACTTCCTCTATTGGTCATCCAGAGGAGGTCTATCTTGGTCTTTCCCCTACTAAATCACACAACATACTTTAACTGAAGGTCAGGGGCTTGTGAATCTCAGACAAACACTTGAAGGAAGCTGTCTTCTATAAAAGGACACAGCTGGTTAAATCATCAGCATAGTACATGAGGATAATGAGCACCAAAGAAAAATGAAGAGCAAACATTTATAAAAGGGGGCTGGGGGTTGGGGTGGGATTAAACAAATGGGTCCAGAAACACACACAGTTGGTTGGGCAATGAAAGTCATTTGTATAATATAAGGAGTTGATTAGATTACCACTTCTCCATGTGCATTTTTTTCTCTCTTGAAAACCAGTTTTAAATGTCCCAGAATTTGGAGAGATCAGTGTTTTGATTTTTAACTATTATTAAAATATTTCTGTTGTAAATAAAAGTAAAACAAAGATTTAATGAACTATATCTAGATATAGTTAGCTTCATGAGAGTCTTATATTTCCAGCAATAATCATTGCTCTTAAAACTGTTCCTCATGGAAAAATAAACATGATGTCATGTGAATGCAAACTTGTACAATCTCTTGAGAAATCAATTTAACAGTTTCTCAGATAACTGAGAATAGTTTTACCTCAAGACTCAGCTATACCATTCCTGGGCATTTACCCAAATGACGTTCCACCATCCTAGAAAAACACTTGCTCAGTTATGTTCATAAATGCTCTAGCCAGAAAATGGAAATAACCTAGATGTTTCTCCACTGAAGAATGGATACATAAAATGTGGTATGTCTACACAATGGAATACTAGCCAACCATTTAAAAGAAGGACATCATGAATCTTGTGGACAAATGGATGGAACTAGAAAATATCATCCATAGTGAGGTAACCTAGACCCGAAAGGACATGTATGGTATGTACTTACTTACAAGTGTATATTAGCCATAAAGTATAAGATAATAATGTTATAATCAACAGACCCAAAGAAACTAAATAATTAGACTCCAAGGGAGTGTGGTTGAATTTTTCTAAGAAGGAGAAATGAACAAACAGATATCAGAGGTCAATGGAAGGAGAGAACTGGGTGGAAGAGAGGATAGGAAGGGGAGCAGAGTGGGCAGGGGTTAGATCATAGGTAGGGAGAACAAGAGAGAGAGGATGGAGATGGGGGTCAATCCCTAAGACATGCCAGAGACCTGAGATAGGGAAAGGCTCTAGAGGATCTATGGGGGCAACTCTCACTGAGATTCCTAGCAGTGGGATATATGGATCCTGAATTGGTCACTTCCTATAGTCAGGTAGGACTCCCAGTGGAAGGATAGGACAGTAACCCACCCACAAAGCTTTCAACCCAAGATGTGTCCTGTTTACAAGACGTGCAGGGACAAAGATAGAGCAGAGCCTGAGGAATGGCCAACCAATGACTGGCCCAAATTAAGACCCATCCCATGGCAAGAACTAAATCCCTGACACTATTAATAATACTTTGTTATGCTTACAGACAGGAACCTAGCATAACTGTTCTCCCAGAGGCTCCACCCTGTAGCCAATGGAAAAAAGATGCAGAGACTCACACCCAAGCATTACATGGAAATCGGGGGTCTCACGAAAGTGTTGGGAAAGATTGAGGGACCCAAAGAGCACAGGGACTCCACAGGAAGATCAAGAGGTCCTCCACAGGAGGACCCTTGGGGGTTTGCAGAAATTTAATTACCAACCAAAGAGAAAGCACAGGCTGGATGTAGGCCCCCTGTATATATGTAGCAGATAAGCAGCTTGCCTTCAATTGGAGCAGCTGCCCCTCAGCTTGTTGCCTTCCTGCCTGTAAATTCCAGGCCCCAAAATATACCATTTTGTCTGGTCTTAGTGGAAGAGGATGTTCCTAGTTCCAGAGCAACTAGAGGGGGTACTGGGAGCAGAAGAAGGATGGATATTGGGCTGTAAGTGAATAAATAAGTATAATAAAAAAGTTCCTCAAGATGATATGTGATAGATAGATAGATAGATAGATAGATAGATAGATAGATAGATAGATAGATAGATAGATAGATAGATAGATTAGACAGACAGATAGATATGGTAGTCAACTTAAGAATCTATGTCACCCAGCTATAAAATAATCTCTATGGAATTAGGAACAAAATAGTTTGAACTTGCAAATGTTCAAAGGCAGATTTTTTGAAAAGAACTCTAAAATTAGGTCAATAATTTCTAATATAAAAATGAGTTTGTCTCTATTGGAGACAAGAAAATCAATTTGTGCTGCAGGTCAGCCATGCTAATTCATACTTAAATCTACATGTAATCAGAGATATATTTTGTAATACATATTTTAAATACTAAACATGAAATTTCAAAAAATATTTAATAGGTCTGGAGAGATGACTCATCCATTAAAGGCTAGGATCACAACCAAAAATATTTAATAAAGATAACAAATTTTGTCAAAAAGAATGTACTAAACAAACACTAAAATTCAATTAAATTAATGAAAACTGATGTGCTAAATAAAAGTATGCTTTATCGAGTATATAATTTAACATTCTTTGTTCTATATCACAATGTATATACTAAATTTGTTCCTCTTTCAATTGTTCCATAATATACATAAAGATCACACACAAAAAAAAAACAACAATGGTGGTTATACTTACTTAACTGATATAAAAATAAAAGTGATAAAAATCATGTCAAATCATGTAATTCATGAAATTCTACATGGCATGAAATGCTCTGAAAAGAGGTATGATACTATGACTCTGAGTAATCTCTCTGATTCTGAACTCTTCAACACTTACAGATGATTTAATAATTCATGCCTAAAAGAAAGGATGTCACATAAAGTGACTGCTTGATTTTTCCTTCTGGCTTGTCTTATTACTTAAATGATGATGAAGTCACTAAGGAGTCATGGATCACCAGATAAATCAAACCCAAAAGCAGTGTTTTCAAATCACAAATACATATATATTCTGCTCTTGAGCCATCCTTATTAGTGTCAAATGCGTTCAGCTGCCTTACTGTGTTATTTGGATGGTAGTTGAGGTGTAAGCCACTGTCACAAAGAGGAGAGGAGGTACCACTGCTTTGGTCACTTGGAGCACCTGCAGAAGACAAAAGCATAACACCATAAAGGTTACAATGGCATGCTGTTGTAGAATGACTCTGTCCAATTATTTTCAATAATAATATAAAAAATGTAAGTTAAAATACAAAGAAATTTTACTTATACTAAAGCCAGAGCTTTGCAAGTGATAGATATAGTAATATATAGATATCTTTACTAGTATCTATTGATAGATATATAAATAAGATACAGATTAGATGATATAGATAGATTAGGTTAGGTAGAGATAAATAGATAGATAGATAGATAGATAGATAGATAGATAGATAGATAGATAGATAGATAGACAGATAGATGATAAATAGATAGTTAGCAAAATAGATAGATAGATGGTAATATTGTACATGTTGGTACCCTAAAAGAGAATATTTTCAATTTTAGAAACATTATACTTTCGATTGGGTTGTTTGGTTTTTGGGTGATTAAATTCTTGAGTTCTTTATATATTTTGGACATTCGCCTTCTATCAGATGTGGGATTATTGAAATATTTTCCCAATCTGTAAGTTGCATATTTGTATTATTGATTATGTCTTTTGCCTTACAGAAGCTTTCATGAGGTCCCATTTATCAATTCTTGATCTTAGAGCATGAGTCATTGGACTTCTGTTTAAGAAATTTCACCCTGTGCCAATGAGTTCAAGTGTCTTTCCCACTTTTTCTTCTATTAGATTCAGTGAATCTAGTTTTATGTTGAGTTCTTGGATCCACTTCACCTTGAGCTTTGTACAAGGTGACAAATATGGGTCTGTTTTCATTCTTATTTATACATACATACATATATATATATATACATACATACATACATACATACATACATACATACATACATACATACATACATACTTTCAGTTAGACCAGCACCATTTGTTGAAGATGCTTACTATTTTTGGTGTCTTTGTCAAAATCAAGTGACAGTAAGTGTGTAGTTTTATTTCTGCACTAAATCCATCTGGCCCTGGGCTTTTGTTGGTTGGAAGGTTTTTAGTGAATTCTTCTATTTCCTTGTGAGATATAGGCCTGTTTATATAGTTTATTTGCTCTTGATTTAACTTTGGTATGTAGTATCTGTCTAGAAAACCTTCCATTTCATCTAGATTTTCCAGTTTTGTTGAATATAGGCTTTTATATTAGGATCTGATGGTTTTTTGATTTTCCTCTCTTTCTGTTGTTATGTCTCCCTTTTCATTTCTGATTTTGTTAGTTTGGATAATACCATTTTCCCCTTTAGTTAGATTGGATAGGGGTTTTTCTATCTTGTTGATTCTCTCAAAGAACCAGCTTCTGGTCTTGTTGATTCTCCTCTGTGTCGTTTTCTTTGTTTCTATTTGGTTGACTTTGGCCCTGTTTTTGACTACTTCCTGCCTTCTACTCCTCTTGGGTGAGTAGGTTTTTTTTTTTTTTGGTCTAGAGCTCTCAGGTGTGCTTTTAAGTTGTTAAGTGTAAGACCTCTCCAGTTTCCAAGGCACCTAGTGCTATGAACTTTCCTCTTAGCACTGCGTTCATTGTGTCTCTTAAATTTGGGTATGATGTGTCAACATTTTCATTAAATTCCAGAAAGTCTTTCATTTCTTTCTTTATTTCTTCCCTGACCAAGCTATCATTGAATAAAGACTTATTCAATTTTCACTTGTATGTGGGATTTCTGTAGTTTTTGTTGTTCTTAAAGACCAGCTTTTGGCCATGATGATCTGATAAGCTGCATGATATTATTTCAATCTTCTTGTATCAGTTGTTTTGTGACCAATTAGATGGTCGATTTGGAGATGTTACCATGAGATGCTTAGAAGAAGGTGTATTCTTTTGTTTAAGTGTGAAATGTTCTGTAAATATCTGTTAAATCCACTCGGCTCATAACCACTCTTAGTTTCACTGTGTCTCTGTTTAGTTACTGTTTCAATGACCCATCCATTGGTGAGACTAGAGTGTTGTGTGGGTTTCAATGTGCATTTTGAACTTTAGCAATTTTTTTTTTATGAATGTGTGTGATCATGCATTTGGAGCATAGATGTTCATAACTGAGAATTTCTCTTGATGAATTTTCCCTTTGTTGAATATGAAGTGGCCTTCTTCATCATGCTTGACAACTTTTGCTGAAAAATCTATTTTATTGGATATTAGGATGGGAACTTCTGCTTGTTTCCAGGGATGACTTTCTTGGAAGACCTTTTTATATCCTTTTACCCCGAGATATTGTCTGTCTTTGTTATTCAGGTGTGTTTCTTGTAAGCAGCAAAATGCTGGAACTTGCTTGCATATTTAGTCTGTTAGTTTATGTCTTTTTCTGTAAAAAAAAAAAAGGTGGGTTGAGTCCATTAATATTGAGAAATATTAAAGAGGGATGACTGTTGGTTTCTGATATTTTGTTTTTATGGGTGGTTTTATGTGCTTGTGGTTCTCTTCTTTTGGCTTTGTTGTGAGATGCTTAATATCTTGTCCTTTATTTGGTGCAGGTACCTTCCTTTTGCTGGAGTTTTCCTTCTAGGATCTTCTGTAGGGCTGAATTGGTATGTAGATACTGTTTAAATTTGGTTTTGTCCTGGAATATTTTAGTTTCTCCATCTATGTTGATTGAGAGTTTTGCTGGGTATAGTAGAACAGGCTGGCATTTGTATTTTCTTAGAGTTTGCAGGACCTCTGACCAGGCTCTTCCCTCTTTCATATTCTCTGTTGAGAAGTCTCATGTAATTCTGATATTCTAACTTTGTATGTTACTTGGCCTTTTTCTCTTGCAGCTGACCTCAAGAAACTTCTGTAATTCAAAGGACATAGTCAATAAGACAGACTGGCAACTTACAGATTGGAAAAAAAAAAAAACTCTTCACTAACCCCACAGCTGATAGAGGGCTAATATCCAAAATATATAAAGAACTCAAGAAGCTAATCACCAAAAAAACCAAATAAGCCAATCCAAAAATGGGGTATAGAACTAAACCAAGAAATCACAACTGAGGAAAATCAAATGGCTGGGAAATACCTAAAGAAATGTGCAAATTCCTTAGTGATCAGAGAAATACAAATAAAAATGACACTGAGATTCCACCTTACACCAGTCAGAATGGACAAGATCAAAAGCTCAGGTGACAACACATGTTGGAGAGAATGTGGAGAAAGAGGAACACTCCTCCATTGCTGTTGGGATTGCAAACTGGTGCAACCACTCTGGAAATCAATCTGGAAGTTCCTCAAAAAATTGGAAATAGATCTACCTGAAGACCCAGCTATACCACTCTTTGGCATATACTCAAAAGATGCCCCACCATGATACAGAGGCACATGTTCCACTATGTTCATAGCGGGCTTATTTGTGATAGCCATAAGCTGGAAATAACCTAGATATCCCAGGACAGAAGAATGGATACAGAAAATGTAGTTCATTTATACAATGGAATACTACCCAGCTATTAAGAACAAGGACATCCTGACTTTTGCAGGCAAATGGATCGAACTAGAAAATATCATCCTGAGTGAGTTAAATCAGACCCCCCAAAAAACCATGCATGGTATGTACTCACTAATAAGTGGATATTAGGGGAAAAAAACCATACAGAATACATAGGATATAGTCCACACATTTCAAAAGGCCAAAGGACCCAAGTGAAAATGCCTCAGTTCCAAATGGAAGAGAGATGAAAGCAATCACAAGTGGGGAAGGAGGGAGGCTTGGGAAGGAAAGTGGATTGGGTAGGGGGGCAGTGGAGAATAAAGGGGAACCTGATCTGGTATTTGGTGAGAGAAAAGAACTGAAGCCCCGAGGGGCGAGCAGAAAGAATGGAAACAGGCAACTTCAGGAAATTGGAGGTTGGGGGGACTCCTCAGAATGCACCAGAGACAAGGGAGAGACTCCCAGGACTCAGAGGGAGGTATCTTTGATGAAATGCCAAACAGTAGGGAGAGGGAACTTATAGAGCCCACCTTCATCAGAAAGACAGAACATCAAGTAAGGGATGGGGTTGCTATCCCACAGTCACATCTCTGACCTATAATTGTTTCTGTCTGAAAGAATTGCAGGGATGGAAATGGAGAAGAGCCTGAGGAAAAGAAGGTCCAGTGAGAGGCCAAAAGTGAGATCCAGCTCAAGGGGAGGTCCCAAGGCCTGATACTATTACTGAGTCTATGGAGCACTCACAAAAATGGTTCTATCAGACTGCCCTCCAAAAGACCCAACAAGCAGCTGAAAGAGTCAAATGCAGATGTTTGTACCCAACCAAAGGACAAAAGCAACTGACCCCTGTTGTTGAACCTCTAGGAGGACCAACAGTCTTAATTAATCTGGACCCCTGACATCTTTCAAACACTGGATCACCAAACAGGCAGCATACACCAGCTGATATGAGGCTCCCAACCCACATACATTAGAGGACTTCCAGATCTGTTCATTCAGAGATGATGCACCTAACTCTCAAGAGGCTGAAGGCCCCATGAAGTTTAGAGGTCAGATAGGTTGGGGGATGGGGACATCCACGAGGAGACAGGGTGGGGTGGGGAGGAAGTGTGGGATATGGAGAAGTTGGAGGGTGGGTGGGGATGGGGAAAGGGATATAGAGTGTAAAAAATGAATTATGAATAAAATTAAATTTTAAAAAGAAGCATGTACTTTCTAAAAAGGTATCTTATGATTTTTTCAGTGCCTCATGCTCAGAGAAATCAGAATAGGCTACAAGATCTCATAGAACTGGAGTTATGTATGGCTGTGAGCCTCAATGGGATGGTAAGAATACAATCTGTACCCTTTGAAAATGCAGCGAGTATTCTTAACTTCTAAACCATTTTCCCTAATTCTTCTAGCCAGATGTTTAATATTGAATTGGTCTGCAAAGTTCTATTTTATGGGTTTTTTTTCAAACTATGGACTAATTCTATATCAGTAGAATCTGCAGATTTATGTTTGTTCTCAGTGTGTATTCATACATCCTGAACCCTCATCAAACTCCTTGTTTTTTGATATTGTAAGGCAAAACTATGTATTCAAACTTTATCAGAAATCTAGTAACATATACCATTTTTAAAATTGAAGATAAACAATTAATGATTTACAGTTTTCAAAGATGATATCACACTATAGAAACTATAAACTTCTGGACTGGACACATGTGCCTTGACTTCTACACTGTGACAAAATATTATAACTTTAGAGTTTTGAATGTGTTTGAGCAAACAATTATTTTTTGAAAGATTGCAACTGAATTTAAGCATCAAACTTCTTAGGGATACAAAAGAATTGTTCCCTTCTTTATCACTAAAGTTTCTAGTTTTTCTGCAACTAAGATGTCATTTGCCTGAACTAAATTTTTCTACTCTCCAAATGCAAAGTTTTGTAGTTAGGGAAGAGAATGATGGCTCAGTGGTTAAGAACACAGGATGTTCTTGCAGAAGACCTAGGTTCAGTTCCTAACACCCACATGGCAAATCACAGCCATCCTTACCTCCAGTGCCAGGGAATATGACAACTTCTTATGGTCTCTCTGAGTATTACTGGCCACCCTGAGAATTAAAAGCTCATGATGCATTTACTTACATGCTTACAAGTAAACACACATATAAAACAAGAATAAATAATAACTTTTATTTAAAATTATACCTTATATTTTGCTACTTCATTTAAAGTTGAAATGCATTTTTATCTTTAGAACATTATTTTTAAAAGAGTTTATTTTCATATTTAAACATCATGTATCAAATATTTGTTTTGTACAACACAAAATATCAAATTCTGTACATGTATTTAAAATATTATGGAGAAAATATATACATATAAAGGAATATACAATAAGAATCTAGCGATACATTCAATGAACTTCACTCATATCATAAAGATGTAGTTGAATAGAAATATAAACAAGTAAAAATTTAAAAATTAAAAAGTCATATCATAGATTCATAGAAAGAACTACATAGAAAAAAAAAGGAGAAAGTACAAACTACTATTGTCATAAATAACTATGAAGCCACTTCAGAAGGCTCATAAAACTAAAGCAAATGCTGAAAGGATAAGAAGACTATGCTATTACAAAGGAGTTTATAACTTCACTGAAGTAGAAAGTAGCATGAAAAGAATCTAGCCATATTGAGTTTTATAAAAATGACCACAAAGAATATTCTAATCATTCTAGAAACCAAATAATGCACAAGAATTTTATTATTCCATCTTACAAGTAATTTATTTTAAGTAATTAATAAAATTGTGGTCTATCATAGTGAATTCACAATAGATAATTAGAAAATGATACTTTAAAATATTTACAATAGGATACTTTAAAACATGTATAAAATGCATACATTAAATCAAATATGTATAATATACCATCACTACACAAAATCAAAACACTGACCCTCCTATAAGCTACAATCTGTCTGCCTCACAGGAGGTCTCTGGTAAACAGGGAAACGTAAGAATTTCACCCAAATGCACAGACCAGCTAGGGCACACACAGAGCACAGCTGACATAGGACCTACCCACCCTCCTGAGCTCCATCTTGCTTCTAGTCTGCTTTTCCATGCAGGCCAGATCAGCAGCCAGATTCCCTCCCATTCCCTACCACCTGTGTACCTCCCGGGAGGTATGCAGTAACCAGGATACAGGAGGCCTGCTCTAACCAGATACAGCACTGCCTGCCTCCCTGGAGATTGGCTCCAATCCAGGTCACAGAGCTCTATATAACTCCAAGGAGGCTAGCTCCAGTAAGAGACTCCAGGACCAGTTAACACCAGAGATAACCAGATAGCAAAAGACAAAAACAAGGTCATAAGGGATAGGAACCAGTGCAATTTGGTACCATCAGAACACAGTTCCCCCACCACAACAAGCCCCAGATAGCCTAACATGCCTGAAAAGTGAGATAATGACCTGAAATTACATCTCATGAAAATGATAGAGGTTTTTAAGGAAGATATAAATAACTCCCTCACAGAAATACAGGAAAACACAGGCAAACAGGTGGAAGCCCTTAAATAGGAAACAAAGAAATCCCTTAAAGAAATTCAGGAAAATACAATAAAAAAGGTGAAGGAATTGAACAAAATGGTAGAGGAACTAAAAATAGAAATAGAAACAATAAAGAAAACATAAATGGAGTTAACCTTGGAGAAATCAGGAGCTACAGATTCAAGCATGAGCAACAGAATACAAGAGATAGAAGAGAGAATCTCAGGCATAGAAGATACCATAGAAGGTATTGACTCATCGGTCAAAGAAAACACAAAGTATGAAAAGCTCCTAACCCAAAATATCCAGGAAATTCTGGACACAACGAAATGATTAAATCTAAGAATAACGGGAATAGAAGAGGGCAAAGGATCCCAGCTCAAGGGGCCAGAAAACAGCTTCAACAAACACAAGAGATCTTCCCTAACCTAAAGAGAGAGACAAGCCATAAATGCACAAGAAACCTACAGAACACCAAGTAGATTTGAACAGAAAGGAAAATCCTCTCCTCACATAATAATCTAAACACTAAATGCACAGATAAATAAAGAATATTAAAAGCTATAATGGGGAAAAGGTCAAGTAATAAATAAAGGCAGATATATCAGAATTATACCAGACTTCTCAACAGACACTCTAAATGCCAGAAGATCCTGGACAGATGTTATCCAGGTCTGAAAAGAACACAAATGCCAGCCCAGGGTACTGTACTGAGCAAAACTCTCAATCACTGTAGATGGAGAAACCAAGGTATTATATGACAAATTTAAATAATATCTTTCTATGAATACAGCTCTATAGAGAACACCAGGAGGAATTCTCTAGAAAAGGAGGGTAACTATGCCCATAAAAATAAAAACAAACAAACAAACAAACAACCACACAACTACCTCCAGCACCAATAATAAGAGGAACAATCATCTGTCTTTGATGTCTCTCAACATCAATGGACTCAATTCCCCAATAAAAAGACACAGGCTAACAGAATTGATATGGAAACAGGATCCACCATACAATAAACACATTTCAGTAACAAAGACAGACACTATCTCAGAGTAAAAGTCTGGAAAAAAAATTCAAGCAAATGGTTTCAAGAAATAACCTGGAGTTAACAATCTAATATCTTATAAAATAAGACTTTTAACCAAAAATTATCAAATGAGATGGAAAAAGACACATCATATACATCATAGGAAAATCGCACCAAGAGGAAGTCTCAATTCTGAACGTCTATGACCGAAATGCAAGGGCATAAATGAAAACACAAAAAACAAAAATATATAAGAAACATGCAAGGAGTCGCAAGAGTAAAGTTTACAAAACTACAGCAAAATATTGAATGATCTCATATTCATAACTTGAAAATGTTAGGAAAACAAGAAGAAAGAATACCCCAAAATAGTAAATGATAAGAAATTATCAAAATAATAGCTGAAGTGAATGAAATTTAAATGAGAAAAATATACAAGGAAACAATGAAATAAAGAGTTACATCTTTGAAAAACTTAAGAAGGTTAGCAAACTTAACAAAATTATCCAAAAGAAAAATAGGAAAGATCTAAATTAATTAGAGTTCAAAAGGAAGCATCACTATCCTCTGATGTTAAATCAAGATAAGGAAAATACTTTTAGTAGATTCACACTAATGAGATACAATCAATAATTTTAAATTATATGAATAAAAAACCCGGGGTAACATGTATTTAGCTCAGAATTTTATCAGACCTTCAAAAAAAAAAAAAAAAAAAAAAAAAACAAACTAATACCAATGCTCTATAAGTGACTTGGTAAAATAGAAAGAAGAAAAAGATTTCCAAATTTTTTTTAACAGAACCAGTATTGCCAAAATATCGAAATCAGACAAAGATTCAGAGTAAAAGAGAATTATAAGCCAAGAAATCTGATAATCCCGGATGGAAAATCTTCAATAAAATACTTGCAAACTAAATTCAAGAATGTATAAAAATAGTATAACCCATGATCTACTTGGAATCTCCCAGAGATTTATATATATTGTTCAATATACATACATTTACAAATGGGATGCATCACATAGATTCTCAAGGATAAAAACTACATGGTTATCTCATAAGAAGAAGGAAAGGTTTTGGGTTTTTTTTTTGTTTGTTTGTTTGTTTTTTGTTTGTTTGGTTTGGTTTTTCGAGACAGGGTTTCTCTGTGTAGCCCTGGCTGTCCTGGAACTCACTCTGTAGACCAGACTGGCCTCGAACTCAGACATCTGCCTGCCTCTGCCTTTCAAGTGCTGGGCTTAAAGTCGTGCACCACCACTTACTCTGAATACACACACACACACACACACACACACACACACACACACACACACATACACACACACACACACACACACTAAGTGGATCATGAACTTCAACATAAATCCTGGTTTGTTCTATTTAAAGTAATAAAAAGTAAGACATATTTTAGATGTTATAGACACAGAAAAGAAGGTTCTAAATAGAACTCTAATAACAGAGGCATTAAGAGCAACAAATGACAAGCAACATTAAAT
Source organism: Mus musculus (assembly GCF_000001635.26). Classification (NCBI taxonomy): domain Eukaryota; kingdom Metazoa; phylum Chordata; class Mammalia; order Rodentia; family Muridae; genus Mus; species Mus musculus. The sequence goes on from NC_000067.6 coordinate 8,616,628, forward strand.
GAAACTCAGAAGATTCTGTAAAGAAATGGATAACATCATTCAAGCACCATGCTATCCTATAGAATGGGGGAATAAAATTTACCAATTATACATATGACAGAGGGTTAGCATCTAGATTATACAAAGAACTCACAAACTAAACATCTAATTATAAAATAATCCATTTATAAAATGAGCCATTCAACTACACAGAGACATTCCAATAGCTGAAACAAAAATGGTTGGGAATCACTATATAAATAACCAAGAATGTTAGCCATTAGGGACTGCAAAAATAAGATGTTTTTGAGATTTCATCTTACCAAAATCATAATAGCTAAAACTTAAAAAATGTAGCAAGTGTTACAGTGGTCTAGAGTAAAGAGGAACATTTATTCACTGTTGGTGGAAGTCTGAACTGCTACAATAACAGTTGGAAATCAATGTAGAGGTTCCTCAACAGCTAGAAAATAGATCTACCACAAGATCCAGATATACAATTGGTGGACATATATCTAAAGGATTCTACATTTACTACAGAAATAATAGATTATCCATGTTTATTGCTGCTTCTTTTCAAAATACTCAGGAAATGGAAAGAGCCTATATGCCCATTAACTGAAAGATGTTGATGAAATGTGATGCATTTATGCAATCTATATCTCGGCCATTTAAAAATAAAATTACTAAACTTGATTTTATTTTAGTAGAATTGGAAACAACTACACTTAATGTGCTAACTTAAACCTACAAACACTGCACACTGCACACTTTCTCAAAATATTTAGACATACAAGTTTCAATTGGAATACTTACAGAAGCTAGGTATCTAATTAAAGGGCCTGGGAGGTATAGATGATTTCTAATGAAAGCTTAAATAAAATATAGTGTTACAAAGAGAAAAGGGGGAAAATATAAAGGGGAGGAATCAAGTTGGTTGTAGGATAGAAAGAATAAGTAGAAGAGGAATGGGGAATAGATAATACTAAAGACCTTTTGAAAAAGCCAACTAGACACCTAGGATTACTGAAATATTAAAAGGCAGACAAACACATATACACATGAATACTTGGAGTATAAATTGAGTCACACTATAATGAGAAAACAATGCCCAGGTTAGACACCATATGCTACCAAATAAAACCCCCAGTGTCAATAATGGACTACACCTTTTTTAGTTGTTATATCTTAGACCCTTTCCCAAATATTTTAGCCCACTGTCAATGCTACTGGTTACACACCAGCACCTTGATGGTAAGAATATTTCTGAAGATACCACTTTTTTATGTTATAGAACATAAAGAAAGCTAGCTGATATTCCACTGGGTCATCTATTCCTAGTGGTTAGTCTTCATGGTTCTTAAAGATACTGTATACATTACCAGAAGAGAAGAAACCTGAACCAAACAATAAAGACCTGCTTGGGAATGTATGTCCACCTGTATAATATGGGCATTGATGTTAGGAGTTACAAACCACTCTCTGTTTTGTTTGAATTAAGTCCTACTCCTTGAAACAAAACCTATTCCTGAGACTGTCAGTGGCTTCAAGAACCTATGGTTAGAAATAGCACGGGCTCTGGATAAAACCTATTAATTTTCTGGTAAGTAGAGATAGCAGTAAAATGAGGGTTTATTAATTATGGTCATACCCATGTGGTGTTTTGAATATGATTGGCCCAGGGAGTGTCACTATTTGGAAGTGTGGCCTTGTTGGGATGAGTGTGGCCTTGTTGGAGGAAGTGTGTCACTGTAGGGGTGGCCTTTGAAGCTCTGCCCAGTGTGGAAGAGTCAGTCTAATCCTGTTGATGTCTTTAGAACAAGGTGTAGAACTCTCAGCTTCTCTGGCATCCTACCTGTCATGCTCCTGCCTTGATGATAATGGACTAAACATCTGGACAGCAAGCCAGCCCCAATTAAATGTCCTCTTTTATAACAGTTGCCTTGGTCATGGTGTCTGTTCACAACAGCAAAACATTTACAAAGACAGTTGGTATCAGGGACTGGGGGTATTGCTATGATAGGCCTGACCATGTTTTTGTTTGGAAGAATGTGGATTTTGGGATTTTGGATTTGGGAAGAGAGAAATGCTTAAAATGAGGCATAATGGGCTATCCTACCCAGAATAAGGAAGATGGTACTCCTGAGGATGATTTGAGCTCTGTAGGCCTGCAGTCCCAAGAGTTTACAGCAGCAGAGAATTTCAGTATGTGGCCTACAGTCTGTTCTTGTGATATTTGGTGAAGAATGTGGCTGCTTTTTGTCCTTGTCCAAAAAGTCTGCTTGAGACTAAGGCAAAGGGATTTAGATTAATTCCTTGACAAAAGAAGTCTCAAAAGAGCCCAGGAGAATTTTGTGCAGGGTAAAAAAAAAAACTATGAATTTGTTTTCGTTCTTCAAGATGTAGACATACCCGTAGACCATCACCATTTGTTGAAGATGCTTTCTTTTTTCCACTGTATGGTTTTGCCTTTTTTTTTTTTTAATAAAAACTCAAGTGTCCTCAGGATTTCTGGGTCTTCCATTGACCAACATGTCTATTTCTGTGCCAATAATATGCAGTTTTTGTTGTTGTTGTTGTTAAATCACTATTGCTCTGTAATACAGCTTGAGGTCAAGGATGGAAATCCTCCTGAGGTACTTTTATTGTTGATGATTATTTTGGCTGTCCTGGGTTTTTCATTCTTCCATATGAAGTTGAGAATTGTTCTTTCAATGTCTATGGACCTCGACATAAAATGAAATACATGAAATCTCATAGAAGAGAAAGTCTAAAAAAGTCTCAAATGAATTGGTACAGGAGACAATTTTCTGAGCAGAACACCAATGGCTTAGGTTCTAAGACAATTGATAAATGGAACTCCATAAAACTGCAAAGCTTCTATAAGGCAAAGGACACTATCAATAAGACAAACAGCAGCCTTCAGATTGAGAAAGGATCTTCAGCAACCCTACATCTGACAGAGAGCTACTATCCCAAATTTGTAAAGAATTCAAGAAGTTGAACATCAACAACTCAAATAACCCAATTTAAAAATGTGGCACAGAGCTAAACAGAATTCTCAACAGGAAAATCTCAAATGGCAGAGAAGCAATTAAAGACAGGTTCACTATCCTTAGTCATCAGAGAAATGCAAACAAAAACAACTCTCAAACTCCATCTTATACCCATCAGAATGGCTAAGATCAGAAAGTCAAGCAATAATACATGCTGGCAAGGATATGAAGTAAGAGGAACACTCCTCCAATGCTGATAGGTGTGCAAGGTTGTATAACCACTTTGGAAATCAATTTTGGATATACCACTCCAGAGAATATGTCCAAAATATGCTGCACCATCCCACAAAGACACTTGAACAACTGTGTTCATAGCAGCTTTATTTGTAATAATGAGAAACTGTAAACAACCTAGATATACCTTAACTGAAGAATGGATAAATAAAATGTGGTGCCCCTAGACAGTAGAATACTCTTCAGCTATACACAGTAGAAAACTCTTCAGCTATGAAAAGCAAAGACATCATAAATTTCACAGGCAAATGCATGGATCTTAAGAATATCATCCTGAGTGAGGTAACCCAGTCCCAAAAGGATGTGTATGGTATACTCCCTTAAAAGTGGATATTAGCTATAAAATACAGTAGATACATGCTATAATCTATAGTCCCAAAGAAGCTAAATGAGAAGGAAGGCACAAGGGAGGATGATTGAATCCCACTTAGAAAGGGGAATAAAATAGTCCCAAGAGCCAGATGGAGGGAGGGAACTAGGTGGCAGACATAGAGGGGGAAGGGGTGAGTGATTCAGGATCATGTGTGAAGAGCGACAGGAGGAATGGCCAGATGTCCATGAGAATGAATAGAAATCTGCAACTGGCTGTGGTGGGGAGTAGTGGGCATCCCCAGGAAGAGACAGATACCTGGGATAAGGGATGCACCCAAGAATCAGTGAGGGTGTCCTTAACATTTGGGATATAGAACCTCATGTAGCCATGCAGAAACCCCAGTGGAGCAATAGGTACAACTCACCCAAACACCTTTTGAGCTAAAATTTATCCAGTCTACAAGAAATGAAGAAATAGAGGATGGAGAAGTGACTGAGGGAATTGGCCAACCAATAATTAGCCCAACCGGAGATTCATCCCATCGACAAGCAAAAATCCCTAAAACTATTAAAGATACTCTGTTATGCTTGCAGACAGGAATCTAACATGGCTGTCCTCTGGGAGGCTCCACCCAGAAGCTGACTCAGACAGATGCACACATCCACAGCCAAACAGTAGGCAGAATTCAGGAATTCTTATGGAAGAATAGGGGAAAGGATTGCAGCTTCTAAGGGAATATGAAAGACCAACAGAGTCAACTAACCTGGACCAAAGAGCATACAGGAGCCTAGGCCTTCCTTGACATATGTAGGAGATGTGAAGTTTGACCTTCATGTGAATCCTGAACAACTAGAGTGGGGGCTATCCCAAAAGATGTTGCCAATAAGTGGGATATTTTCTTCTAGTTAGGCTGCCTTCTCTGGTCTCAATGGAAGAAGATGTACCTATTCCATTGATATTTGAGGATGGGGGAATAACCAGGGTGTTCCCACTTGCTCAGAGAATTGAGGGAAGGATTGTAAAAGAGAGTGATAGAGACAATTAGAGGGATGTAAAGTAAATGAGTAAAATAAATAATTAAATAAATTTGGCTTAATTATGGGGAAAAGTTCATTAGAGACTTTGCTTTCTGGTTTAGTCTCATAAAGAACATTCGAACCAAACATAGTAAGCTTAAAAAGAAAAAATACAAAGTATATGGTTCAAGTAATAATAAAAGACACCAGGAAGTAAAACAGACCTGTATCCAGTATTGACAGAGATAAAGTAACTAAGGGAGCAATATCCCACCCAGCTAAATGTACTGTTTGAATTTGCAGTTGAACAGGAATAGCTTAGACTTCTAACCTAGAATGAACTACAATCCAGAAATGATGGGCACACTGTTATACAGATCTTGAGGCTTGAAGACACGGGCTTTTGATCCGGATCTTGAGGTATAGTTTCCATAAAATGCTTAGGATCAGGCATGATGGTACACAGCTGAATTTAAGGCTAGCCTGGGACAGAGCAAGTTCTAAGTAAAGAAAAGCTTAAGTCCATGCATGGTGGTATAAGCCTTTAATCCCAGCACTCAAGTGACAGAGTCTTGCAGATCTCTGAGTTCAAGGTCAATCTACAGAACAAGTTCCTGGACAGCCAAGCATCAAGAGTGTTGGAAAACAGAAAGATAGTAATAGAACCGGGGGGGGGGGGTGGAGGAGGAATTTACATCCTAAGCAAGCAGCAGAATTTGGTTGCTTTGGTCATGTGGCTCTGGCTTTAGAGTTAAGGATAGAAGGGATAAGTGGGACAATTGATGCTGGTTAGCTGGAACTAAGAATTTAGTGGTGATTAAGAAGAAACCAGAATCACTGAGGTGAAATCTTCTGGGAAATATTTTCTGAGAGTACAAAGAACCTGTGTTACAGAGATAACCAAAGTTGTACCTCATTCCACAGCTGGACTCAGCAATGTGTAAGAATCAGTCAGGTGGTACTGGTTTTGAAGGTGTGAAGGGATCATGGAGAGCAGCTGATGCTTGACCCTGTGAGAAGCCATGGAAAACCATTGGTGTAAGTGCAGCCTCAGTTGTAGTTGATGGCCCAGAACTGAAGGGATTATGCAAATAAGTTGAAGCTTGGTACCATAAAGAGAGCCTTTGAGAGGCTATTGGTGAAGCCTAGTTGTACCAGAAGTCCCCAGTTTATTGGAAATGATAGTAACATGGAATGATCTCCAAGAGCCACAGTAGCAGTGGAGTAGAGGCAACCTGAGCCTAGAGTGCTACAGAATACAGAGCTATAGATATGACAAAGCTTAAAAGATCATGTGTGGATCCCAGACACTGGAACAAGAAGCTGTAGTATTGAAGTTGCCTTGGAGGCACTAAGATGTTCAAATTAGCAGAGCCATGGGATACTGAAGAAAGCTGCTAACAGGGACTGGATCCAGACAAAGAAAATTGTGTTGCAGTCAATAAAGCTACAAGGAGTTTTCCATTAGACATGAGATGCTGAGTTTGGAATTTGCCCAACTGGGATTTGGCCTTGCTTTAGTCCAGCGTTTAATTCCTATGGAATTGTAGTATGATAATATATACCCTGTGATGTTGGAGGACGTAATCTGTTGTTTAATCTTTATTTTATAGGGGATTACAGTTAAGTGATTGGATGAATCTCAGAAGAGGCTTTGAACTTTGGACTTTTAGTGTTGTTGAGACTGTTATAGACTATAGGACTTTTGAAGCTGGACAAATATATTTTGCATTACGCTATGCCTATAGCCCCCTTAAACTTATGTCTTTGAATAAGCATGTGGAAGCCAAGGAGTGGAATGTGGTGGTTTGAACATGCTTGGCTCAGAAAGTGGTACTATTTGGAGATTGGCCTTGCTGGAGGAAGTGTTTCACTGTGGGGGTGAGCTTTGATGCTCTTCCCAGTGTAGAAGATTTGCTCTTTTCCTCTTGACCTTTGGAACAAGATGTAGAGTGCTCAGCTTCTCTCACACTATGCCAGCTTAGATGCTGCCATGATCCTGACTTGATAATGGACTGAACCTCAGAACCTGTAAGCCAGTACCAAATAAATGCCCTTTATAAGAGTTGCCTTGATCATGATGTCTGTTCACAGCAGTAAAACCATAACTAAGACAACCCATATATTAGTATAAGGCTCAATCCTCATCATTGAGCTTTTTCATGCAGTAGATAGCAACTAACACAGATGCCCACAACTAGGGAGTATGCAGAGAATATAAGACATCAAAATTCCCACATGTAAATGTGATACCTATATCAAATCATTCCTTTCAAGGTTCAAGGTTGTTGGCAGAAGACAGGACAGAAAGATTATAAGAGCTAGAGGTGGTAGCTAGCCTCAAAAAAAGTTATGCTTTTTAGACACAACAGGGCAGAGACATAAATGACTCACAGAAATTACCACAGCATTCACAAAATTTGCACAAGATTAAGCCACAAAACATCCTAGCAGTTGAATGACATCTTATTTTAAATGGGATACAAATGGAAAACCAACACATGTATGCAAAGATGATGACCATCAGTAGTGATTAGGGAAGTTCTACCAAAGCCACAATATCACTGTTGATTCATGAAAACACCATGTTAAAAAAAGTAACATAAAGAAAAAAATTGTGCCAGGCGTGGTGGCGCACGCCTTTAATCCCAGCACTTGGGAGGCAGAGGCAGGCAGACCTCTGAGTTCAATGCCAGCCTGGTCTACAGAGTGAGTTCCAGGACAGCCAAGGCTACACAGAGAAACCCTGTCTCGGAAAAAAAAATTGCAGATGATTCAAAGAAATTGACAATGTTGATAATGTTGGTGTGAATGCAAGGTCCCCCATAGAAAGTACCATAGCTAGTATTCAAAACAACACAGAGAACCAGAAATCCACTTCCAAGTATACATCCCAAGCAAGAGATAGCATGACTTCAAAATAATACTTGTATAAATACAGCTTTATTGATAATAGCAAAACCATGGAACTAACAAAATGTCCATTAGTTGATGAAAGTTCAAATATGATGGAGTTTTTATTCAGTCTTAGAAACAAAGGATAGTTTGTCCTAGGGCAAAGGCATACATTTCACTATGGATTAACAACTACAATAACAACAAGAACAACAACAACAATACACACACACACATATAAAAACATACACACACATGTACACACAAAACTCATCAGAAGCAAAACTTTTAAATAATAGGAAAATTATCTGAACATAAATTTATGCCAAAAGCAATAGGAATGGTTAAGAAGCACATGGAACATGGTTAAAGGCTGTGTAAAGTAAATGTACAAGGGGAGAGCAGAGCTGGTGAAAATTAGATGGCAGATGTCATAATCAGTAGAAAGGAAGCGTTTCAGTATTTTCAACATAAAACCATAAATTTTTAACTTTCAAGACAAGTGAATTCTATATGATTTGGTGATTCTATGCAGTATACATATATCCATTTCACACTGTACTCTTAGAAGAAAATGCCAAGTACTGTTTAGAAAGAAATGGGGGACGGAGAACAAATGCCATGTTGTGATTATTGTTTCTATTCTATGAATGCTTACATGCACAGTCTTCATTAACTGGGAGTTTGAGGAAAGCAGGTGCTCGTTTTAAGAATGACACTGTCAGGGTCACTTCCTCCCCAGCATTCCGAAGAACCTGAACCTGGAAACAGAAAAGATTAACAGAATGTAGTCATCATTAGTTACACAATTTTGTACAATCATAAATCCTGAGCACTATCGACTGTTTTCCCACATCTTGAGTTTCTGTTGTGACTAGAAACACTTTTTGAAAGATAAAAATATAACTTCCTAAGTACTGTCATAAACCTCACACTTCCCCTGCTTATGTCCCCTTCAGCCTGATTGGATGCATGGTGAACCTCTCAGCCACATCCACAGAACTAAACTATGGTTATCTTAGGCAGGGTTAGAGTCTATCACAAGCTCTAAAGAATGGCAGTTGTTAAGGCATGTTGGAGCCACTATATCTTTTAATGTAATCACTGTTTATTGGGTACATATTTGTAATGTTAAATTGACTAATCATTGCTGGTAAATGGAAAATGATCTTCTCAGTATAGTCCAAAGAAATGCTTCTTATAAAGCTGTATCAATTTATTCAAACACTTTAAAACATAACTAAATTTTTCCTGTTCCTGAAGAGCTGTAGAAATAAAGAATTTCGGTATCATCAGTAATCTTCAACATTTGAAATTACAGAATAAATAGGTCTAGTACTACCAGCTAAAACAGTTCTGATTTTCTTATAAAATCAAAGAAATAAAAAACCATCAGTGGAAGATCAGTCTAAGAAAGGAATTAAAGAAAGGCTAAGAGTCTGAGATGTAAAAGTTTTACTGTATGTAACCTCCCCCCCCCCTTCTCCACAGCCTGATCTTAACCAGAGCCAGATCTTAACCTTGCTACCTGCCACTAAGTAGATTACCTAGGGTGGAGCCTTCCTCCCTAGATCACTCTATTGTTCAGCTAATGCCACTGTTCTTCAAGATACTACTACCTTCTGGGAGGCCTTTGAGCTATTCCAGAGACTACACCCTATCCTGCGCATCATCACCTGCAGCTGTATCCAGGCTCCAAGGATGAATTGGTGGGAATGGGCCTCCCCCCTCCCCCTTTATAAGCGCATTTGCCATTAAACATTTGAGCTTTGATCAGGAAACTTGACTTAGCTCCATTCTTTCTCTCAACTGCCTAGTTTCCCCTCTCTTTTCAGCCCCAGTTTGCCTCCCAGGTGAAACCCCATTTCTTGTGAGCAGCAGGCTGGCTTCCAACATATGTATATATGGCAAATCAGATAAATATAGGTGTGATTATAAATACTGATATAAACCATAGTTAGAAATAAGAAACTTAAAGATGTAGATGTAGCTAAAGACACACAAAAGCATACATTACTCATAAGCATAAAGACAATCTCCATGCTGGGAATTTCCTATTGCTCTGAAAGTCCTCTTTTCCAAATATGGAGACTGAGCAACAACAGTAGTCATGGTTTCTCATCCTGACACCCCAGATACCCTGAAGAAAATGCTTGGCATTATAAACAAAGCCCACAATCTTCATCAAATCATTATCCACAGCAAGGGCTGGCTAGAAATGTCCAACTAAACCAACCCTTTCCTAATTAGTGACGCCAGGAGGCCAATCTGGGAATCTCTTTCATCTCTTCAGGCTATACAAGCATAGAACAGTGGGATTTCTAGTGAAAAAAGATCAATCAACCCAAACAGAATCTTGCAAATTAACTCCATACTACATAGTCTAAAAGGATACATAGCCAGATTTATGTAGTGAATTTCTGGCTTTATAAATTATGGAAAACTAACATAGGATTTTTACAAATATTTAGCTAACATAAAAAGTTAGTGAAGATGAAATAAAACATATTAAAGCAAAAATTTAACCATTTGAACGGGAAAGTAACAACCAGCTCACAACAAGGTAAACCACCTATTAGAGCTCTATGGCAATGACCATAAAAGAACCATAAATTATCCAGCAAGAAGTTACAATTGCATCAAATCCATTGAAATATCATAAGCTTGCAGCAAAGAAATGTTGAATTATAAAAAACATTAACACAAAGTACAATGACATATGTAGAATGCTTTCTGAGTTAAGGAAGAATAGAGCAGTGCTTGAGAATCAGGAAAACTAAATTAACAGAGTTAAGAGCTTCAGTGACAGGCAGACATTCATATATGTGAACACTCTCACATGCACTTTAGTAAGTGAAATCTGAAAGTATCTAAAGATAATACATTTTGATCAGATGGAGTTTAATCTAGAAATACAACATTATTTAACATTAAAAAATTGTTAAAGCACACTGAAGCACTAGACTATGCCTTGACCTTGCTGGGTGGGCTTTGTTGAAGCAAGCACGTGGTAGAAAGATAGGAGAGAAAAAGAACATAGGTTGTTTGTTTGCAATGTATTGAGGCAGAACTGGAGAAACAAAGGCAGTGAGAAACAGCTTGATGTGAGAGGTCTGTGCTACCTCTGAGTCTATGGGGATGTCCAGACCTATGCTGCTGCTGAGAACCCTATCTAGGTCTATAGTCCTACTGCAGCTAAGGTCTGTGTTGATATATATGGTTTGTATTACAACCAAAGGCTATGCAGATGCCTATGCTCTGTACTGTAGCCTGAAGCCTTATGGATATCAAAGGGCCTCACTAAATTGGCTCCAATCAAGGTGGTGCCAGGGGTAACATGGGTAATGAAGAGCAATACATAGGAAGCATGGGGAAGCTGGCTTTGGTGGTAAAAACACAGGAGAACTTTAGCATGAGTGCAGGGGAAGTGGCCCCACCCCTTGCCTGGAGAACTGGTTCTGGTGGTATGGATGGTGGAGATATGACAGGTTAACCAATTCAGCTACCACCCAGGCCCATATCTGTAGCTTTGAGTTGCTCCCCAAACCCCAACATCTTCCCAAAATACAAGCTACTGGAGCATGTGAAGAGTCTGGTCCTGCAGATCCATAGCCAAAGGAGATCCATAACTCAGAGCAACAGCAGGATACCAAAGAAACTATTTGAGGGTTCAGTATTAATGGTATAGCAGAAGCCAGAAGCCTTGAATTAGACTGATGACTCATGGCAATAAACATTTGAAAGTAAACCTATTTAGGAGAAAGGGTATTGTGCAATGCATGAAAAGGTTTACAGCAACTTACAGTGCCAGTGTGATAAAAGAGTATGTAATGGAGAGGTGGCAAAATGGAGGATCCCAATGGTACATGCACAGAAGTCTGCAGTTGATAGAGCAGGTCATGCCCCAGAGGTGTTCACAAAATGTGTTTTTGTTGTTGTTTTCTTTGGTTTTGTTTGTTTGCTTTTGTGGGTTTTGTTGTTGTTTTGTTTTGTTTTTCTCTTCAGAACTTTATTTTTATTTTTATTTTCCTTGGGAAATTATTTTTATTTTCCTTGAGATTAAATGGGTAGAGAATAGAAATGGAAGAACTTAGAAATGTGTGGGGTTGGGATGCATTATATAAAGTTCCCAAAGATTCAAAAAATTATGTTAATTTAAAAAAGACCCAGAATACACAGCAGCTGTATTCTGCAGTGTACATATGTAATAAACACTGAATAACAGCTTAAGCAAACTTCTTAGAATTGATACATGTAATATGTGAAAACCTATGAATAAGATAATCTTTTTTTTCCATTTTTTATTAGGTATTTAGCTCATTTACATTTCCAATGCTATACCAAAGGCCCCCATACCCACCCCCACTCCCCTACACACCCACTCCCCCTTTTTGGCCCTGGCGTCCCCCTGTACTGGGGCATATAAAGTTTGCGTGTCCAATGGGCCTCTCTTTCCAGTGATGGCCGACTAGGCCATCTTTTGATACATATGCAGCTAGAGTCAAGAGCTCCAGGGTACTGGTTAGTTCATAATGTTGTTCCACCTATAGGGTTGCATTTCCCTTTAGCTCCTTGGGTACTTTCTCTAGCTCCTCCATTGGGAGCCCTGTGATCCATCCATTAGCTGACTGTGAGCATCCACTTCTGTGTTTGCTAGGCCCCGGCATAGTCTCACAAGAGACAGCTACATCTGGGTCCTTTCGATAAAATCTTGCTAGTATATGCAATGGTGTCAGCGTTTGGATGCTGATTATGGGGTGGATCCCTGGATATGGCAGTCTCTACATGGTCCATCCTTTCATCTCAGCTCCAAACTTTGTCTCTGTAACTCCTTCCATGGGTGTTTTGTTCCCAAATCTAAGGAGGGGCATAGTGTCCACACTTCAGTCTTCATTCTTCTTGAGTTTCATGTGTTTAGCAAATTATATCTTATATCTTGGGTATCCTAGGTTTGGGGCTAATATCCACTTATCAGTGAGTACATATTGTGTGAGTTTCTTTGTGAATGTGTTTTCTCACTCAGGATGATGCCCTCCAGGTCCATCCATTTGGCTAGGAATTTCATAAATTCATTCTTTTTAATAGCTGAGTAGTACTCCATTGTGTAGATGTACCACATTTTCTGTATCCATTCCTCTGTTGAGGGGCATCTAGGTTCTTTCCAGCTTCTGGCTATTATAAATAAGGCTGCTATGAACATAGTGGAGCATGTGTCCTTCTTACCAGTTGGGGCATCTTCTGGATATATGCCCAGGAGAGGTATTGCTGGATCCTCCGGTAGTACTATGTCCAATTTTCTGAGGAACCGCCAGACGGATTTCCAGAGTGGTTGTACAAGCCTGTAATCCCACCAACAGTGGAGGAGTGTTCCTCTTTCTCCACATCCTCGCTAGCATCTGCTGTCACCTGAATTTTTGATCTTAGCCATTCTGACTGGTGTGAGATGGAATCTCAGGGTTGTTTTGATTTGCATTTCCCTGATGATTAAGGATGTTGAACATTTTTTCAGGTGCTTCTCTGCCATTCGGTATTCCTCAGGTGAGAATTCTTTGTTCAGTTCTGAGCCCCATTTTTAATGGGGTTATTTGATTTTCTGAAGTCCACCTTCTTGAGTTCTTTATATATGTTGGATATTAGTCCCCTATCTGATTTAGGATAGGTAAAGATCCTTTCCCAATCTGTTGGTGGTCTTTTTGTCTTATTGACGGTGTCTTTTGCCTTGCAGAAACTTTGGAGTTTCATTAGGTCCCATTTGTCAATTCTCGATCTTACAGCACAAGCCATTGATGTTCTGTTCAGGAATTTTTCCCCTGTGCCCATATCTTCAAGGCTTTTCCCCACTTTCTCCTCTATAAGTTTCAGTGTCTCTGGTTTTATGTGAAGTTCCTTGATCCACTTAGATTTGACCTTAGTACAAGGAGATAAGTATGGATCGATTCGCATTCTTCTACATGATAACAACCAGTTGTGCCAGCACCAATTGTTGAAAATGCTGTCTTTCTTCCACTGGATGGTTTAGTCAGAAACTGGAAAGAATCCACGTGTCCCTCAAAAGAGGAATGGATACAGAAAATGTGCTACATTTACACAATGGAGTACTATTCAGCTATTAAAAACAATGAGTTTATGAAATTTGTAGGCAAATGGATGGATCTGGAGTATATCATCCTGAGTGAGGTAACATAATCACAAAAGAACACACATGGTATGCACTCACTGATAAGTGGATATTAGCCCAGAAACTTAGACTACCCAAGACACTATTTACAAAACACATGAAACTCAAGAAGAAGCAAGACCAACGAGTGGATACTTCATTCCTTCTTAGGATGGGGAACAAAATATCCATGGACGGAGTTACAGAGACAAAGTTCAGAGCTGAGGTGGAAGAAAGGATCATAATGATACCAAATATTTTCTCTCATTTGTGAAAATCTAGATTTTTGTGGGAAGGGGAGTAGAGGTTGGAAAGTGTGTGTGTGTGTGTGTGTGTGTGTGTGTGTGTGTGTGTGTGTATGTGTTATGTGGATTTAATTTGTATCTCTTCCTTCCCTTGTCCTACTAGGTTAGCAAATACTTTAAATTATATTAAAAATGGAGAGCACACATTCTTGACTTAATCCTGATATTAGTAGAAATGCTTTCGTATTTCCATACTCAATAAAGTCTAACAATAGGTCTGTCACATATAGCTTTTATTAAGATGGTATGTGTTCCTTAGGTTCTTCAAGGCTTTTATCATGAAGAAATGTTGGATTTCATCAGAAAGCATATACTGCCTCTATTAACATGACAAATGATCCTGTGATTTGTCGATATATGTATATATATGCTGAATTGTTTGTTTTTAATCTGACATGTTAAGACATCCTTGAAGCTCTGGAATAAAGAATTTTATCATGATCTTTCAAACTTGGCCTTAAATTCCATTTGCAAGCATTTTACACTGTCTGCATCTAGTTTGTGAGAGATATTGGTTCATTTCTCTGAAAAAGGCAATGTTTGAGATGTAAATGAATGATTAAATAAATAAGTAAATAAATAAATAAGAAAAAAACAGTTTGGTGGTACTTCTTTCTTTTACATTTCATGGGATATGAGCAATTATATCAGTTCTTTGAAAGACAGATTTCAAAAGTGATTAGGTCTAGGCCTGGAAGCTGTTTTTATTTGGTAGAGCTTTAAAGTACCAATCTCTCTCTCTCTCTCTCTCTCTCTCTCCATATATATATGTGTGTGTGTGTGTGTGTGTGTTTAAATCATTTACATTATGATGACTAAATCTAGACAAGTCATATACATAGAGAAATTTATCTACACCATTAGCTTTTCTAATTTACTATAATTTATCTTTGAGGTGTGTAATGTATATTTTCTGAATTTTATTGAGAGCTGTGTATCATTTTTATCTTCAGTGAGTTGAAATTTGTGTTTTCTCTCTCTTGTTATTGCTAAGGGTTTGTCTTGCTTATGTTTATAAATGTTAATTTGATTTAATTTCTTTTGTTACGTTTTATTTATTTTTCTTTCATTAATGTATTACTTTTTATCTAATTACTTTGGATTTGTATGATTTATCCTGTTTTTGTTTTCTTCCTGGCCTTAAGCTATATCATTAAGTTATATAAAGTATGCTAACTAGTTTTGTTTTTGTTTTGTTTTGATAGTTTGTTTGTTTTCTCAAGTTGGCACAGCAACATTCATCTATGTAGAAGAACTGCAATTGAGGAAAAACAATCCTAAATATATTGCCTGTAGGCAAATCTATGGGACATTTCTTGATTAATGATTGATATGAAAAGGCTCAGCCCATTTTTACCAGGGCCCAAGAACTTAGTATAACTGACTCCATGATAAACTACCTCAACATAGAGACAACACCATAAACAAAGACTTAATCCATCAAAGATCATATTTCTCGGAAAGTGTCTATCTAACTTTGCTTTTTTTTTTTTTTTTTTTTTTTTGCTTCTATAGCTCGATTTCTGAGTAATTGTTCTTGTTAATTGAAATATATCAACCAGGAACATGGATGTTGTGCTTAAAATCTCACCTGAGAAAGGTTCACTGCTACAATGGTATCCCAAACATCAAGTGTAGTTAATAACTGACTAATGAAGATTTCCTATTGGCTTAAACCCACATATAAGTAGTCTTTTCTGGTGGAAACCCTGAAAAACACTGAAGGTGGTATCACACTTGAGCAGAAGTCCAGGGTTGTATGAAAAAAAAAAAAAAAAAAGACTGTGAAAGCCAAGGGGAATAAAACAAAACTCCTTTGTAGTCTCTGTTTCAGTTCCTGCCACTAAGTTTATGTCCCATTGGGCTTCCCTCAATCTCTTGTGACTCAGGCTATGTGAGTCAATTAAACCCTTTTCTACTTAATTTACTTTAGGTCATGTCTTTATTAGAGCAATAGAATTCACACAAAGGCATGCTGTGCCTTTTATTTGTTTTTAACTTTGTAAGTTGTAGCAATAAACAATTTATTTCTTTTTTTATTGGGTATTTATTTCATTTACATTTCCAATGCTATCCCAAAAGTCCCCCACCCACCCACTCCTACTTCTTGGCCCTGTTGTTCCCCTGTACTGAGGCATATAAAGTTTGCACGACTAATGGGCCTCTTTTTCCACTGATAAGGTTGGATTAACTTATATGTTTTTATATGACATTCTGCCATTCTCATTAAATTCTCTTTCAATTCTAGAATGATATTTTTCCATCTCTCCAATGACTTTAATCTTCACTGGCAATTATTGCTTGTGAACAAACAACATCTAGAATTAACAAAAATTCAAGGGGTTGGGTACACCCATGGGGAATTTTTCTTGGTTGAATTATTTAGGGTGTGAGAACCCATCCTAGATTCAGATCTTTTATGTTGGGAAGATCCACATTTTCAAGTGACAGCCTATATAAAGGACATGGAAAAAGGAACTGCTTGTTCCTTGCCTGTTTGTCCTCATTCATGCTGACAAGTTGTTTCCTTCACTGGTATTAAGAGCCATTGTTGGACTACTTGAACCACAGCTTGTAAGCCACTGGAATAAAGCTCATAAACGTATTTACTCAATCTATCTAAGGCATCATTATGCAAGAGTGCACTGCTATTCAACTTCCACAGGCTATGTATGCTTTCTACTTCTCTTGCTGTCAGTTTCCATTTATATTCCAGCATATATTTTATGTTTCAGAAAGAATATAATATTGTAATATTCTTATACTTGTTAAGACTTCCTTTGTGTCCTATTATTCCAGCATATATTTCATGTTTCAGAAAGAATATAATATGGTAATATTCTTATACTTGTTCAGACTTCCGTTGTGTCCTATTACATAATTTGTTTCAAAGAAAGTAGGGTCTATGTTTCATAAATGTTTGTTAGGCACGTTAGGTCTATAATGTCATTTAATTCACATGTTTCTTTAGTATCTGTATTACCTGTTAATTCATGATATTTAGAATGAACAGTGAGAAATTTAAAAATACAACCAGATGACTTAAATGAGTCCCAGGTCTCATGAACTGATACATGGAATTCTTGCCAATCAGGCTAAACTATTTCTTTGGGACAGCTTTTACAATGAATAAAATGACAATATAAATAAATAACAACAACAACAAAAAAAGAAGAGGACAAAAGGAAGTGGGCCTGGAAATAAAAACAGAGTGAACAAAAGCTACCCTGCTAAACAGACATGCATTAAACAAAGGAGGAATAAATGTGAAGGGAAGAAAAGTCACTGGGACATAGAGTCCAAACACAGTCTCCCCTCATTGATATTTGCAGCTTCAATCTTCTCAGCAGTCCTTCTTGAATCCCCAGATGCTGACTACAACCCTGGAATAGAGTTACAGTTCACACTCCTGGACAGACGTTCAAAAGTCAGGTTTTAGTTGATGTTATCATTCTTCGTGATCTTTTGAAAGGTCCAGGTTTGGATACATGTCAGAAGCCATCCAGGAGAGGCTAAGGCTAGCAGATGAATGACTTTCCTAAGATGGTTCGCTGTGTTTGTATGGACTGTGAGATTTTGTCACAGGATTTCTTCTTGTATTCCTTTCCTGTCATCATTAAATTAATGTAAAAATTCCTCTTTGCAGACCAACAATCATTAAATTAATGTAAAAATTCCTTTTTGCAGACCAACAAAGGTATATTATGTTATAATAACAATATGTAAATAAATAGATGATTTCTTAATTTCTAATACTTATTCTATAGATTTTCTAAGTTTATACCACTAACAATGAATCCTTTATAGAAAGGGCTACAATTAAGGTCCTACAAATCTTCATGTATCAAAAGCTATTTACACTAGGATAGAAGGCAGGCATGAAACAGAATTATGATCTAGATAACAATTACTTTTAGGCTGGTTTTAAAACCATCATCTGATAGCTAATGGCCATAAACAGGGAATGAATGATTTATTGTAGGTGCAAGGGCAGAAGATAAAATATTGCCTGGAGATTACATGTATACACACACACACACACACACACACACGCACACACACAAAACTTCAATATTAATGAGACATTAAATAGATTGCCTCTTGACATACTATGCTAACTTAAACCTAAAAATTATAGTTTTTAACTTTTAGTGAACCTGTGGAGATGGTAGCAGTTAGCAAATGTTTAGTTAGATAATTAGTCCTAATGAAAACACATGTAAACATCTTGTTTGTTTCTTCTTATTCAATTTATGATTTGCATTTATGCTTGAACTTGTTGTGAACTTTTGAAAAAAGATGCTTGGAAAACCATCTGATCATGCATCCTGAAAAAAATGTTTAAGTACTGAAAACAACCAAAATAGTAAGTCAGGTTTTTTTTTAAGATCAATAGAAAGTTAGTTTACTCCTTTTCTTTTCTTTTTTTTTCTTTCCATTTTTTATTAGGTATTTAGCTCATTTACATTTCCAATGCTATACCAAAAGTCCCCCATACCCACCCACCCCCACTCCCCTACCCGCCCACTCCCCCTTTTTGGCCCTGGCATTCCCCTGTTCTGGGGCATATAAAGTTTGCGTGTCCAATGGGCCTCTCTCTCCAGTGATGGCCGACTAGGCCATCTTTTGATACATATGCAGCTAGAGTCAAGAGCTCCGGGGTACTGGTTAGTTCATAATGTTGATCCACCTATAGGGTTGCAGATCCCGTTAGCTCCTTGGGTACTTTCTCTAGCTCCTCCATTGGGAGCCCTGTGATCCATCCATTGGCTGACTGTGAGCATCTACTTCTGTGTTTGCTAGGCCCTGGCATAGTCTCACAAGAGACAGCTACATCTGGGTCCTTGCAATAAAATCTTGCCAGTGTATGCAATGGTGTCAGCGTTTGGATGCTGATTATGGGGTGGATCCCTGGATATGGCAGTCTCTACATGGTCCATCCTTTCATCTCAGCTCCAAACTTTGTCTCTGTAACTCCTTCCAAGGGTGTTTTGTTCCCACTTCTAAGGAGGGGCATAGTGTCCACACTTCAGTCTTCATTTTTCTTGAGTTTCATGTGTTTAGCAAATTGTATCTTATATCTTGGGTATCCTAGGTTTTGGGCTAATATCCACTTATCAGTGAGTACATATTGTGTGAGTTCCTTTGTGAATGTGTTTTCTCACTCAGGATGATGCCCTCCAGGTCTATCCATTTGGCTAGGAATTTCATAAATTCATTCTTTTTAATAGCTGAGTAGTACTCCATTGTGTAGATGTACCACATTTTCTGTATCCATTCCTCTGTTGAGGGGCATCTAGGTTCTTTCCAGCTTCTGGCTATTATAAATAAGGCTGCTATGAACATAGTGGAGCATGTGTCCTTCTTACCAGTTGGGGCATCTTCTGGATATATGCCCAGGAGAGGTATTGCTGGATCCTCCGGTAGTACTATGTCCAATTTTCTGAGGAACCGCCAGACGGATTTCCAGAGTGGTTGTACAAGCCTGCAATCCCACCAACAGTGGAGGAGTGTTCCTCTTTCTCCACATCCTCGCCAGCATCTGCTGTCACCTGAATTTTTGATCTTAGCCATTCTGACTGGTGTGAGGTGGAATCTCAGGGTTGTTTTGATTTGCATTTCCCTGATGATTAAGGATGTTGAACATTTTTTCAGGTGCTTCTCTGCCATTCGGTATTCCTCAGGTGAGAATTCTTTGTTCAGTTCTGAGCCCCATTTTTTAATGGGGTTATTTGATTTTCTGAAGTCCACCTTCTTGAGTTCTTTATATATGTTGGATATTAGTCCCCTATCTGATTTAGGATAGGTAAATATCCTTTCCCAATCTGTTGGTGGTCTTTTTGTCTTATTGACGGTGTCTTTTGCCTTGCAGAAACTTTGGAGTTTCATTAGGTCCCATTTGTCGATTCTCGATCTTACAGCACAAGCCATTGCTGTTCTGTTCAGGAATTTTTCCCCTGTGCCCATATCTTCAAGGCTTTTCCCCACTTTCTCCTCTATAAGTTTCAGTGTCTCTGGTTTTATGTGAAGTTCCTTGATCCACTTAGATTTGACCTTAGTACAAGGAGATAAGTATGGATCGATTCGCATTCTTCTACATGATAACAACCAGTTGTGCCAGCACCAATTGTTGAAAATGCTGTCTTTCTTCCACTGGATGGTTTTAGCTCCCTTGTCGAAGATCAAGTGACCATAGGTGTGTGGGTTCATTTCTGGGTCTTCAATTCTATTCCATTGGTCTACTTGTCTGTCTCTATACCAGTACCATGCAGTTTTTACCACAATTGCTCTGTAGTAATGCTTTAGGTCAGGCATGGTGATTCCACCAGAGGTTCTTTTATCCTTGAGAAGAGTTTTTGCTATCCTAGGTTTTTTGTTATTCCAGATGAATTTGCAAATTGCTCCTTCTAATTCCTTGAAGAAGTGAGTTGGAATTTTGATGGGGATTGCATTGAATCTGTAGATTTCTTTTGGCAAGATAGCCATTTTTACAATGTTGATCCTGCCAATCCATGAGCATGGGAGATCTTTCCATCTTCTGAGATCTTCTTTAATTTCTTTCTTCAGAGACTTGAAGTTTTTATCAGACAGATCTTTCACTTCCTTAGTTAGAGTCACGCCGAGATATTTTATATTATTTGTGACTATTGAGAAGGGTGCTGTTTCCCTAATTTCTTTCTCAGCCTGTTTATTCTTTGTGTAGAGAAAGGCCATTGACTTGTTTGAGTTAATTTTATATCCAGCTACTTCACCGAAGCTGTTTATCAGGTTTAGGAGTTCTCTGGTGGAATTTTTAGGGTCACTTATATATACTATCATATCATCTGCAAAAAGTGATATTTTGACTTCCTCCTTTCCAATTTGTATCCCCTTGATCTCCTTTTGTTGTCGAATTGCTCTGGCTAATACTTCAAGTACTATGTTGAAAAGGTAGGGAGAAAGTGGACAGCCTTGTCTAGTCCCTGATTTTAGTGGGATTGCTTCCAGCTTCTCTCCATTTACTTTGATGTTGGCTACTGGTTTGCTGTAGATTGCTTTTATCATGTTTAGGTATGGGCCTTGAATTCCTGATCTTTCCAGAACTTTTATCATGAATGGGTGTTGGATCTTGTCAAATGCTTTTTCTGCATCTAACGAGATGATCATGTGGTTTTTGTCTTTGAGTTTGTTTATATAGTGGATTACATTGATGGATTTTCGTATAATAAACCATCCCTGCATCCCTGGAAAAAAACCTACTTGGTCAGGATGGATGATTGCTTTAATGTGTTGTTGGATTCGGTTAGCGAGAATTTTATTGAGGATTTTTGCATCGATATTCATAAGAGAAATTGGTCTGAAGTTCTCTATCTTTGCTGGATCTTTCTGTGGTTTAGGTATCAGAGTAATAGTGGCTTCATAAAATGAGTTGGGTAGAGTACTTTCTACTTCTATCTTGTGAAAAAGTTTGTGCAGAACTGGAATTAGGTCTTCTTTGAAGGTCTGATAGAACTCTGCACTAAACCCGTCTGGTCCTGGGCTTTTTTTGGCTGGGAGACTTTATAACTGCTTCTATTTCTTTAGGGGATATGGGACTGTTTAGAAGGTCAACTTGATCCTGATTCAACTTTGGTACCTGGTATCTGTCCAGAAATTTGTCCATTTCGTCCAGGTTTTCCAGTTTTGTTGAGTATAGCCTTTTGTAGAAGGATCTGATGGTGTTTTGGATTTCTTCAGGATCTGTTGTTATGTCTCCCTTTTCAGTTCTGATTTTGTTAATTAGGATTTTGTCACTGTGCCCTCTAGTGTGTCTAGCTAAGGGTTTATCTATCTTGTTGATTTTCTCAAAGAACCAACTCCTCATTTGGTTAATTCTTTGAATAGTTCTTCTTGTTTCCACTTGGTTGATTTCACCCCTGAGTTTGATTATTTCCTGCCGTCTACTCCTCTTGGGTGAATTTGCTTCCTTTTTTTCTAGAGCTTTTAGATGTGTTGTCAAGCTGCTAGTATGTGCTCTGTCCCGTTTCTTCTTGGAGGCACTCAGAGCTATGAGTTTCCCTCTTAGAAATGCTTTCATTGTGTCCCAAAGGTTTGGTTACGTTGTGGCTTCGTTTTCATTAAACTCTAAAAAGTCTTTAATTTCTTTCTTTATTCCTTCCTTGACCAAGGTATCATTGAGAAGAGTGTTGTTAAGTTTCCACGTGAGTGTTGGCTTTCTGTTATTTTTTTTGTTATTGAAGATCAGCCTTAGTGCATGGTGATCTGATAGGATACATGGGACAATTTCAATATTTTTGAATCTGTTGAGGCCTGTTTTGTGACCTATTATGTGGTCAATTTTGGAGAAGGTACCATGAGGTGCTGAGAAGAAGGTATATCCTTTTGTTTTAGGATAAAATGTTCTGTAGATATCTGTCAGATCCATTTGTTTCTTCACTTCTGTTAGTTTCAGTGTGTCCCTGTTTAGTTTCTGTTTCCATGATCTGTCCATTGGTGAAAGTGGTGTGTTGAAGTCTCCCACTATTATTGTGTGAGGTGCAATGTGTGCTTTGCGCTTTACTAAAGTTTCTTTAATGAATGTGGCTGCCCTTGTATTTGGAGCATAGATATTCAGAATTGAGAGTTCCTCTTGGAGGATTTTACCTTTGATGAGAACGAAGTGCCCCTCCTTGTCTTTTTTGATGACTTTGGGTTGGAAGTCAATCTTATCAGATATTAGGATGGCTACTCCAGCTTGTTTCTTCATACCATTTGCTTGGAAAATTGTTTTCCAGCCTTTCACTCTGAGGTAGTGTCTATCTTTTTCTCTGAGATGTGTCTCCTGTAAACAGCAAAATGTTGGGTCTTGTTTGTGTAGCCAGTTTGTTAGTCTATGTCTTTTTATTGGGGAGTTGAGACCATTGATGTTAAGAGATATTAAGGAAAAGTAATTGTTGCTTCCTGTTATTTTTGTTGTTAAAGTTGGCATTCTGTTCTTGTGGCTGTCTTCTTTTAGGTTTGTTGAGGGATTACCTTCTTGTTTTTTCTAGGGCATTGTTCCTGTTCCTGTATTGGTTTTTTTCTGTTATTAACCTTTGAAGCGCTGGATTCGTGGAGAGATAATGTGTGAATTTGGTTTTGTCGTGGAATACTTTGGTTTCTCCATCTATGGTAATTGAGAGTTTGGCTGGGTATAGTAGCCTGGGCTGGAATTTGTGTTCTCTTAGTGTCTGTATAACATCTGTCCAGGCTCTTCTGGCTTTCATAGTCTCTGGTGAAAAATCTGGTGTAATTCTGATAGGCTTGCCTTTGTATGTTACTTGACCTTTTCCCTTACTGCTTTTAGTATTCTATCTTTATTTAGTGCATTTGTTGTTCTGATTATTATGTGTCTGGAGGAATTTCTTTTCTGGTCCAGTCTATTTGGAGTTCTGTAGGCTTCTTGTATGTTCATAGGTATCTCTTTCTTTATATTTGGGAAGTTTTCTTCAATAATTTTGTTGAAGATGTTTGCTGGTCCTTTGAGTTGAAAATCTTCATTCTCATCCACTCCTATTATCCGTAGGTTTGGTCTTCTCATTGTGTCCTGGATTTCCTGGATATTTTGAGTTAGGATCTTTTTGCATTTTCCATTTTCTTTGATTGTTGTGCCGATGTTCTCTATGGAATCTTCTGCACCTGAGATTCTCTCTTCCATCTCTTGTATTCTGTTGCTGATGCTCAAATCTATGGTTCCAGATTTCTTTCCTAGGGTTTCTATCTCCAGTGTTGCCTCACTTTGAGTTTTTTTTATTGTGTCTACTTCCCTTTTTAGGTCTAGTATGGTTTTGTTCATTTCCATCACCTGTTTGTATGTTTTTTCCTCTTTTTCTGTAAGGACTTCTACCTGTTTGATTGTGTTTTCTTGTTTTTCTTTAAGGACTTGTAACTCTTTAGCAGTGTTCTCCTGTATTTCTTTAAGTGATTTATTAAAGTCCTTCTTGATGTCCTCTACCATCATCATGAGATATGCTTTTAAATCTAGGTCTAGGTTTTCGGGTGTGTTGGGGTGCCTTGGACTGGGCAAAGTGGGAGTGCTGGGTTCTGATGATGGTGAGTGGTCTTGGTTCCTGTTAGTAGGATTCCTACGTTTACCTTTCGCCATCTGGCAATCTCTGGAGTTAGTAGTTATAGTTGACTCTGTTTAGAGATTGTTCTTCTGGTGATTCTGTTACTGTCTCTCAGCAGACCTGGGAGACAGATTCTCTTCTCTGAGTTTCAGTACTCAGAGCACTCTCTGCTGGCAAGCTCTCTTACAGGGAAGGTGCGCAGATATCTTGTTTTTGGACCTCCTCCTGGTCAAAGAAGAAGGCCCAAAACAGGGCCTCTCTCAGAAGCTGTGTTGCTTTGGCAGTTCCCAGAAGCTGTCAGCTTCTGTGGTGCAGACTCTCACCTGTGCAGACTAAATTCCTAAGTTCCAGGGAGTCCTGGAACCAAGATGGCGACCACTTCTCCTGAGGCTGAGGCCGCCTCCCGAGCCAGGTGGACACCTGTCCTCTGGTCCGGACGGTGGCCGGCTGTCTGCAGCCTGCAAAGGGTACTGCCTCAGCGGCTCTGTGCTTCCGCCTGTCCCAGAAGCTGTCCGGTTCTCTGGTGCACCCTCTAACCTGTTCAGACTAATTTCCTAGGTCCCGCGGAGTCCCGGAACCCAGATGGCGACCGCTGCTGCTGAGGCTGAGGCCGCCTCCCAAGCCAGGCAGACACCTGTCCTCTGGTCCGGATGGTGGCCGGCTGTCTGCGGCCCGCCAAGGGTGCTGCCTCAGCGGCTCTGTGCTTCTGCCCGTCCCAGAAACTGTTCGGTTCTCTGTTTACTCCTTTTCTTTCTCATAGAAATAAAGATTAGAATCTCTCTCTCTCTCTCTCTCTCTCTTTTTTTTTTTTTTTTTTTTTTTTTGGGGGTTTTGAGACAGGGTTTCTCTGTGTAGTCCTGGCTGTCCTGGAACTCACTTTGTAGACCAGGCTGATTTCGAACTCAGAAATCTGCCTGCCTCTGCCTCCCGAGTGCTGGGATTAAAGGCGTGTGCCACCACGCCCAGCTTTAGAATCTCTTTATAAAGTGTTTGTTTCTTTCTGTGACTTTCTCTAGCTGTCAAGGAATCTGTATACTCCAGCATCAGACCTGAGGAGGAAAGATCAAAGAACTTCACTTAAAGTTAAACTAGCTAATAATTGAGTGTTAATCAACTGTGGCTGTGGCTTTTGGCCTCAGTCAGGACAGGTAAATATTATATTAAGCAACCTTTACTCTTGCAAAGCCAAGTTTTGCCACTCCAGCCTCCAACACTCAACCCATTGGCTGCCTTCCAGAGAAACTTGGTGCTCGGGGCAGTCTCCCCACAGTTATAGATACTTTGTATGGGGGTCCATTTGTGGGTTAGACCGCAGATGCCAGTTATTTCTCTGAGTTGTCCCACAAGATCTGTTTTCTGAATCTCACCCTATGGTGTGCCTTGTTGATGTTGGGCACACAATATGAATCTGTGTGTATATTCTCCTGCTATCTTAGCAGTGTATCTTACCCATCTTTGTAGGCCTCCACATTATTGATGTTGAATATTTCTGAGGCAAAGTGTTGCCCTGTATTTAGCAATATTCAGATGCTCGGGTTTCAATATGGTTCCTAACATTTGCCCTGAGTCTATTAAGACTTTAGGTGTCTGAAACTGTCAATTTGCCAACACAGCAGGCATCTTTTTAAACTCTATCTTCCTGTTGCTGTGACGATTTAATACATGCCTTTGTCAAGTTTTCCTGTGGTATTTTTCAACCACACCATTGCTACTATGCAGAATATTTTCCTCTTCTTCTTGTTTGAAAAAATTATTTTAAACATATCTGTCACTGGGGCTGGAGAGATGGTTCAGTGGTGAAGAGGACCGGCTGCTGTTCCAGCAGTCCCACATTCAATTCCCAGCAACCATATGGTGGCTCACAATCATCTGTACTGGGCTCTGATGTTCTCTTCTGGTGTGCATGATGACAGCATATTCATATAAATAAAATAAATAAATCTTTTTTAAAAAATCTACCACTAAGATAAAGGTATCAATTTATTGAGGTTTTCTCTTTTAAATGTAACTATTATCACTGGCTGTCACTGAGAGTGGGAGCTCTCCACACTGTATCAATCCCTCTTTCAAGGACTGTTTCTCCTCCTGTGTTTTCCTATTTTGCCTATTAGAGTAGATACACCACCACCTACTTCTTTTTTTTTTTTTTGTTCTTGTGGGTTTTTTTTATTATGTATTTTCCTCAATTACATTTCCAATGCTATCCCAAAAGTCCCCCCCCACTCCCCTACTCACCCTACTTCTAACATCTGTCACCAAGCTTTCTCCAGTTGTTTCTTGGAGATTCTAACAGACCTGCCTGTTCCTCATCCACAGTCTTGGATCCTGCAATTTTTCATCTCTCTCTCTCTCTCTCTCTCTCTCTCTCTCTCTCTCTCTACCTATCTATCTATCTATGTGTATATATAATTTTACTTTATAGGTATGGGTGTCATGTCCACACATACATCTGTATTCATGTTGTCCTCAAACAACAGAAGAAGGCATCAGATCTCTTTGAACTGGAGTTATGGATTGTTTCAAACCACCATGTGGGTTTTGGAAATTGAACTAGGGTCCTCTGAAGAGCAGCCTATGCATTTGCTTTCTGAGCCATCTCTCTAGTTGCTCTGCTGTGCATTTTTGAGGTATATCCAATCAACGAACTAAAGGCAGATATATCTGTTCCAAATGAACCGATTCATTTCTTTTTTTAAAAAATATTTATTTATTCATTTCCTTATTTATTTATTTATCTATCTATTATATGTAAGTACACTTACATATCTCTTCTGGAGCTGTCTTCAGACACTCCAGAAGAGAGCATCAGATTTCATTATGGATGGTTGTGAGCCACAATGTGGTTCCTGGGATTTGAACTCAGGACCTTTGGAAGAATGGTCGGTGCTCTTAACCACTGAGCCATCTCACCAGCCCCCACCTATTCATTTCTAATCATGGGCTAGATACCAGATTAAGTTCCTACCTGTTGATATTTAGTAGGTAAATATGATAGAAGTGGGGTGTTTTGTTTTGTTTTGTTTTGTTTTGTTTTGTCTTGTTTTGTGTGTGTGTGTGTGTGTGTGTGTGTCCTAAATCAAAGTGATTTGTCTGTGTGGACCAGGTTAGATATACAATAACTTGCTGAGTTATGCTGTGTTGAAGGATTTGAAATGAAAGTTATAAAAACTAGATACTAACAGTATTATAATTTAATATATTCTTAACTACAGTTGCTTTATCCTCATTTTGGTAATATTTCTCTGTTATATAAATGTCACAATAATGATGTCTTTCATGTTTAGTCTTTCCTCATCCAATTTGTTATCCTAATAAACATTTACTTGACTGCTAAAATAAAAAAAAATAGAGCAGCAATCATTAAGAGCACAGAGAAACTTAAAATAAAGATAAACAACTGTAATTATGAGAGTCTAATCAGTAGGTGTCAATTTGGGGATTTCATAGGAGAAAATTTTGTCTTAGAAAAATCTCAGCGGTATTGTGAGAAATCAGCAGGAGTGACCTCACCTGATGAGGGCACTTGAGAAGACTGTGCTAGTGAGCTCAGGAACACTAAGTCAGGCAGGTAATCAGGAGTCAATGAGACAGCCTATACAGAATATTATCACAAAATCTAAACAAACTTCATGTGCTGTAACCCAATTCTGTGAGGTAGATGGGTACTAGAAATACTTAGTAAAGTAAAAATGGAAAAACGAACAAAGCCAGAAAAGTCCACCCAGGTGGGAAACAAGCAGAAAAACAAACCCTGAGGAAATCCACTGAGTATTTTGCAAATAAAAAACATTTTTTCTGTGAATCCATCTATTTTCAAGTAGTTGAAAACACTTCTTGCCATTTGTGCTGTAAGAGGATTCATTCCAGAAAAAAAAAAAAAAAAAAAAAGCTGATCACAAGGTTCCCTCACCACAGAACAGCTAGAAAACTAGGGACATTTATTCCAACTGCATTATCAAAACAGAGATTATATTTTCAAAACCATTCCCATTTTTGTTTCTCCAAAATGGCATGTCCTTCATAAGTGTGCACTCTGCATGCAATTCTACTATACTCAACTTGTTTCCATAATTTGTCAGCTGCATATTCCTAAGCAACTGATTGCATATTTTCATCTTTGAAATGGTGCAAACAACTTAACAGGCTTGTGAAAATTATGTATTTGCAACCAGCAAGATGCTTGGAGACGTGATAAGTCCTTCCTATTAACTGAAGAAATGGCTGTTTTCATTAGAAGAAAGATAAATGTGTATCTGAAATGTGATAGCATGTAATAGTGTCAGTTCTTTGGGTATACACCAAATAATTAATGGATAATGCAACAGTTTTGCCTTTGATTTTTGTTTGAAGCACTCCACAGTTCAACAGAGGTGTACTCTCTTTGTTGCCCATGGTAGTGCATAGGGTTTAAATTTCTCCACACCCTTTATTTTGGAGTTATTGCTTTAGTTTTCTGTCCCTTATTTTCTAATAGCTGAGTTGAATATTTTGTGGTTTGGATTCTATTTTTCATGATAATTAGAATTTTTAACATTGCACTATATATAAATTTATTTGAAGAAATACCATTTTAGATATTTTAGTTTGTTAAATTATGAGATTCCTCATGTACTTTCCATATTAGCTGCTTGTCATATATATAATTTAAAAATAGTTGATCCCATTCCATACTCTTCTTCTTCATATTCTTGATGATCTGAACTAATAACAGACATCTTAAACTTGAAAAAAGTACAATGTACCTATTGTTTATATTGTTGTCTGATTATTGGTGTCACAGCTAATTATATTGTGAATTTTCCTATATTTGACTCTAGGGGTTTGTTATTATATAGGTTTTATTAACAGGTGTGGTTCTGAATCAACTGTTGAAGTGTCCAGGTTTCTGTGTCCAGGAGCAATGATTCTATTTGTTAGAAATAAAATCTAGACGATTTACTAAGAAATGGAAAGCACTCTGAGGAGTGGAATGAGCTAATAAGCTGAAGGAAGACTACTCAAAAGCCACTGGGCCTCCAGGGACAGGAACATTTTCAGAGTATTTGCATAGAACCTATCTAACTGCTCAGTATTTCAGGCTTTGGATTCTTATGCTCTGTTCATTAATTGAGTCCAGGGGAAGAAGAACTCCCCATCTTCCTCAGCAAGCCGGCTGTCACTTGCTCATTTTGTTGTAGGAAGCCTAGGTAGGAAAGGGTCTAAGTCTGTCCTCATCAATCATCTTTTCCCACATGCTAACTTTGATATTGCTGACTCAACTCCCCTCTTCTATCACTATGTTGAGCCTTTGTTATGGGTTGAGTATAAAATATTTCCTATCTGTTCAGATGTTTGAAAACTGAATTCCCATCTGATCTCTATTTTGGAAGACTGTCAATACCGATTGTTATAACCCTGTAACGTTTCTTTAGACATCCTAGATGTTTTGTAAGGATTTCCCCCATGTCTCTTAAGGCACTCTGAGGATTTTTACTAATATTATATAATATCTGTAGACTGCCTTGAATAGTATTAACATCTTAACAAAGTAATGTTTCTTAGTCTATCAACAGGAGATCTCTTCCCATTTATTTATATATGCTCTTGATTTCTTTCAGTGATGTTTTGGCATTTTTATGTGTAAATATTTTTTATTTCTTAATGAAGTTTATTTATAAATTTTTATTTTTGATGGTACTATAAATCCACTCATTTCCTAGTATGTTTTCAGCATTTTTATTGTTGCTACATACACTAGATCTGTCTTGGCAATTTGTCTATTATTTAAAACATTTTATGGAGTCTTGGTTTAAGGTATAAGGATGAATTTGTTGTGGGGATTTTTACATGCAAGTTTGTATAATCTGTGAGGGCAGTTTATTTA
Source organism: Mus musculus (assembly GCF_000001635.26). Taxonomy (NCBI): domain Eukaryota; kingdom Metazoa; phylum Chordata; class Mammalia; order Rodentia; family Muridae; genus Mus; species Mus musculus. The sequence goes on from NC_000067.6 coordinate 8,646,513, forward strand.
TCTATTCATTTCATTATGCACTTATTAATTAAAGATAAATTCATTAAAAAGGAAAAACTATAATCAGAATATACTGTATGACAAAAACTTATTTTTATCATAAATAAAAAAAACTCTGCTCTACAGGTTCACAAAGTTTGTTTATGTACATTTTAATGAGAAATCTTTTTAAAAAGCAATTTTGAAGGATGTCATGAAGTCCTTATAAATGAACTATAGACAGTACAGACATTTCTCCTAATGCTGCTTGAGACTGAGTTCCTTGTTGAAATCACTATAAACATAAAATTTGGCTTAGAGAAGTATTTAGCTTGCTATTTATTTATTTATTTATTTATTTATTTATTTATTTTAGGTATTTTCTTCATTTACATTTCCAATGCTATCCCAAAAGTCCCACATACACTCCCCTACTCACCCACTCTCACTTCTTGGCCCTGGTGTTCCCCTGTACTGAGGCATATAAAGTTTGCAAGACCAAGGGGCTTCTCTTCCCAATGATGGCTGACGAGGCCATCTTCTGCTACATATGCAGCTAGAGACATGAACTCTGTGAGTACAGGTTAGTTCATATTGTTGTTCCACCTATAGGGTTGCAGACTCCTTTAGCTCCTTGGGTACTTTCTCTAGCTCCTCCATTGGGGGCCCTGTGTTCCATCCAATAGCTGACTATGAGCATCCACTTCTCTGTTTGCCAGGCACCGGCATAGCCTCACAAGAGACAGCTATATCAGGGTCCTTTCAGCAAAATTTTGCTGGCATATGCAATGGTGTCTGCATTTGGAGGCTGATTATGGGATGGATCCCTGGGTGCAGCAGTCTCTAGATGGTCCATCCTTTCATCTCAGCTCCAAACTTTGTCTCTGTAACTCCTTCAATGGGTGTTTTGTTCCCAATTCTAAGAAGGGGCAAAGTGTCCACACTTTGGTCTTCGTTCTTCTTGAGTTTCATGTGTTTTGCAAATTGTATCCTGGGTATTCTAAGTTTCTGGGCTAATATCCACTTATCAATGAGTACATATCATGTGAGTTCTTTTGTGAATGGGTTACCTCACTCAGGATGATATCCTCCAGGTCCATCCATTTGCCTAGGAATTTCATAAATTCATTCTTTTTAATAGCTGAGTAGTATTTTATTGTGTAAATGTACCACATTTTCTGTATCCATTCCTGTGTTGAGGGACATCTGAGTTCTTTCCAATATTTAGATTGCTTTTATAATTTTTACTGGAAATTAAAAAGGAACTACTAAGTTCCCGCTCTCCATCCAGCTCTTCAACTCCACTGCCTCCATGGCTAGCCCCATGAAGTCACCTATTGCAGTCTTCTCAGCTCTGGTTCACTGCCTCAGTGCCACTGTACCTTCTCAGAGAATATGTCCCCCTGTGGTTGGTGGTTACCACCTTTCAGTAACTCAGTAAAACAAAACTCTAGAAACTTATAATTAGCCAGTCAGATTTATATAACAATAAATTCTCAGTTCACAAGATGCTCACACAATAATTTCAGGGTCAATTGATAATGGTACAAACTGCCCACCTAGATCTGACATGTTATCCCAATTATTCTATCCCTATATGATATTCATAACTACCTGTAGCTTTTTATTAACCATGTGGGACCAGAATTTTCCAGTCCATCTTCCATCTTGCCTCCTCCCTCTCTCTCCTGAGATGCTCTCTGGCTGTGCAACTCTTAGTCCTGCCTCTTGTTTCCCTGTCCAATCACAGGCCTCCTGCTGCACTAATATTTAAACAGATTGGACAGGGAAAGTCCTGCCATAGAAAAATGTATGGTTTCCAAAAGACATTAAGAAAACAACATTTTGAAGTCTCTTTAAGCATTGTATAGATACTAGATTTGACTGAATTTTGCCGAAATTCAAGTTTTACTTAGACTTGTATAAATTATACCCAAGTCTTTGACCCTCCTTTGCAGATGTGTTTCATAAAAATGAAATTGATATAATATAAAAACGCCTTATTTTTAATACTGATGGACATTTTTTTTTCTTCCTGCGTTAGTCATACTGTGCAGGGCAGGGTAGCTCACTGTTGTGGGCTACTGTCACAGCTTTCCAGTAGCAATTTCAGTACACGATTACTTATGTTCTGTTGTTGTTACATTTAATTTCTAAGTAACTCATCCACATGAAACTCTAAATCTTAGTGCTATGTACATTTAATAATGGAAATTCAGAAGTTATACAAGTTAATTTAGTAAAAAGTAGATACTACTAATTGTCCTCTGTCCAATCCGGGAACAGTCAACAAATTTCCACTGCCCAGTGATAATTTTAATACTCAAATACAGTTTACTTCGTATAAGTGCAATATTCTCATGGAACAAATCAAAACTACTCAGCTGTATGGTTGGTGTAAAATGCTTGTTGCACAAGCATGAAGGGGAACAGAGCTTAGATTCCCAGCACCCGTGTGTGTTTTAGGTTGATTTGTCAAAGGACCATTGATTCTAGTACAAGAAGGTGGAGATAGGGAGCCCCTGAGCAACTAGTTAGAGAAGATCTTAACGTGATTTGGGGTCAATTCAGAGATACTTTCTCAAAAAGTACCATGAAGAAAATTTAGAAACGCTCATAGTGTCAGATTTAAGCCACTACAGGTACACATACTCAAGCAGAGGCACATCCACACACACATTTCCTGGAGAGATGCAAACATATAACACATAGAGACACATATCTAAGAATAATAAACATAATACTTGGCTTTCTCTTGAAGAGATTTTTATTATTTTGTTAGAAAATTTGGTTTTTTTTCCTTTGAAATATACTTCATGGTTGTATTTGCAAAAAGTACTATGTCAAAGAAAAATATAAATCAACACTTTATTTAGTTACTGATTAATCCTATTTTCTCAGCACCTCTTGAAATTCCAATAAACAAAGGGGCAATTTTCCCAGGTTCTACTGTGGTTTTCCCAGGGACTTAAACAAACACAAATGGGAAAAAAATTAAAATATTGATATTTTCATCTTCAGCTATGAAGCTGATACAAACCTCCCACATGATGCTTTGAAATAAATGTAAGTCAAAACCAAAAATTATAAATTATACATATCTTCACATAGGCACTACAGATTTGTGAAAACTGTTCCTTTATCTTTATTATATAACTTTATTTAATTATATAACTTCATAAAAAGATTTGCTACTTATTTAAAGATTACTGAATAATTACTGAATGAATAAATGGAAACTCCCTTGCTTTAAATGTTATTGAGTTCAAGATCCCTGGGATTTACATTTTAAATTTCAGGAAATCTCCAAAAATAGCAACAGTACAATTGTGATGTGTGTGCATGACTTTGCCACTGTCAACTTGCGATAAGATAAAGTTGCCTTGGGAATAGAGAACCTTGAGGAAGAGCCTCCATGTCCTGTGAACATGTCTGTGGGTAGTTGCTTTGTTGCAGATTAGTGTGAGTTTTGCCATCCTTGGGGAGGCGGTCCTAGAAGGTGGGAGAAAAGAAGCTAAAGAGGACCCTGAGAAAAAGTCACCAAGTAGAGTTGTTCCTTGATAAACCCTGCTTGAGTTCTTGCGCCCAGGTTCCTGCTTGGGTTCCTCCCTCACATCCCTGTGAGATGCAAATTGTAAGATGAAATAAATCCTTTTCTCCTGAAATTGCTGTTGTCACTGTTTCATCACAGCAACAAAAAGACAAGTTGTAACAATGATTTAAAAAAAAAAAAAAAAACAAGGCCAAAATTTAACACATTTGACTTTGAGTTCAGAAAATTTATTATATTTTGTTTCTTTTTAAAAATCAGTGAAACAATTGAAAATCTTTCTGCTACTGTTCATTAGCTAGTTTGTGCAAACACACTATACTAGTTTATAAAACACACACACACACACACACACACATGAATCCCTCAATAAAAGTTTGTCTACCTTATAATCATCTGATACGTCAAGAGGTCACTAGCTTTAATTACTTAGCAGTATCTCATAGTCTTAATGCTTACTTAATCATTGAATAATTTTTTGTCATTGTAATTTTCAATGTTATGTTATTATGGGTACAGCTGCATTTGTATATACACTTTTGTGTGACCATAATATTTCATTCTCTTGTTATATAACAAAATTTAATTTATTATTTCATATATATATATATATATATATATATATATATATATATATACACACACACACACACACACACACACACACACGTGTGTGTGTGAATGTACAAAGTTATACAAAATAGACTAAGAATCACCCAAGAGATGAATATAAAATTTAGGGCAGTGTTGGTTTTGGAAAGCTAGGCTTTATGTTGAGTACATAGGGGAGCTTCAAGTGGTGAGCTAAATTCCATTCCCTGGTATGGTAATGATTAAAAGTCTTTTCCTTTCAATAATTTATTAACACGAGAGTTATTTTATTTACCTTTTATTTTGCCAGAAAATCTTTTTTCCCACATTTTTATTAGATATTTTCTTCATTTACATTTCAAATGCTTTCTCAAAAGTCCCTTATACCCACCCCCCACCCTGCTCCCCTACCCACTCACTCCCTGTTCTTGGCCCTGTTGTTCCCCTGTACTGGGGCATATAAAGTTTGCAAGACCAAGGTTGCCTGAAAATCTTAAATGAACTCAATGGAAAATTAAAATGTTCTTTAAATAATATTCTAAAGTCAAAAAGGGAAACAAGTAAAAAAAAATAATGAATAAATAAATAAATGATGTTTTGAAATATCAATAAATTCCTAATATTCCCCTGAAAACTGACCAAGAAATGGGGTATATTATTCCAATTGACCCTCCAAGGCATTGAAATAATAATAAAGACACACCATGAACAAGTCTGGATCCACAGTCTTGAAAATGTTCATGAAGAAATGATATGGAAGAAATTAAATATACTGGTCTTCATCAAACAAAATATTCACAGGATTCTTTATATGACACAGCAAGTCTGTGATGACAGAACACAGATAGCTCCATTGATCAACCACCCTTTTTTCTACATTAAAGGACTCAGTGTTGGACCAATCAGTTTGATGAAGTCTCCATTAAACTCAAAACAGCCATTTTGAAATATCAAACTGTAAGCTTAATGTTTATACAGTATCCTAGCTAGTTTATAAGACACTTGCTAGAGTCATTTTGGAGGAGGGAAACTCAATTCAAAAAATATTTATAAATGAGTGGCAAAGGAAGGTGGATTTCTGAGTTTGAGGCCAGCCTGGTCTACAGAGTGAGTTCCAGGACAGCCAGGGATATACAGAGAAACCCTGTCTCAAAAAAAACAAAACAAAACAAAACAAAAAACAAAAACAAAAACAAAAAAGAGAGAGAGAAAGAAATAGTCGAATTATAGGATATCATAACAATCAAAATCACCAAGCTTCAGAGGATACAATTAAGAAAATAGAGATACAGTCACAGAAGGGGGAAGTGAATGTACAAATTGTAATTCTGAATTGTACACAACATACACAAACCAATTCTTAAAAATAAATGGGAAGTCCGCACAATTAACACAATCGATGTGGGGAAATTTCAAAAGCACAAAAGATGCTTAGCTGTCCCAGAGAATAGAAAGGTGAAGTAAACCTGTATTGTGATGTGTCTGCCAAGAAAGAGCTATAGGAAAGCTTTGTTCTATTTTTCCTTTATCTGGCACTGCCTCTGTTTGAAAGTCCATGGACTTTTCTTATATAAGTCTTTGATAATGACTTATTATTTTTTACTTTTACTAGTTCTTCTATTTTTCTCTATATGCTTCAGACTCTGCCATTGATGTGGTTGTTTTTTTTTTTTTTTTTTTTTTTTTTTTTTTCAAATGTGAATGATCTTTGGAGTACTTAAGAGTGAGGCTGAAGCAAAGATTGACAGTTGGGGTTCAGGATATAGAGTTTATGTACAGCTGAGTTCCAGAGTCCTGTTCTTAGTGGGAAATCAATATGTGGTGGAAAGCCCAAAGGACTATTTGTGGGTATTTCTCTGAGATTAGTTTTGCCGAAGAAAAGACTTCTAATGTCTTCTCCTAATGGAAATAAAAAAGGTAAAGGCAATTTTGGATGCTCTACTGAGAGGACAGAAAGGGCACAGACAGGGCAGAAGGTTTTGGGTGCCGAATAAACAACTAGCTCATGTCCTTGACTGTGCCTAAGGGACTGAATTCTATTCCATACCCTGCCACTCACCATCCATTCTCAACTCTAGCTTTTAACAAGCCTGCCATCTCAAGTACTCTAAGATTGTCCCTGGAAATGATTGCTGGATATGGCTTTTCTCACAGGCTTCGAAGGTTCCAGGACAGTCCTCACTCATTGAATTACTTTTTTCGTATAAAATTACAAGCAACTCTTGCTCAACACCATCCCTCATTTTCTTTTAATATTAAAATTCTATACCATATTGATCAATTTCTTTTAGAAAAATAGATGTACTAAAATGTGCCCTTTCCCCCAGCCTTGAGCAGGCTGGATCAGACTTTGTTTGCCACAATTGTTAGCTCAATTAGGGTGGGGTCTTCTGACCTAGGTAAAGTTTTTTGTCTGCCACATCTACAGCTTCCTGCAAGAAGCTACTTGCTGAGTAGCTGAGCTTGTTTTTCTGATGAGATCCTAACAAAGCCACTGAGGAGATCCTGACATAGTGGGAGATGGGTCCCTGCTCCTTTAAAAATCAGACCCTATAATTAAAGATTAAGCCCCAATCAGAGAATTTTGTCTTGGCTCATTATTTCTCTCGCAGTCCTTCCCATCCATCTCAGCTTTCCTTTCAGGAACCCAGTAACCGGTGACCATAGATGGCTACACTAAAACATTTCATTAGTTCCAAATTTATATTGTGTTCTTACAATTGTGCATTTACAAGGCCCTGAATTTGATAGCTAACTCCCAAAAGAGGATCACAAGGTGTGCTTATGGCTAGGATGGCTGGGAAGCTCCATGAACATATCTCTAACACAGTCCAATAAAATCTGCTTTAGGATTTCAGATGTCATAAGAAAAGAAAAGAAAAGAAAAGAAAAGAAAAGAAAAGAAAAGGTAAAAAGAAAAACAAAAGAATATAGGAAATATCATAAAAACCATTTTATAAGAAAGCTACTGAAAGACCTCAATGAGGAGACCTCCACTCAAGTCCCAAGATGGCATGCACACCCAAGGAATCACAAGAGACCATCTTGATGTAAACACATGAGGTAGTTTAATGACGGAGCTCCAGGCTGACACATGTCTCACACAGGAGGCAGAGGAATCAACCACGAGGCTCAGAAGCTAGGGGTTTATATACAAAAAAGTTGGGGCAGGGGAAGAATTGGCATGATTACACATATTTGGACAGTTTAAACATCAGCAAATTGTACGTGCAGAGTGAGGTAATAGCAATTCTGAAGGGCAGGTGCTTAACTTGGCTGAGATAGTCCTTGTATGCCTCTATCTTTATGGCTAGCCAGTCCTTGGAATGACTTAACAGCAACAGCCTTTGTTCTTTGCCCTTGGCCCAAAAAGCCCTCCTAACAAGCAAGCCGCATGAGTCATGGACCTTGAATTTAATTTTCTTTCACTACTAGCATTCCAATCTTTATATGGGTGACCACTGATACATGGATTTCTAAGAGAATTTGAACGTTTTGCTTTCCATTCCTCCTCCCCACCCCTGATATCTTTGATTCTGAAAACTGTGGTCAGAATTCTTCCTAAGTTATCTTCAGTAGTAACTTACAACAGCCTAAGCTATGTCAGAATGATATTGGAGCCTATAATTCCAGAAGACTTATAGCAAACTTTCCTGTAGCCCAGGGATAGATAGGAGTTCCAGAACGGTGTTTTAGCTAAAGTCCATTGTGAAGTTCTTGTAGTCTTAAGGATTCATGTTGTTATTTCTTATTTGTTTGGTTTTTTTTTCTGCTTATGAGTTATGTGTGTGAGAGAAAGATAAACATAATGATTTCATTTATTTTTCACTTAAAAATATATTTATTTTTATATTTTAAATTGTGTGTATATAAAGGTATTTTTGAGAAGGTATGTGCAATTGAATAAAGGTTTCTTCAGAGTTTATAGGCATTGGAGTCCCTGTCGCTGAAGTTACAGAAAGTTTAATGTGGAAGCTGTCAATCAAACTTCATGAAGGAGAGTTAAAAGACATAGGGATTCAGGTGGATGGGAAATCAAAAGCAAGAACTCTGAGATGTAGCTTTTTGTTCGAAGAAGACATTGAGAGGAGAAATGGCAGAAAAGCATGGGAATGATTATCTAAATTTGAAAGTGGAAAATGCAAAGTCCATTTAGAGGACTCCTACTGTTTGCATTTTGTCTGAGCTCCAAACCCCACAGTTACCTGGCAACAGCCAGATGTGTCTGACTCACAATAAAAGTGACTGCTTGTCCCCTTCTCTCTTGCTCTCTTGCCTTCTCTCTCTCTCTCTCTCTCTCTCTCTCTCTCTCTCTCTCTCTCTCTGTCTCTCTCTCCTCTCTCCTCTCTCTCTCTCTCTCTTTCTCTCTGTCCCTATTCCTTTCCCTTTCTATGACTCTACTACCCTCTCAGCTCCCATCCCCATTCCCACAATAAACTAGATTCTACACTATACTTTAATGTTGCTGGTCCATGGGGGGGGGTGTGAGGGGGAGGGATGCTTCAGCATGGGCCCATGGAGGCACCCACTTCTCCCACACCTGACTGCACATCTACTAAAAATATTCCTTCTCTCCTTATCTTTTTTATAAAACACAACACCTACCCTTAGGGTCTGTTCTATTCAGACCAGATAAAGCTGCTACTTTCTCTTTCTGTTCATCTTTATCTTCATTCACTCATAGATGTTCAACTCTTGAGTAACATATAGACCCACAAGTGATTAAAATGTAGAGAATTAGAGACAGTGGCTGTTCTTTACTCAATTGATATCACATCTTCTCATCTGAAATCTTAGGGGTCACTGTGGAAGGCAAGTGGAAATATTGTAATATATAGAGGTTTATATAACTAAGGAAAGAGTGTTTGCTGGACACAATAGAGCAACTGTATATACAAACTCACAGTGTATATACAGTTTGTATATACAGTTTGTATATACAGTTTGTATATACAACTGTATATACAAACTCGCAGTGGTTTTAAGACAAGATTTAAGACAAGATTTATACAAATTCAGGCCAGAGATAATCCCAGAATGGGGGTTGAGGGGAGTGGGCATGAAATCCCATGGAGCTATTTCCAATAGCATGTTTGGAAAGGAAAGTCAGATTTTTTTTGAGGGTGTGTCCCTTGGTGGATCTAACATCTTTCCTTGGTAGGCCACATATGCAAACTTATTTGGGCAATAAAATTTTACATGATGAATTTTCAAAAACAAAAGAAGTAAACACAAATTATGGTGGATACAAGAGAATTGTATCTTGGAGGATTTGGGGTGGATGTAGGTATGATGAAAATATACTGCATGAACTTCTCAAAGAACTAATAAAAGTGAGAAAAAAATATGCCCTTGGTCTTTAGTATTTCTGGCCAACTTCAAGTCCTTGTTACTTCTATCCAGTGCCTTCTGTTTTTCTTAGTCACCGATGACTTTGACCCACGCTGCTGCCTGTTTTGACATTGTTGTTGAATCTATACCACACCAAGTAGTTCAGTGAACTGCACAGGGGCAACCAAAGAGGTCTGAAAGCCACTGTTTATAGATAACAATGAATTGTTTGTTTAATGCTGATGTCTTAAAAGTGTTTTCCCTAAACCATTTCCATTCATCGTTGTTTTGGTTCTACTAATACTCTCAGCTTTAAATGTTCAAACATTGGCTTACAAAGGAAACAGAAGAAAATAAAGATGAAGATGAAAAAGTCAAAGATGGAGGAAAAGGAGGAAAGAAAAAGAGACAAAATTCTAAGAATAGGCATGATCAACAATACTCAGGGATAGAGCTTTCTTTCATGAGTTTTGCATACTATGCTTTTCATCCAAAGCATTATCTCTTAGTACAGAGGAACTTCCTCCTTAAATTTGTGATTTACTGTGGTAAACTTAGTACCATTGGTGAGTACATGTAGGTAAATTGTGAAACTCTTATACATGTTGGTATGGATTTAAACTATGCAGCTATTGAGAAAACAGTGTAAGGGTTCCTCAAAGGGCTAGAAATAGAACTACCATATAACATGGCTATGCCATTCAGGAATATATGCCCAAATGACTCTATAAGTTTCTAGAGAGTCACTGGCAAATACATGTGCATTGCTGCTCTTTTTGTAGTGGGAAAAATTGATGTCAGGCTAAATATTCATAAACAGATGAGTAGATACTAAATATATGGCCTGTATATATAATAGCATGTTTAAATTATAAAAAAAAAACAAAAATTATAACTATTTCAGGAAAATATATGGAGCTAGAAAAATTACATTGAGTGAAGTAACCTAGGTCTGAAAATTCAAATATGGCATAAAGTTTCTCATAAGTAGGCCAAGGATTTAATGTTTCATATTTGTTTATTTAAAGTATTATATCTGTAGAGACATAGAAACAAGAAAAAAGCTATGGCAGGAGGGTGTACAGAGAGTTTAAAAGGAGTAAGGGTCGTAGAACATGAATCCTATGAAATACAGAAAGAAACAACTTGGGATGGCAAATTTTAAACAAGGATGGCCTTGGAGGTTAGAAGAGAAGTTGGAGTTCAAAGTAAGGATGAATAGTAAAGCTAAGGGTGTATAAAAAGTCACATAGAAATCTACTACTTTATAAGTCATTTAAAATGAATTTAAACAGAGTTAGCATATATCATGAGTGGATAATGCTGATCCTGGAAGCTCTGGTTATTAATGAAATTCCAGTGCAAAGTAAGAGATGCCTTTGTAGAAGTGCTTACTCAAAAATGTCCAATAGCCACACCCTAAAAATAAATTTATATAGGTTATGGCCATTTTATTGGTGGCCATCTAGAACTATATGATAAGAATCTGTTTCTAAAAACACTATAAATTTCCATTTCAAAATTCAAATAAATCTTTTTGGAACTGAACTGGAAGTCTTCCTCTGCTGGCTAGACTTCATAGTACTGGAAATGGCTTGCAGACAGCTGGAGAGAAAAGTCAGCAATCGCTTTCTGAGTTTTGAATTTTCATGCTACGATACCAACTTGTAGAGCAAGATATGCTTCTTGGCTCAATAATGGCACAACTGTCATAGAAGTAAACACTTGATTTTTGTTGTATCAAAGTACTGCTTTGTAGTTAATGCCAATTACTGTGTACTGTGTTCAAAGACGCATGGCAAGGGGTTATAGGAACTATGAGTGAATCTACGCAGAAATTTATTCTGCTAAATGGGCATACTGTCAACATGCCTTTTAAATTTTTATGTTTACAACTCCAGATTAACAATGTTCTCAACCTTGATCAAAGAAGTATCTCTTTGCAATGCATGGTAGGTAATATAAAAGCTCCTAGCTAGTTAAGATGCTGAGAACAAGTACATTTTTAATGCTCACCAATAAGCAGATCTCTATATCACTTTCTCTAAGGCTAAGGGAACATTGCAAAAGAGGGTGTGGAATGAATGTAAAAGCTGAATAATCATGAGGATGAGCTTGAACCCCTTTCTTATGGGTTGAGGCACTTATCACTCAACATCTGTGGTACGCTGCAAAAGACGATGATAGTAAAAACTCAATCATCACTGTGGGGATGGCTCATGGGTGCCTGCTCACCCAGGAAAGCCAACTGGTCAATGAAGAGAAGTCATTGTCTCCATTGATGTAGCCACTTGGTGAGTTACTCATACTTCGGTGGATAGCTTTCTATTCATATCTGCACGGATAGCTCTGGTTAAACTCAGTAGAACACAAAGTGAAAACAGAACAACACTGTTATTAGACGCGTTCTCACGACCGGCCAGGAAAGACGCAACAAACCAGAATCTTCTGCGGCAAAGCTTTATTGCTTACATCTTCAGGAGCCAGAGTGCAAGAGAGCAAGCCCGCAAATGGCGAAACCCCATCCCTTTTTAAGGAGAATTATCCTCCACCTAGGATGTATTACTCCCTGATTGGCTGCAGCCCATCGGCCCAGTTGTCATCACGGGAAAGGCAGAACACATGGTGGGAAAACTGCCCCTGCATGTGTGCAGACTATGTTTACCACTTAGAACACAGCTGTCAGTGCCATCTTATAATGGCAAATGTGAGGGCGGCTCCTCACAGATCCCCCTTTTCTTTTAATAAGAGCAATAGGCCACCCATATTAATGAGAGTGGAGATAGAGGTCAAATCCCCAGTGTGCAGGTAAAGGAGCCGTACACATAACCTCCTCCCAGGCTCATCACCCAGAGGGGTCCTGGTCTGGTCCCGTGTTGTTTTTCCTGGGGGAAGGACACTTGAACACTCAACCTTCTTGAAAGATGACATGTCTCCCTAGAATAGGCTCATATATGCCGCAGAGCCCTTCTACTGCAGTGCTTAGCCTTGCAACTCTCTCGGGCTGCTGAAGCACACTCACTCTATCCCGTGCAATGAGACTAGCCTCATGGGATATAAGAGCTGAGTGGCCAGCGACCTATTGCCTAAGCATAGATAACCATATATCAGGGGGAGCACCATGTTCTAGAGCTGCAAGCGCCTGGGCAATAACCACCTTGTCTCTCCTAGTTTGGGCCTTAAGCTTACAGACCAACCAAAGAAGCAACACTAATCCACAGCGAAGTGTATCTCCACATAATCCCACCCCCATCCATTCTTTAAAGAAGGAAAATGCTGAGGAGATCCAATTGGGTAATCCTTTGATCAGGGACAGGTCCAAGCGCGTGGAGTTGACCTGAATGATGGCAAGTCTCAATTCCCGAAGGGTCTGTTCAAATTCAGCCATCCAATTCTGTAACATATACTGAAAAAGACTTTTTAACAAATTAGCTGCCCTAGTAAATTTCTCATACTGAATGGAAGTAACGCACAATCCCGGAAACTTTTATTCACATCCCAGCCACTTCTAAAAGATTTACTGCATTGACCACATAACAGGAATCTGACACAATATTAAGGGGTTTTAAAAAGGTTTTTAAAACTTCTAAAACCACTAAACATTCTACCACTTGAGGTGAATTTTCATTATATTGTTTGGATACCACTTTACCATTAGCCACATAGGCACCTATACCAGTTTTTGATCCATCAGTATATACCACAATCCCATTTTTAAGTGGGTTTCTTACTGTTATTTGTGGAAACACAACAGATTGATTTTGGGCAAACTGTAAGATTGGATGTTTTGGATAATGGTTATCTATTTTTCCTGAAAAGGAGGTAACTAAAACTGCCCAATCATTAGATATTAGGTGATATGGGCTCTGTCCTTCCTTGCTCTTGACGTCCTAACCCTTTTCCTTACAACCAAATAGGCAGAATCATTTCTGGAGGAGCCCATTTTCTTTATCTCAGGTCCTGCAAATTTCTCCCTGGTATTATCAGGGAGGAGCAGCAGCTGAGCCATCCTATCTCCTTTACTAATAGAAAAAACGCCTTTAGGGCTTGAGCACAGGACCTGTATTTCAGGGGAATGTTGACAATCCATAACTCCAGGGTGGACTACTAAGCCCTGCAAGGTGAGTGAACCCCGGCCGAGAATAAGGCCCATGGTTCCCGGGGGCAAGGATGGTATAGGCTCCACTGGCACCGGCTGAATACTCATTTGAGGCATTAGTAGGAAGTCGGAGGCGGCACGCAGGTCCACCCTTGTGGGTCTTCCTGGGTCGCCTCTCTGACTGCTTCCTGGGTCCTGACAAACCGGTTCCCATATCTTTGAGGGCCCTGGGACCGAGGGCCCGATGACCCGTTTTTTGGCACATCAGTTGATTGACTATCAGGTGGGGGAAGAATTCTGCCCTTTATATCCCTCACAGAGCGACACTGGTCAGCTCTATGATAACCCTTGCCACACTTAGAGCAAAGAGTGAGAGTCCCTCCCTGTTTATCTGGAGCTCTGCAATCTTTCTTAAAATGCCCAGGCTTTCCGCAATTAAAACATGTCCTCTGATTATTTCTGCTCATGGAGCGGTTCTGAGATTGGAGGATGGCGGCCGCTAAGCCTGCATTGGTGAGAGGTCCCCCAAGCTCCCGACAAACCCTGAGCCAGTCTTGTAAACCTTTGTTCTTTCTTGGGGCTATGGCTGCTCGGCACTCCTTTGTGGCTTGCTCATAGATTAGCTGTTCTATCAGAGGCGCAGCTTGCTCTGACTCTCCAAAAATACGCTCTGCTGCCTCTGTCATTCTGGCCACAAAATCTGAGAAGGATTCCTGAGGTCCCTGGACAACTTTTGTTAATTGACCAGTGGTTTCACCTGCTCGAGAGAGCGCCTTCCAGGCCCTAATAGCCGTGGAAGAAATCTGGGCATAAGCTCCCCAATGGTAGTTTGTTTGATCAGCAGAATAAGCTCCCTGACCCGTTAACAAGTCAAAAGTCCAATCTCTCTGCTCTGGAGTCAAAGCAGCTGCGTTTGCTCGGGCCTGCACTTGTGCAGCTTCGTGCCAAAGCGCTTTCCATTCCATATATTTGCCCATACTAGGGAGAGCGGCTTTTACAACCGTTTGCCAGTCGGCAGGAGTTAGTGCCATGCCGGCGAGCCTGTCTAACTGCACCAAGGTAAAATTAGCATTGGTTCCATATTTACGGACCGACTCGGCAATTTCTTTAATTTGTAAGTATTCTACCGGAGCGTGGACACGCCCACCCTCCGCTCCTTCAAAGACCGGAAATGCCTGTTGTATTTTCCTTTGTTCCTCTCTGGGAATGAATGAGTCTGCGCACTGCCTCTCTGCGCACTGCCTCTCTGCGCACTGCCTCTCTGCGCATTGCTGACGCACTACGCAGGGCGGGGGCTCCGCATAGGGCGGACCTTGAAACTGACTGCCCTGAGGCCAATCAGCAAACTGGCCTTCGCCAGCCGCTTTTGGCTTCCTTAACTGATTAGCTAGCACTTTACCTGGCTGGTACCCTTTTTTCTCATAATGAGCTGCTTCTTCCTCCCAGTCTGTTTCTTCAGAGGAGAATTCTTCATCTGCTTCAGAGCTACTAAGAGCTGGCTCCCCGAGCCCATCCAGCGATGAGCACAGGCTCCTTTTCCTAGAGACCTCCGCTAATTGATCTTTCTTCTTTTCCCTTTTTCCTCTTTTTCTTCTAATCTCTCTCCAGGTATTCCTACCTAACCTTAACTTTTCCTCGGGTTCAAGACCCTTGGAAAGGCCTGTATACTTATTTTGTGTACCATATTTCCTCTTTGTTCCTACTCTCTCTCCCCACTTTACTTCTGATAGCTTGTCCTGAATTTCATCTAGAATCCGCCCTATCTTAACCACTTGATAACATGTGAAAAGGAACAAAAGGGCTTCTAACACTAGAAAAAATTCAAGGCCAAACATATTCCACTTTACTTCTGATAGACTGTCTTGAATTTCCTTAGAAAGTTCAAGATCAGACTTACCTCGTAAAGCTGTACTCACTGGTACTCTCGTTCCCCAGCTGAAAAGTTCTGAATTCATACAGTTGAATCCTTCTTAACAGTCTGCTTTACGGGAACCTTTATTACCGCGACCCGCAGTTCTGGTTCTGGAATGAGGGATCTTCCTTGCGCCAGTCCCGAGTTTTTTCTCGTATTTTTTCGTCCCGGATTTTTTCTCGTCCCGGAATTTCTCGTCCCGTCCCGGGTTTCGGCACCAATTGTTATTAGACGCGTTCTCACGACCGGCCAGGAAAGACGCAACAAACCAGAATCTTCTGCGGCAAAGCTTTATTGCTTACATCTTCAGGAGCCAGAGTGCAAGAGAGCAAGCCCGCAAATGGCGAAACCCCATCCCTTTTTAAGGAGAATTATCCTCCACCTAGGATGTATTACTCCCTGATTGGCTGCAGCCCATCGGCCCAGTTGTCATCACGGGAAAGGCAGAACACATGGTGGGAAAACTGCCCCTGCATGTGTGCAGACTATGTTTACCACTTAGAACACAGCTGTCAGTGCCATCTTATAATGGCAAATGTGAGGGCGGCTCCTCACACAACACCAAAATATTTTAACATACATTCTCATTTGTTTTGTCAACTTCACACAAAACAGAGTTATCCAAGAAGATTAAAAAAAAAGCAATCTAAAAATTGCCTTCATTAGACTCTCCTGGAGCATGTTAGTGGGGCTGTTTTCTTGATTGATGATTGATGTTGAAGGACTCAGCCAATTGTTGATAGGTGGTTCTGGTTTATAAGAAATTAATCTCGATAAACTGCAGGAAATAAGCCTGGAAGCAGTGTTTTTCCATGGTCTCTGCTTCAGTTTGGCCTTGAATTCCTGCCCTGAATTCCCATTTAGACCTATAAGTATGGCCAAATAAAACCTGTCCTTCTCAAATTGTGTGTGTGTGTGTGTGTGTGTGTGTGTGTGTGTGTGTGTGTGTGTGTGTGTGTAGGGGGTAGTCACACTAACAGAGACGCAAACTAGTACATTGTGGGTGGTGACTTGGTAGGAAGAAGGGAAGAGGAAAGGCTTCACTGGCTATATGAGAAGAAAGATACAAGATGTCAGTCTACATAAAATTTTTACAAAATAAATTATAGTAACATAAGAAATTGGCAATGTCTGCCAAGTGGTAGTTCATCAGGCTTAGATTTATCCCAATATTAAAGAAGTTGAAGTTTTGAGAATTTGTGGTTCATCTTTGCCTTAAAAAAGTAAGACTACAAATAAGAATTTGATAAAAAATCAGCAGCCAAAAGAAGATTCAGCTATTAACATGTTATCTGAGAATTCCCAACATTGGTAACAAACACAGATTCAAAGAAGAAAACACCTATGGGCACCAATTAAGTGTAAGTTAAGAAAATATACTGAAAAAATTCTTGTATATTTCAATTTAGTTTTTGCAAATTTAGATAGTAGGGGAATCAATTTTGACCTTTTGGTCTTGACAATTAACATTTCACAAACTATTTGAAAATAATTAAAATGAAATAATTTCATAGATGACTTTCCTTGGCAGGATATAATTAAAAAAGAAATTGACCACTGTGGTTCAAATTCTCAAGAAGCTATTAATCATTTGCTGCTCAAAATCAATTCCTAAATTTTGAACCATGTTAGCAGTTAATACATGGTGTGGGGCTGGAAGATTAATGTTCATTTGCTGTTGTCCAACGTGAGCTGTCTGCTCTCATCATTCCTCACATGAGGTCCTTGCTGCTAGTCTCCCTGTACCTGCTGACTCATAGAGCAGCACTGTATTTTCTATGTTTGGTGTATATGCTGAAATATTGCTTACTGATTAATATCAAGTAGAGAGACACATTGTGTTTATCTTCACCCAAAACTTTAAATTAGGTAAAGCATATATAAAGACAGCTAAAAAGTTAGTAGTTAGCATTTTGTATTAGTTTTTAAAATACTTGTTTTTCTTATTAAAAAATGAGTCATTTTAATGTATCTTAAATATATCATTTAAGATAAAATTTTAGCTTTTGTCTCTAATAAGAATTTTAAAGATTTTATTCTAGAATTTCATCAAATATCACAAATTTAGAATTAAGATAAAATTACTTGGATTTCAAATTATAGAATAATTTGTCATTGTAAGAATCATGTTGGGCCCTTCTGCTCCACTTGAGCACCGGGGTGCCTTGCCAGCGGAGTCTCCCGACACCCGCAAGGGCCCATACAGGATTCCCCATGGGATCCTAAAACCTCTGGTGAGTGGAATACAGCATCTGCCCCAATCCAATCGCTCAGAACCTGAGACTGCATTAGCTAGGGAAGCAGACGAACCAGGCTTGACCTGGGGCACAAGTCCCTTCTGGTCCACTCGAGCACCTGGGTGCCTTGCCAGTGTAGTCTCCCGACACCTGCAAGGGCCCACACAGGATTCCCCATGGGATCCTAAAACCTCTGGTGAGTGGAACACAACTTCTGCCAGGAGGCAGGTTCAAACACCAGATATCTGGGTACCTTCCCTGCAACAAGAGAGCTTGCCTGCAGAGTCTGAAACTAAGGAGAGAGCTAGCCTCCCAGGTCTGCTTATAGAGGCTAAGAGAGTCATCTGAGGAACAAGCTCTAACCAGAGACAACTATAACAGCTAGCTTCAGAGATTACCAGATGGCGAAAGGCAAATGTAAGAATCCTACTAACAGAAATCAAGACCACTCACCATCATCAGAATGCAGCACTCCCACCCCACCTATTCCTGGGCACCCCAATACAACCAAAAGTATAGACCCAGATTGAAAAACATTTCTCATGATGATGGTAGAGGACATCAAGAAGGACTTTCATAACTCACTTAAAGAAATACAGGAGAGCACTGCTAAAGAGTTACAGGCCCTTAAAGAAGAACAGGAAAACACAACCAAACAGGTAGAAGTCCTTAAAGAAAAACAGGAAAACACATCCAAACAGGTGATGGAAATGAACAAAACCATACTAGAACTAAAAAAGGAAGTAGACACAATAAAGAAAACCCAAAGCGAGGCAACACTGGAGATAGAAACCCTAGGAAAGAGATCTGGAACCATAGATGCAAGCATCAGCAACGGAATACAAGAAATGGAAGAGAGAATCTCATGTGCAGAAGATTCCATAGAAAAAAACATCGGCACAACAATCAAAGAAAATACAAAATGCAAAAGGATCCTAACTCAAAACATCCAGGAAATACAGGACACAATGAGAAGACCAAACCTACAGATAATAGGAGTTGATGAGAATGAAGATTTTCAACTTAAAGGGCCAGCAAATATCTTCAACAAAATAATAGAAGAAAACTTCCCAAACATAAAGAAAGAGATGCCCATGATCATACAAGAAGCCTACAGAACTCCAAATAGACTGGACCAGAAAAGAAATTCCTCCAGACACATAATAATCAGAACAACAAATGCACTAAATAAAGATAGAATATTAAAAGCAGTAAGGGAGAAAGGTCAAGTAACATATAAAGGCAGGCCTATCAGAATTACACCAGACTTTTCACCAGAGACAATGAAAGCCAGAAGAGCCTGGACAGATGTTATACAGACACTAAGAGAACACAAATGCCAGCCCAGGCTACTATACCCGGCCAAACTCTCAATTACCATAGATGGAGAAAGCAAAGTATTCCATGACAAAACCAAATTCACACATTATCTTTCCAAGAATCCAGCCCTTCAAAGGATAATAACAGAAAAAAAAAAAAATACCAGGACAGAAATCACGTCCTAGAAAAAGCAAGAAAGTAGTCCCTCAACGAACCAAAAAGAAGACTGCCACAAAAAAAGAATGCCAACTCTAACAACAAAAAATAAAAGGAAGCAACAATTACTTTTCCTTAATATCTCTTAATATCAATGGACTCAATTCCCCAATAAAAAGACATAGACTAACAGACTGGCTACACAAACAGGACCCAACATTCTGCTGCTTACAGGAAACCCATCTCAGGGAAAAAGACAGACACTACCTCAGAGTGAAAGGCTGGAAAACAATTTTCCAAGCAAATGGTCTGAAGAAACATGCTGGAGTAGCCATTTTGATATCGAATAAAATCGACTTCCAACCCAAAGTTATCAAAAAGGACAAGGAGGGACACTTCATACTCATCAAAGGTAAAATCTTCCAAGAGGAACTCTCAATTCTGACTATCTATGCCCCAAATGCAAGGGCAGACACATTCATTAAAGACACCTTAGTAAAGCTCAAAGCACACATTGCACCTCACACAATAATTGTGGGAGACTTCAACACACCACTTTCATCAATAGACAGATCGTGGAAACAGAAACTAAACAGGGACACAGTGAAACTAACAGAAATTATGAAACAAATGGACCTGACAGATATCTACAGAACATTTTATCCTAAAACAAAAGGATATACCTTCTTCTCAGCACCTCACGGGACCTTCTCCAAAATTGACCATATAATTGGTCACAAAACAGGCCTCAATAGATACAAAAATATTGAAATTGTCCCATGTATCCTATCAGACCACCATGGCCTAAGACTGATCTTCAATAACAACATAAATAATGGAAAGCCAACATTCACGTGGAAACTGAATAACACTCTTCTCAATGATACCTTGGTCAAGGATGGAATAAAGAAAGAAATTAAAGACTTTTTAGAGTTTAATGAAAATGAAGCCACAACATACCCCAACCTATGGGACACAATGAAAGCATTTCTAAGAGGGAAACTCATAGCGCTGAGTGCCTCCAAGAAGAAACTGGAGAGTGCACACACTAGCAGCTTGACAACACATCTAAAAGCTCTAGAAAAAAAGGAAGAAAATTCACCCAAGAGTAGACAGCAGGAAATAATCAAACTCAGGGGTGAAATCAACCAAGTGGAAACAAGAAGTACTATTCAAAGAATTAACCAAAGAAGGTGTTGGTTCTTTGAGAAAATCAACAAGATAGATAAACCCTTAGCTAGACTCACTAGAGGGCACAGGGACAACATCCTAATTAACAAAATCAGAAATGAAAAAGGAGACATAACAACAGATCCTGAAGAAATCTAAAACTCCATCAGATCCTTATACAAAAGGCTATACTCAACAAAACTGGAATACCTGGAAGAAATGGACAAATTTCTGGACAGATACCAGATACCAAAATTAAATCAGGATCAAGTTAACAATTTTAACAGTCCCATATCCCCTAAAGAAATAGAAGCAGTCATTATTAATAGTCTCCCAGCCAAAAAAAGCCCAGGACCAGACGGGTTTAGTGCAGAGTTCTATCAGACCTTCAAAGAAGATCTAATTCCAGTTCTGCATAAACTATTTCACAAAATAGAAGTAGAAGGTACTCTACCCAACTCATTTTATGAAGCAACAATTACTCTGATACCTAAACCACAGAAAGATCCAACAAAGATAGAGAACTTCAGACCAATTTCTCTTATGAATATCGATGCAAAAATCCTCAATAAAATTCTTGCTAACTGAATCCAAGAACACATTAAAGCAATCATCCATCCTGACCAAGTAGGTTTTATTCCAGGGATGCAGGGATGGTTTAATATACGAAAATCCATCAATGTAATCCATTATATAAAAAAACTCAAAGACAAAAACCACATGATCATCTCATTAGATGCAGAAAAATCATTTGACAAGATCCAACACCCATTTATGATTAAAGTCTTGGAAAGATCAGGAATTCAAGGCCCATACTTAAACATGATAAAAGCAACCTACACTAAACCACTAGCCAATATCAAAGTAAATCGAGAGAAGCTGGAAGCAATCCCACTAAAATCAGGGACTAGACAAGGCTGCCCACTTTCTCCCTACCTTTTCAACATTGTACTTGAAGTATTAGCCAGAGCAATTCGACAACAAAAGGAGATCAAGGGGATACAAATTGGAAAATAGGACGTCAAAATATCACTTTTTGCAGATGATATGATAGTATATATAAGTGACCCTAAAAATTCCACCAGAGAACTCCTAAGCCTGATAAACACCTTCGGTGAAGTAGCTGGATATAAAATTAACTCAAACAAGTCAATGGCCTTTCTCTACACAAAGAATAAACAGGCTGAGAAAGAAATTAGGGAAACAACACCCTTCTCAATAGTCACAAATAATATAAAATATCTTGGTGTGAGTCTAACTAAGGAAGTGAAAGATCTGTATGATAAGAACTTCAAGTCTCTGAAGAAAGAAATTAAAGAAGATCTCAGAAGATGGAAAGATCTCCCAAGCTCATGGATTGGCAGGATCATCATTGTAAAAATGGCTATCTTGCCAAAAGCAATCTACAGATTCAATGCAATCCCCATCAAAATTCCAACTCAATTCTTCAACGAATTAGAAAGGGCAATCTGCAAATTCATCTGGAATAACCAAAAACCTAGGATAGCAAAAACTCTTCTCAAGGATAAAAGAACCTCTGGTGGAATAACCATGTCTGACCTAAAGCTTTACTACAAAGCAATTGTGATAAAAACTGCATGGTACTGGTATACTGACAGACAAGTAGACCAATGGAACAAAATTGGAGACCCAGAAATGAACCCACACACCTATGGTCACTTGATCTTCAAAAAGGGAGCTAAAACCATCCAGTGGAAGAAAGACAGCATTTTCAACAATTGGTGCTGGCACAACTGGTTGTTATCATGTTGAAGAATGCGAATCGATCCATTGTACCTATCTCCTTGTACTAAGGTCAAATCTAAGTGGATCAAGGAACTTCACATAAAACCAGAGACAATGAAACTTATAGAGGAGAAAGTGGTGAAAAGCATAGAAGATATGGGCAAAAGGGAAAAATTCCTGAATAGAACACAAATGGCTTGTGCTGTAAGATCGAGAATTGACAAATGGGACCTCATGAAACTCCAAAGATTCTGCAAGGGAAAAGACACCGTCAATAAGACAAAAAGACCACCAACAGATTGGGAAAGAATCTTTACCTATCCTAAATCAGATAGGGGACTAATATCCAACATATATAAAGAACTCAAGAAGGTGGACTTCAGAAAATCAAATAACCCTATTAAAAAATGGGGCTCAGAACTGAACAAAGAATTCTGACCTGAGGAATACCGAATGGCAGAGAAGCACCTGAAAAAATGTTCAACATGCTTAATCATCAGGGAAATGCAAATCAAAACAACCCTGAGATTCTCCCTCACACCAGTCAGAATGGCTAAGATCAAAATTCAGGTGACAGCAGATGCTGGCGTGGATGTGGAGAAAGAGGAACACTCCTCCATTGTTGGTGGGATTGCAGGCTTGTCCAACCACTCTGGAAATCAGTCTGGTGGTTTCTCAGAAAATTGGACATAGTGCTACCAGAGGATCCAGCAATACCTCTCCTGGGCATATATCCAGAAGATTTTCCAACCGGTAAGAAGGACACATGCTCCACTATGTTCATAGCAGCCTTATTTATAATAGCCAGAATCTGGAAAGAACCCAGATGCCCCTCAACAGAGGAATGGATACAGAAAATGTGGTACATTTACACAATGGAGTACTACTCAGCTATTAAAAAGAATGAATTTATGAAATTCCTAGCCAAATGGATGGACCTGGAGGGCATCATCCTGAGTAAGGTAACACATTCACAAAGGAACTCACACAATATGTACTCACTGATAAGTGGATATTAGCCCCAAACCTAGGATACCCAAGATATAAGATACAATTTGCTAAACACATGAAACTCAAGAAGAATGAAGACTGAAGTGTGGACACTATGCCCCTCCTTAGAATTGGGAACAAAACACCCATGGAAGGAGTTACAGAGACAAAGTTTGGAGCTGAGATGAAAGGATGGACCCATGTAGAGACTGCCATATCCAGGGATCCACCCCATAATCAGCTTCCAAACGCTGACACCATTGCATACACTAGCAAGATTTTATTGAAAGGACCCAGATGTAGCTGTCTCTTGTGAGACTATGCCGGGGCCTAGCAAACACAGAAGTGGATGCTCACAGTCAGCTATTGGATGGATCACAGGGCTCCCAATGGAGGAGCTAGAGAAAGTACCCAAGGAGCTAAAGGGATCTGCAACCCTATAGGTGGAACAACATTATGAACTAACCAGTACCCCGGAGCTCTTGACTCTAGCTGCAAATGTATCAAAAGATGGCCTAGTCGGTCATCACTGGAAAGAGAGGCCCATTGGACACGCAAACTGTATGCCCCAGTACAGGGGAATGCCAGGGCCAAAAAAAAAAAAAATGGGAATGAGTGGGTAGGGAAGGGGGGGGAGGGTATGGGGGACTTTTGGGATAGCATTGGAAATGTAATTGAGTAAAATATGTAATAAAAATAAATAAATAAAAATTTAAAAAAAAGAATCATGTTGGGAAGAAAGAAGGCATTTTCTTGAGATTCATAAACTTTAAGGGAGAAATAATTCTATTTATTTAGAATTAAGCTTCTGGAAAAGTTATTCACCCATTCATTTGACTCTGCATAATGATTATTTACTAATTTTAAAAGTCTTACTGTATGGAAGCCTTAGCTATACCTCTGTCTTTGTTTAAAAATCAAGATTTTTGAGAGGCAGATAGTTTAGTTTGTAAGCGTGGGTTGCTCTCCCAACAGACCATCCTTTTATTTCCAATCATAACATGATAGCTCACAACCATACATAGATTCAGGTCCAGGAAATCTGACAATATCTTTTGGCTTCAACCAGCACCAGGCACATAAGTAGTATAGAGAAATACATGCAGGCATGTAGCAGAATTTTCCCCTAATTGATTAAATAATAAAGACAACAAGAGCCAATCTCTGTGGGAGAAGAGGTGGGCCTTCCCCGTCTAAGAGGACTTCTTTTTGACAGGTGGGAGCAAGACAACAATGTTGTAGGCCAAGGGATGTTAATTTGTGTGGCAGAATCCACCAGGATCCATCACTGGAAGATTTCTAACATAGAATAGTTGGTGAATTTAGGATGCTAGAATAGTTGGTGAATTTAGGATGCTAGATTCCATGCCCAGTGACTGCGTTATCTATTGATTGTAAACTAAGAATGTCTGACATTTTTCACCTCTTGGCTGAGTGAGTTTGGCAGCAGCCAGCCACAGGAAGGAGAGAGTTATCTCAGAGATCTGGAGAGGACTTGGTAAGAAAAACATGCAGTCTGGGACTCAGTACTGAGCTGAGAACAGACCAAGACCTCTAGCCAATGCCTAGCTGGCATTAGGGTGGATTGGGTTTTAATATTACACACTACACAGGCAAAACACCCATATACATACAAACTAAAATATGAATTAAACATAAATAAAACAAAATTGGGACACTTCTAATCAAATTGCTTTTTCTGATATTAATTCCTAGTCCATATTTGGTTTTATTAGGTGTTTTGGGGGTATTCCTATTCACAATTAATAGATATAAATAGTACCCCACTCTTACATTATGAAGATTACTTTAAGACAACACTATTTTCATATCTTCTTCCTAATTCTTTTCTCCAATGCTTTGCATACTTTCTGAGCTATCAAATTCTATAAAACAAAATAAAATAAGATGTTCATGTATATATCAGGCTTGAGTCACACACAGTTGATCTCAGAATAGAATCAAAAAGGACTCAGTGACAGTATTATTCACACAGTACCTTGCAATGAAGTTCTGCCCTGTGATCTTATTAAGAAAAGATATATTTGGTGTAAAGATACTAATGAGTTTAATTTGACTAGAGTTCTTTGGCAGGTGGAGAGGTCTAATTTGGTTTCTTTTCCTTATTTGGTTTTGTTTTTCTATTTTTTTTTCATTAAGTATTTTCTTCATTTACATTTCCAATGCTATCCCAAAAGTCCCCCAGTTACCCTCCCCCCGCCACACCTTCCCCCTCCCACTTCTTGGCCCCAGCATTTCCCTGTACTGAGGCATATAAAGTTTGCAAGACCAATAAGTCTCTCTTTCCAATGATGGCCTACTAGGCCATCTTCTGATACACATGCAGCTAGAAACATGAGCTCCAGGGTACTGGTTAGTTCATATTGTTGTTCCACCTATAGGGTTGCAGACCCCTTTAGCTCCTTGGGTACTTTCTCTAGATTCTCCATTGGGGGCTCTGTGATCCAACCAATAGCTGACTGTGAGCATCCACTTCTGTGTTTGCTAGGCCACGGCATAGCCTCACAAGAGACAGCTATATCTGGGTCCTTTCAGCAAAATCTTGCTAGTGTATGCAATGGTGTCAGCATTTGGAGGCTGATTATGGGATGGATCCCTGGGTATGGCAGTCTCTAGATGGCCCATCCTTTCATCTCAGCTCCAAACTTTGTCTCTGTAACTCCTTCAATGGGTGTTTTGTTCCCAATTCTAAGAAGGGGCAAAGTGTCCACACTTTGGTAATTGTTCTTCTTGAGTTTCACGTGTTTTACAGATTGTATCTTGTATCTTGGGTATTCTAAGTCTCTGGGCTAATATCCGCTTATTAGTGAGTATATATTGTGTGAGTTCTTTTGTGATTGGGTTACCTCACTCAGGATTATGTCTTCCAGGTCCATCCGTTTGCCTAGGAATTTCAAATTTTCATTTTTTTAATAGCTGAGTAGTACTCCATTGTGTAAATGTACCACATTTTCTGTATCCATTCCTCTCTTGAGGGACATCTGGGTTCTTTCCAGATTCTGGCTATTATAAATAAGGCTGCTATGAACATAGTGGAGCATGTGTCCTTCTTAACAGTTGGAACATCTTCTGGATATATGCCCAGGTGAGGTATTGATGGATCCTCTGGTAGTACTATTTCCAATTTTTTGAGGAACTGCCAGACTGATTTCCAGAGTGGTTGTACAAGCTTGCAATCCCACCACCAATGGAGGAGTGTTCCTCTTTCTCCACATCCTTGCCAGCATCTGCTGTCACCTGAGTTTTTGATCTTAGCCATGCTGACTGGTGTGAGGTGGAATCTCAGGGTTGTTTTGATTTGCATTTCCCTGATGATTAAGGATGCTGAACATTTTTTCAGATGGTTCTCAGCCATTCTGTGTTCCTCAAGTGAGAATTTTTTGTTTAGCTCTGAGTCCCATTTTTTAATGGGTTATTTGATTTTCTGGGGTTCTGCTTCTTGAGCTCTTTGTATATATTGAATATTAGTCCCCTATCTCATTTAGGATAGGTAAAGATCCTTTCCCAATCTGCTGGTGGCCTTTTTGTCTTATTGACGGTGTATTTTGTCTTACAGAAGCTTTGCAATTTTATGAGGTCCCATTTGTCTATTCTCGATCTTACAGCAAAAGCCATTGCTTTTCTTTTCATGAATTTTTCCCCTGTCCCCATATCTTCGAGACTTTCCCCCACTTTCTCCTCTATAAGTTCCACTGTCTCTGGTTTTATGTGGAGTTCCTTGATCCACTTAGATTTGACCTTAGTACAAGGAGATAGGAATGGATGAATTCGCATTCTTCTACATGATAACCACCAGTTGTGCCAGCACCATTTGTTGAAAATGCTGTCTTTTTTCCACTGGATGGTTTTAGCTCCCTTGTCGAAGATCAAGTGACCATAGGTGTGTGGGTTTATTTCTGGGTCTTCAATTCTATTCCATTGTTCTACTTGTCTATTGCTATACCAGTACCATGCAGTTTTTATCACAATTGCTCTGTAGTAAAGCTTTAGGTTGGGCATGGTGATTCCACCAGAGGTTCTTTTATCCTTGAGAAGAATTTTTGCTATTCTAGGTTTTTTGTTATTCCAGATGAATTTGCAGATTGCCCTTTCTAATTCATTGAAGAATTGAGTTGGAATTTTGATGGGGATTGCATTGAATCTGTAGATTGCTTTTGGCAAGATAGCCATTTTTACTATATTGATCCTGCCAATCCATGAGCATGGGAGATCTTTCCATCTTCTGAGATCTTCTTTAATTTCTTTCTTCAGAGACTTGAAGTTCTCATCATACAGATCTTTCACTTCTTTAGTTAGAGTCATGCCAAGGTATTTTATATTATTTGTGACTATCGTGAAGCATGTTGTTTCCCTAATTTCTTTCTTGGCGTGTTTATCTTTTGTGGAGAGAAAGGCCATTGACTTGTTTGAGTTAATTTTATATCCAGCTATTTCATTGAAGCTCTTTATCAGGTTTAGGAGTTCTCTGGTGGAATTTTTAGGATCACTTATATATCGTATCATATCGTCTGCGAAAAGTGATATTTTGACTTCTTCCTTTCCAATTTGTATCCCCTTGATCTCCTTTTGTTGTCTAATTGCTTTGGCTAGGACATCAAGTACAATGTTGAATAGGTCGGGAGAAAGTGGGCAGCCTTGTCTAGTCCCTGATTTTAGTGGGATTGCTTCCAGCTTCTCACCATTTACTTTGATGTTGGCAACTACTTTGCTGTAGTTTGCTTTTAGCATGTTTCGGTATGGGCCTTGAATTCCTGATTTTTTTAAAAAATTGTTGCTGTTTGATATAATTTTATTACACAGGCCAAGCTGTTTTGGAAATTGCTACATAGACCAGGCTAATTTTGTACTCACAGAGATCCACCTGCCTCTGTCTTCTAAGTATTGAATTAAGCATGTGTACCTACATCCCTGGGCCAGCTGTATAAATTTTAGCATAACAAAGATAATAGATGTATCTCTTCTTGAAGAAAAGAAAATCTGTAGATCTGGAGACTTCTGGTAGTATGGGTCAAATCATAAAGGTGATAAATCTTATTCACACCAGGGTCTAGATCAAGTGAGGCCATGAGTGTGCTGTTGACATTGCACAGACACAGCAAGGGCCACAATCCTCAGCCTCACCTAAGTACCAAGGCCTCCCCAGATTAGGGTCAAATGGATTGAAAAGACTTTCTCTGCTCTAAAAGTGAAGCTCGACAGTTTATGCAGAAAATGCCTATCACAGCTTTATTCTCCCAGATGGTGCTCCTTCAAAACTAACCTTGAAAAAACCTGACTCCTTACTCAGCTGTGGAGCGATAAACCCCATTTCTTTGTTCAGTAGTGGGCCATAATCATACTTGAGCTTCCAGGGTTTTGCAGTTTCTCCATCATAGAGACCTGTCCACCCAGCCCGAGCATTTCTGTCTATGCATGTTTGTCTTATTTCATTCCTTTGCAGCCCCAGATGCATGAATCCCTGGAGACATGAGGAAAATGGGACATCAGATATGAAAAGGAAGTTCTAATAAGATGAAAAAGAAATCATCATTCCTCAAAAGGCTATGAATGCTCACACTGACTTCTGACTGGAATCAACTGAAATAGTATACACATACATATACGTATACATATACAAATACTTACATACATACATCACACACACACACACACACGTTTGTGTGTGTGTGTGTGTGTGTGTGTGTGTGTGTGCACACGCACGTGTGTGCGTGTACAAGTGTATAAGTGTAGAGCCAGAATGTGGAAAGCATTGTTTTCTCTGTGCTGACGTGGGTTAGAAGAATCGAGTGTAATATCACTTGGGTCTCATGACAATAGTCATCAGTTCATTCTTTCTGATGAATGACAGAAACACAGAAACACAGAAACACAGACATGGTAAATTGATTCAGCTAAATCTGCATCAGCACAAAGCAGTCTAGCCAGGATCAGAACATAGCTGCTTTTGAGATTTAGTGCCCAGTGTGCATATCATGTCACACTCCCCAAATTGGCACCAGACACTAGTTCTAAGATTTTTAGTGAACAACTACAAATTTTATTCTTCAGGAATCTTTACTCCAGGCTTCAAGTACAAAAGTAGGCCCTGGGCAAAGTAGGAAGCTCAAATCTGACTTATTTCAGCCTGATCTGGTAAAACACAGATGTTTCTGTGAGCTCATTTAAGGTATTCAGCTAAAGAATCCCTACTGAGCGATCTCAGTTAACAGTGTAGGATTCCTTTAGACAGAACCTAACCTGCAAGTCAAACTCAGTATCAGGTCTGCCAGCAAATCCTGTTTCTCGAGAGGGGCTGAATCAATGATTTCCAACGGTACCAGAGACTAGCAAAAGAAATCTTCCTTCAAACCAGTATGTTGTCACACCAGTCAATTTATTTATTTTTGAAACAGGAACTTCAGAAAGAGTATTTATATGAGTATAATAATCCATAATTACTTATATCATTTGAGCTCTGTTCATTTTGACCCATATACATTTCTTCTTCAACAAGCCTCAGTTTCTCTGAGGTAGTATACAATCACAAAGGCATTAAAACAAAAGGAAAATTTCTAATTGCCTTTGAAATGCAAAGATTAGAGTCAAATAAATTAGAGTTAAATAAAAGCATGACTGTAGATGGATGTTGTGATGTACACCTTTAATCCAGCATTCAGGAGGCAGAGGCACGCAAATTTCTGTGGGTTCAAACCCATCCTGATCTATAAGGTAAGTTTCAGGATAGCCAGGATTATGCAGAAAGACTTTCTCCAAAAACAAAAACAAACAGCAATAAAAACAAAACAAAACAAAACAAAACAAAACCAAACCAAACCAAAAAACCCACCACTACCAAAAAAAAAGGTACATATATTTCAAAGCCAATAAAAGTAAGCTTCTCTATGTCTTTGTTATGAATAACTATGTGTAATTAGTAATGTTTAATAACTTCCCTTAGGATCAGAATATATACCATCCTACATTAGGCTATTAGTATTAATCTTCATGTTATGCTTATCTGTTTAATCATAGCTCTAGCAAAGTAGGTCTAAGCAAGCTATGTGCCTTTGAAGAACAAACCACAAATGTGATTTCAACTAACAGCATGTGGTTTGAAAAGAGAACACACTTTATTTTTCTCTTTCTCGATAATGAGTTGCAAGACTGAAAATAAAGTTCCCTTGCTTATGTGGCTGAGATCTGCAAAACAGGAATTGTACTGGTCTCTCATCTGCTGCAAATTGTCCCCTGACATATAACCTTGCTCTGCAAAGATTTACAGGAAGTCCAAGGATTGTACAGGATTTTCAACACATAGTACCAAGAGAATAACCTGAATATGCTTTTCTAACTACAAAGTCATTGGCCAATAACAGCAGACCATGAGGCCCAGCTCTCTGCAAACAGCACTATATGTGAAATGGAAATTTCACAAAGACACTTGCAGCTTTCTTTCTAAGATTTTAAATATATAAATACATCAAAATAACTTCTTTTTCATCTTTGAGTGTATCTTAAATTTAGCTTCTCTTTATCTTTTCCAATAGGAACTAGCAAAAAAAAAAATTAGTGACTTCTCCATGATGTTTAGTCAATTTTACCAATATTTTCCCAAATGTCTAACACTTGTTCAATTTTGCAAGGCTCATTATCTGCAATAGATGTTCTTTAATCTTTCCATTTAAGTATAGACTAGAAGACATTTACAGTTTAGTCACTTATAATGGTTGCTAAAACTCAACTTCTATGTCTCAGCTGTCTGAGTTAAAATGTTTGTATCTGGTCTGCACATCTAAAAGAATTCAAGAAAATGCCACAGTGAAATTGCTGGTAAATTCTTCTTTTACTGTCATTCCCTTCTCCTTTACATCCGACTGTGTGTGCACGTGCACGCACACACTCACACACACACACATTTATATGCATTTCTATTTGCCCCTAATGCTATTAAAAATTTACAGAAATCAATTCCTTTTGTCATAAACTTTCAAGTATTTGAAAACTTTAAGTAATTCGCCTTGAAATACATTTCATTATGACAGCACATATAATTGTATTTCTAAGAGCCAAAATGGATTGTAAGGTCTCTGACAGATTACTAAGATGCTATATAATTTTATACCTTCATAATTAACAAGATTGTGGTTTTAGCAATTCATCAAAGCTGTACTTGAAGTTGAGAAATGACAGCATTTAAAAAAAAGTAAACTCACCACCTCCTCATGTCTGCATTTCCTCACATTAATTCCATTTATCTGCAATGAAAGGCAAAGCTCAGTTCCACATAGTGTGTTATAAACTGGCTTTTCTTTGCATCCACATAGATGATGATGAAATGCGTACCTGTAGAATTGCATCTCCAATAAAAAGCAGCCCCGACAGCTCTGCTGTGAATGAGAATAATTGAACACACCTTGGCATTTCTCAAATAAACAAAGGGGTTTTTTTCTTTTAATTAAGGGTAAAATTGTAAACAAAGTATGAACATTTTAGATCGCTAGCATTTTGTAGGGTCCACAAAGAGTAGAAACTCAATAATATGATTTAGTTCTTTTCAGTTGCTAAAATAGGCAGACATTTCCCTTCGGTCTAACAGTTCTTCCTTTATAGTCCTTATAACATGGTCACTACCCTCCCTGCTTTGTGAGTTTTCTTTTGCAGCAATGCCAATCTATGCTGCCCAAATATTCTTGGATGTGTGGCTTTCACCTGGACCATGGTAAACTTCTCAAGAGATACTGTCTGGAAAGAGTGGAGGGGGAAGGAATATTAATATGACCAAAGCATGTTGTACACAATTCTCAAAGATATATGTATATATGTATGTATATATATATATATATATGTATATATATATATATATATATGTGTGTGTGTGTGTGTGTGTATGTATATGACGTACATATATACATATATACATATATGTGTGTATATACATATATGTGTGTTTATGTCTGAAGGTATGTATGTGCATTCATTGAAAATTGATCACTCTTCTTAATGGGTGATCAATTTCTTTATGTATTTATTATATCTCTGTGCAAATACCTGAGATATAGACTTGATATCTGTCAGTTTCACACTTACTGAGAAATAGTATGTTGTTTTCCTGATTGTCAGTGAAAACTTGATTTGTATATTCATCATTGATGAACCTTCACAGGAATTAACTAAAATTGAGAAAAACGATTATATCTAAATTACTCCATGAAATGTGACTTAATTTTTGTGTCTTTAATGAACAGTTCAGAAGCTGTGAACTCCTCAGTTTTTATATGATCATTTGGACTGTTACATAGAGTCTATCAATTTTCCCTTTCTGTCCTGTAGGGGGATCCAGAAGATCTGGAGAATCGGATTTAGCCTCTCCACTCCTGAGGCTGGGAATCCAGGGAAGACATTCGTATACCACTCACTGAATTATCTGTGGACAAGACTTATAGCAGACTGGCCACTAAAAGGTTAGATAAATACATTACCTCTTTGCTCCTTAGATATTTTGGAAATGACAACCGGGATGTTATGTTCTGCACCTCCCTAGAAAGAGACAGTTATGTGTCATGTATTTAAGCTCTTCAAATTTCCACTTTTAGCCAAAACAATAAAAAAAAAAAAAACCAAACAGCAAGCTATAAATAGTGCATCAAGCGAACACCAGAGAGCATTAAAACAAATGCGTAGGACTTTTTAAGTGGCAGCATTTCCATAAAGTTTACGTACTCTGATAACACTTGCTAATTAATAAAAGTTGACTAAAAAAATTTATTTCTCAAATAAGATTGATTAACGTCAGTAGTGGCATTCTCTTCAAAGTCCTGTATAGGAATGCAAGACATCTTGACAGTTGTTACTCAGGATTCTAAACATCAGATATTTATACATATCAATTCTCTGATTACTTTATTTTCTCCTGCCTAGCAGGCACTCTTTCAGGCTACATTCTGAATGCTAAGTAGCCAGAGAGGCTCTTTACTAGCACAAGTAGATAAATAAATTCTGAGTACCAAGGGAACAGAACCATCTGTGTGTCCTAATTAGAATTAGATTCCCATGTGTGAAAGCATAGATTAAACAATTGTCAGTACAAAACACAAAACCAAGAACTCTATAGCCACACTCAGGTACTGGCTCAAATTTAAATGGAATGAAAGAAGAAGAATGAATCAAAGTTCTGATAAAATAAAATAAAAACAATTCTTAGAGTAACTGCCAGAAGAAGCCTGTCGTCTTGCCATTACAGTATAAGAAGTTTGATATGGTAGCTAAAAGCCACATGCATACATGAACAGCTGAAGTGTTGTATAAAGAAAACATGCACATGTTCAGCACAGGGGCTGAAGGAGCCGTCTAAAGGCACTGGTGCTGTTCTACGTTTACAGTAAATAACTCCTGAAGCTGCCCATAAGCATAAATACAGGATCTTAAGATACATTCACCCATGAGCATCCATTTGCAACACTAAAAAGAATTAGATATGTTACAGAAAATCACTTATAAAAAATCATTAGTGTTCAATTATATTTTTTAAACTTTTATTTATTTTGTTTTTACTACTGAGGTAATAAAAGTAAAACAATAAAACTATAATGTTATTTAAGTTGATTTTCAAAACCACTAATCAGCTTATTTTTTTAAACTTAATATATCTTACTAAGGAGCTCTATGTCCATTTACCCCAACCTTCATCAAATACAGAAAGAGGCAGTGTCATAAACTGGCATGGTCCTAATTCAGGACCCACAATTTAACCTATATTTGAAGTTCCAGTCCTGTCTAACGTGCATTGGTAAATAAAGTGTTGGGAAAAAATCTGACAATCACATCTTATTGGCATTGCTTGCTATTGAATTTCAAACAAAATGCAAAATGGTGAGCTGAAGGAATATCTGCATATGCAATACACAGTGAGAACCATAGCAGCAAGGTCTGAGGATTCATCCAAACACTGCACAGAGGGGCCCACACCTGGGAGACCTAAGAGTTGTCTGCACGCAGCATGCTCTGGGAATTATGAAGGAAGGTCTAATCAATAATTTGTACACTCAGTGTACAATGGGCACCACAGCAGTTTTCTGCTATCCTTAGCTAAGTCATTAAGTTTCCTTTAGCAGGTCTCACTATGCCTCTACTATGTGGCAACATTGATTATAACTGGAGCAAACAACAAGGGGTTGTTTGGGAAAAAAATATGTTTCCATAGCCTAATTTACATATCCTATAATTTATTCTGCATCAGTTCTTTGCCTGAGATGATAGCAAGTATATATAAAGTATGTTTTAACACTCACATTTTGAACATTGAAATTCTTATTACTACACATGGTCAATGTATTAAGTCATTTTGACAAAACTGACAAGA
This sequence comes from Mus musculus, assembly GCF_000001635.26. NCBI lineage: Eukaryota > Metazoa > Chordata > Mammalia > Rodentia > Muridae > Mus > Mus musculus. Next base: position 8,680,953 of record NC_000067.6, read on the forward strand.
GGTGATAGGCAAAATTTCAAAATACCCTATTCCTGACATAGAAAACAGCAACTGGATAAAATTTCTTTAAATCTGAAACAAAGATTTAGTAAGTATATACAAACTGAAGAATTATTATAAATAACAGCCTTCATTTAGGTGTTCAGAAAGTCAGCTTGATCGAAAGAATTAAAGTTCTTTGATTGAGTCTTAATTATTCACATACAATTGAATTCTCTCAATTTTATCAATCATTTTAATGAGTGATACATCTTTACCATCTAACACCGTACAGATTAAAAAGCTCTTAAGTATCATAATAATCAAAACTTGGAACTGATAAGTGATGTTTATGAATCTTTTTAACAAAGTGAAAATCAAGCAAAAAGATAATTATGATAGATCTCTACTCCCCATGTCTCCAGGAACCCTCCATATGAGATCTGCCTGACTCTATCCATCAATCTTCTGTAATGGAGAAGAAGGAAAAAATGCTTGCCACCAGCATATTTCATCTTTATGGGAAGCCACATAAAGAAAGCTTCCAAGGGCTAGAGAGATGGCTCAACAGTTAAGAGCACTGACTGCTCTTTCAGAGGACCCAGAAACAACCTGGTGGCTCACAACTGTCTGCAATGGGATCAGTTGCCCACTTCCGGTGTGTCTGAAAACAGTGACAGTGTTTTCACATACATAATTTACTCACATACATAAATTAAATTAATCCTTAAAAAAAAGGAAGAAATGAAAGAAGGAAGGAAGGAAGGAAGGAAGGAAGGAAGGAAGGAAGGAAGGAAGGAAGGAAGGAAGGAAGGAAGGAAACTACCAAGTTTTACTTAACACTAGGTGTGATCCCAGTCTTTTCCTGTAAATCTAAATGAGAAGATAATGGATATCAGGTTCTGTAAGAACATCCCAGATTACAACCCACTCTACACATCACAAAACCATTCATTTTTAGTCATGAGTACCAACAACAAAGTATACAAAAGTTAGCCTTTACAGGGCAGTCTTTGAAAAGACAGACTAGAAGGTGACTACCTTTATGCTTAATCCGAATCCTCCTACTGTCTGTCTTCTGATGGTCACCGTTCTTTCCTGGAAGACAAGAGATTTAAGAGTGCTGAGTGTTTCTTCACACTAATGACACTTTTTTCTTGTAGTTTTTGACATTGCTGTTTACATTTTGGAGAAAAATATTTGACAACAAAGGAGATGTCAACGATTGCATTTGGTGGAAATTTTTACAGTTTTAAATCACATGCCATAAAAAATTCTACTAAATTCATAATCTCTGAAAATGTAAAATTGTCTTGTCTATACCACAATCTGGACCACAAAGTTATACATCTGTGATTCTAGACCTAATACTTTTAAAAACATCAACACATATAAACATACCAACACCATACTCCCATGTACACAGGCACACACACACACACACACATCCATACATGTATGCACCATACCAATACACACATATGTACCAATATCTCTCCTCTCTCTCTCTCCCCCCACTCTCTTCAAGTGTAGGACCCAGACACTCAATCAGTGGTACTTACTTCAAGATGCCCCTGAATGAGATACCAAGATCGACGCAAAAGCAAGAGGTTTATTTTCCAGCACAACAGGGTCGACCTTCAATTAGTTCCTCAAGATGAGTTACTAAGAAGGGGACCCCCAAATGGCTATTACAAGCAGTTTTTATTCTTTTTAGGAGCACAGGTTACATCAGCAAGGTTACAGTTCAAACTTATTGGCTAAACATATTGACCTTTAAATCTATTGGCTACCAAGCATGGCATGCATTTGAACTCTACCTGAGACTTTCCAAAGGGTCAGGTAACTATCAGTCAGTACATTTTGAGAATTTTTTACTCAAGAATGTTCCTATGGGTGAAAAATGGAACTTGACCTAGCATTGACTCCAGGCAGGAGGGGGAAAGTCGTAAAGAAGGTATGGGACTGGAAAACTCCTTCGGGTCTCTCATCCCCCCGCCCCCCACACACACACACACACTTTTCTTGTATAAGCTCCAATTCTGGAGCTACGCTCAGGAGTCTTGGTTATCTAACACATATTCTTAACATACTGTCCTCAGGGCCTCATATTGTTGGCTCAGGATCATCAGTTCCACTGCTCAGATTCTCTCTTTTGTGAAGACTATAAGCTTGTTCAATATGCAGGGTCCTAAGGGCAATAATAGCAGGAGAACAATTAGGGGTCTGAACAAGGTGGATATGAGGGTGGTTAACTAAGGAGAGGTTTAAACCAAGACTCAAACAAGCGCTGACTCTGTTCTCTTCCTCTCTTCCACTTGGTTAGCCCTTCTTTCACCTTGGCCACTGAATCTTTAACAACCCCAGAATGGTCTATAGAAAAGCAACACTCCTTAGCTAAGGCAGTAGATAGCACTCCTTGCTGCAGGAAAAGTTAATCCCCTCCTATTCTGTAGTACTACTTCTGATAATGAAGTTAATGATTCTTGAAGGTGACTGATGGAAGTTTCTATTCTCTATATATCTAAATCAATGGCTGGCCTCAGACTGTCATAACTTTTCCCCTGTAAGACAAATGCAGAGGTCCCAGTGACTGCCCTCGACACCTCCAACCCCAACAGAAGGGAGACAGTGAATGCTGTAACAGATTTGGCAGACGTGCACATAGGATAGGGGAAGGTACCAGAATCCAAAGGTACCCCCTGGAGGGCATGATCAAGGCTCAGTGATCATGAGCTTGAGCAGATCTTTCCTCTTCTGTACCATCCAGCGGGGGTCCACAGGGAGCAGGATGTCTGCAGGTTTCACATGGGAAGCATGCACCCAGGCTGTAATAACGTCCACCTTGAGGGTTGTGAGAGTGGTTAGCAGTACCAGAAAGGTCACTTTCACCAGGGTTTCAGCAATTGTGCCTGATGCCTCTGGATGTAGACCCAGTCACCAGTCTGGAAGCAGTGAGGGGGTCTCTGGCATCCCTGGAGCATTTAAGGCAGACAGTTTGGGCCAAATCTCATGTTGTATTGTCTGAAGGGCTTAGAGCCTCAAGCAGAGGTTCCTATCAGTAAGTCGGGATTCCTCTAGGGAGGGCCCAATGGATACCAAGGGAGTTTGGGTTCCAAACAGGATCTCAAAAGGGGTCACGTTAAAATAGTAGTGGTGTTATAGGCTCAGAAGAGGGCCAGGAGAAGGAGCACCACCCAGTGAGCACCAGTATCCAAGGTCGATTTAGTTAAGGTCTCTTTGAGGTTCTGCTCCTTCTCTCTACCTGCCCTGAGCTATGGGACAGTACGCACAATGGAGCTTCCAATTTGTCCCCAGTATCTCTACCAATCCCTGACTTACCTTACAAACAAAAGCAGGACCATTGTCTGATCCAGTTACCCTGGGCACTCCAAACCTTGGGAAATTTTCCTGTAATATCTTCTTGGCTACCATGGTAGCTGTTTCCTGCTTGGTGGTAAAAGCCTCAACCCATCTAGAGAAAGTATCCATAAATACTAGAAGGTATGTGTAACCATATTTTCCTGGCTTAACTTCTATAAAATTGACCTTCAAATAAACCCCAGGCTGCTCTCCCTTAGGTCTCTTACCCTGTTTGGCTGCATAAGCATTTACTTGCTGACATACATCACACTGTTCTACAAGGTCCATTACATAAACCTTAGATCCCTTAACTGCTTGGATGAGCCTTATTATCCCTCAAACGGGACCAAATGCATCCATTTGGTCAAGTAAGTCCTCAGCAACTTGTTTTCTGGGGAGTATAGGTTTTCCTTCTTGTGTGTGCCACTGCCCTTCCTTTTCTAGGTAGTATTTTTAGGGTGGCTAACAATCTGAGTCCTTTTTTCTTCAGTATATTCTAAGTGAAGCCATCCCTTAGTCCAGTCCCATTTTCCAGCAGGTGCCTCTTGCAGGCCTATAACTGGGATAGCTTCCTCCATAGCCACTTCTCAAGCCACTTGATCAGCCTGGTTATTACCTTGGGTCACTGAGTCTCTTCCCTTCTGATGTCCTGGGCAATGAACTCTCATTTGCCAACTTCACTAAGGCATCCAAGAGATCCACAATTCACAATTTCCTGCATGTATTTTTTTCTTTTCTCTCTGATTTGAACAGCCCCCTCTCTTGGTATATAGCCTTGTAGATGTGAGATGTAACAATGGTATTCCAAGTTCCAAGGCTTTGGTGAGGGCAATTAGGTCGGCTTTTTGAGCCGACATTGCAGGGAATAGAGATTCCACCCAGATGACATTTAGCCATCCACCATGGCAGCACCCACTCATCTCTGACCAGCATGGAGAAGACTGCTCTTATCTGTAAAGCATGTAGCCTTGGCCTCCTGCAGAGGTCAGTCCGAGAGGTCTTTCCTCCACTCATGGACTCTCTCGCAGTTAGTTTCGGCCTGTTAGGAAGGAAGTGTATCTTGCCTCAACAGAGAGCAGGGACAGTCTAAGATGATCATAAATGAATGGAATGCCTGGTCCATCCCTAAGTCCACTGTTCTTCTGGTAGTCCATGAATACATTTTTGTGCCAGTTGCTCCTTGGACCCAAGATATTTTCTTGGAAACAGGGTCATCAGCTCAGAGGAGGAACAAGTGTTGAGCCCCTGTGTCCACCAAGAATTGAGTGGGTTTTCCGTCCACTCTGAGTTACACTAGGTTCATGGAGAGGGTCAAATCCCATCCTTCCTAGTCACTGTCTTTCCCCAGAGCTAATGCCTTCGCCATTTGGGGTGCTTTTCCCAAGGCCTGGGAGTTCCTGACCCATCTTCCATTTCTTAGGGCACTCTCGGGCCCAGTGAGCCCTCTCCTTGCAATATGTACACTGGTCCTTTTCAAGGGGTTTTCTGTATCTCTTTGGTTGGAATCTCTCTTCTCTGCTTTCCCTAACTCCTGTAGCCAAGATTCTCTGTGAACTTCTTCCCTGTTGCTTTTCTTTTTTTCATCTCCCTTTCTTTTTCCTTTCTCTTTTTCTGCTCTTTGACCTCCTCTGTCTCCCTGTCATGGTAGACTTTCTCAGAAACCTTCCCTAAATCCCTCAATGGCTTATCCTGTAGTTCCTTTAGCCTCTTAACCTTTTCCCTGTTATCTTTACTATCTTGGTCTATAAAAACCATAGTCACAGTAGCTTTGTGCTCCTTGCTGCTGGGATCATTGGGTTTATACTGAGTCATGTCTCCATGAGTCACTCTAAAAAGGCAGCAGGTGACTCATCTGATCCCTGTCTAACCTCACTTACCTTGATCAAATTTGTGGGTTGTTGTGCAGCCCCCTTGAGACCTGCCAATGGAATCTGGTGGTAGACCTTCAGGTGCCCCTTACCTTCTGCCTTATTAAAGTTCTTGTCAGGTCTAGTCAGGGGGAAACATGCTGTATATAACAATGTGGTAAATCAATGGTGCCTCCATGTCTGAGAGGGCACTCTTTCTGGCTTCTTCCATCATCTCTTCTCTCTCTTCAGACATCAAGAGCACTATCATGAGTTGATGGATATTATCCCAGGTGGGCTGATTAGTAAATAAAACATTCTCAAAGAGATTATTCAGCCTACTAGGGTTATCTGAAAGGGAGTGTGTGTGTGGGGGGGGGGGCTTCCAGTTGTACAAGTCGGCCGAAAGAAGGGCCAATATTTCATAGCCTGATTGCCCTTATCTTTACTACTACTGACAAGTTTCTCCTCCAGTGGTTAACTAGGATGTTTAACAGGGTAGATTCATTCTGTCCAATGTCCAAAAATGTCATCAGTCCAAATCCAAGAACACAGAATGAGATAACCAACACCAACAAACACAGACAAAGACAATCAACACAGAGATAGTTTGCCCCTGCCACAGGCACAGAAGCCAGGTTATAGCAAGACTCAGTCCTTGCCAATACTGTCTTGCTATTTCAAAAAGGTGCTGAGTCCTCCTGACTCCCTCCAGAGGGGCCTGAAGGGCCCTCCAGACTCCCCATGGTCATGGCATTAAAGCATATCTGCCCACCACAATTAGCCTCACCAGACCAGAGGTGTTCCAGCCCACACTGTGCTCTTCAGCCAAATATGAAAGCAAAAGACAGAGAGACAAACACAGACAAACACTTACAAGTTGGCACCTGACGCCAAGCTCAGTCTTATTCCCTCCATTAGTCTAGTTAGAGTCAAAGTCTCTGGGGAGGGGGTTATCTCCTTGAATCCTGGGCAAGCCCCCAAATGTAAGAGAACCCACCCCACTCCACCCCCAATGTCGGTCAGTGGTACTTACTTCGAGATGCCCTCAAGTGAGACAGTGAGATGTAGATTGATGCAAAAGCAAGAAGTTTATTTTCCAGTGCATCATGGTCAACCCTCTATCAGGTGACCTAGAAACTTTTTTTTTCCAGGAAATAATACAATTTTGGGATTACAGTATTATAAAATATCCTGCAACACATTTTAGTTGTTTTAAGTCCCACATAGTTCATTATGAATTTTATGATTAGCTTGTTTATTTCTCTGAATAATTTAGGATTTTAATGTGAGTTAAAATGTATATAAACTTGCCCAGAATCTTAGGAGCACTTGTGAGTAGAACACAACATGTGCTCCAACACCACCAGGAGTAACTGGGTCCAGCAGGTTCCAGGGAGCAGGAACTCTACCTGATCAGTGGCTCAGGTTCCTTCTGGTCAGTGCCATTCTACCTTGGGTGCAATCTTGGTAGACAGTCCCAAGGTGCCCAGAGGAGAGAAGGTTCCACTCCCAGGCATTCTAACATGCTCAAGATCTTAGGACTCCAGAATCCCAGGATCCCAGGAACTTGGTCACACCTGGATCTCAGGGTATCAAAGGCACCTTGACTCCCAGGAACTCTGACACACCCAGAATCTCAGGATCACAGGATCATAGAGAAGGCTGGATTCTGAAGAGTTCTGACTCAACCAGGATTACAGGAAGGGCAGGTTCCAATTAGATATAACAAGGACAGGGAGCACTTGAGATTAGCAGATGGCTCAAGGCAAGCATAGGAACAGACGCAACAGAAACCAGGGTTACTTAGCATCATCAGAACCCAATTCACCCACCATAGCAAGTCCTGGATACAGCACCACACCAGAAAAGCAAGCATGGATGAACGACGGGGGAGGGGCGAGCGTGTTACATTTGGGGACATGGATCTAAAGTCAATTCTCATGATGATGATAAAAGACTTTAAGAAGGGCATAAATAGCTCCCTGAAAGAAGTACAGGAAAACACAGGTAAACAAGTAGAAACCCTTAAAGAAGAAACACAAAAATCCCTGGAACAGTTACAGGAAAACCCAGCAAAACAGGTGAAGGAATTGAACAAAATCATCCAGGATCTAAAAACAGGCCCTTAAGCTCGACTCGAGACTCGAGCCCCGGGCTACCTTGCCAGCAGAGTCTTGCCCAACACCCGCAAGGGTCCACACGGGACTCCCCACGGGACCCTAAGACCTCTGGTGAGTGGATCACAGTGCCTGCCCCAATCCAATCGCGCGGAACTTGAGACTGCGGTACATAGGGAAGCAGGCTACCTGGGCCTGATCTGGGGCACAAGTCCCTTCCACTCGACTCGAGACTCGAGCGCCGGGCTACCTTGCCAGCAGAGTCTTGCCCAACACCCGCAAGGGCCCACACGGGACTCCCCACGGGACCCTAAGACCTCTGGTGAGTGGACCACAGTGCCTGCCCCAATCCAATCGCGCGGAACTTGAGACTGCGGTACATAGGGAAGCAGGCTACCCGGGCCTGATCTGGGGCACAAGTCCCTTCCGCTCGACTCGAGACTCGAGCCCCGGGCTACCTTGCCAGCAGAGTCTTGCCCAACACCCGCAAGGGCCCACACGGGACTCCCCACGGGACCCTAAGACCTCTGGTGAGTGGATCACAGTGCCTGCCCCAATCCAATCGCGCGGAACTTGAGACTGCGGTACATAGGGAAGCAGGCTACCCGGGCCTGATCTGGGGCACAAGTCCCTTCCGCTCGACTCGAGACTCAAGCCCCGGGCTACCTTGCCAGCAGAGTCTTGCCCAACACCCGCAAGGGTCCACACGGGACTCCCCACGGGACCCTAAGACCTCTGGTGAGTGGACCACAGTGCCTGCCCCAATCCAATCGCGCGGAACTTGAGACTGCGGTACATAGGGAAGCAGGCTACCCGGGCCTGATCTGGGGCACAAGTCCCTTCCGCTCGACTCGAGACTCGAGCCCCGGGCTACCTTGCCAGCAGAGTCTTGCCCAACACCCGCAAGGGCCCACACGGGACTCCCCACGGGACCCTAAGACCTCTGGTGAGTGGAACACAGCGCCTACCCCAATCCAATCGCGTGGAACTTGAGACTGCGGTACATAGGGAAGCAGGCTACCCGGGCTTGATCTGGGGCACAAACCCCTTCCACTCCACTCGAGCCCCGGCTACCTTGCCAGCTGAGTCGCCTGACACCCGCAAGGGCCCACACAGGATTCCACACGTGATCCTAAGACCTCTAGTGTGTGGAACACAACTTCTGCCAGGAGTCTGGTTCGAACACCAGATATCTGGTTACCTGCCTTGCAAGAAGAGAGCTTGCCTGCAGAGAATACTCTGCCCACTGAAACTAAGGAGAGTGCTACCCTCCAGGTCTGCTCATAGAGGCTAACAGAGTCACCTGAAGAACAAGCTCTTAACAGTGACAACTAAAACAGCTAGCTTCAGAGATTACCAGATGGCGAAAGGCAAACGTAAGAATCCTACTAACAGAAATCAAGACCACTCACCATCATCAGAATGCAGCACTCCCACCCCACCTAGTCCTGGGCACCCCAACACAACCGAAAATCTAGACCCAGATTTAAAAACATTTCTCATGATGATGATAGAGGACATCAAGAAGGACTTTCATAAGTCACTTAAAGATTTACAGGAGAGCACTGCTAAAGAATTACAGGCTCTTAAAGAAAAGCAGGAAAACACAGCCAAACAGGTGATGGAAATGAACAAAACCATACTAGAACTAAAAGGGGAAGTAGACACAATAAAGAAAACCCAAAGCGAGGCAACGCTGGAGATAGAAACCCTAGGAAAGAGATCTGGAACCATAGATGTGAGCACCAGCAACAGAATACAAGAAATGGAAGAGAGAATCTCAGGTGCAGAAGATACCATAGAGAACATCGACACAACAGTCAAAGAAAATACAAAATGCAAAAGGATCCTAACTCAAAACATCCAGGTAATCCAGGACACAATGAGAAGACCAAACCTACGGATAATAGGAATTGATGAGAATGAAGATTTTCAACTTAAAGGGCCAGCTAATATCTTCAACAAAATAATAGAAGAAAACTTCCCAAACATAAAGAAAGAGATGCCCATGATCATACAAGAAGCATACAGAACTCCAAATAGACTGGACCAGAAAAGAAATTCCTCCCGACACATAATAATCAGAACAACAAATGCACTAAATAAAGATAGAATATTAAAAGCAGTAAGGGAGAAAGGTCAAGTAACATATAAAGGCAGGCCTATCAGAATTACACCAGACTTTTCACCAGAGACTATGAAAGCCAGAAGAGCCTGGACAGATGTTATACAGACACTAAGAGAACACAAATGCCAGCCCAGGCTACTATACCCGGCCAAACTCTCAATTACCATAGATGGAGAAACCAAAGTATTCCACGACAAAACCAAGTTCACACAATATCTTTCCACGAATCCAGCCCTTCAAAGGATAATAACAGAAAAGAAGCAATACAAGGACGGAAATCACGCCCTAGAACAACCAAGAAAGTAATCATTCAACAAACCAAAAAGAAGACAGCCACAAGAACAGAATGCCAACTCTAACAACAAAAATAAAAGGGAGCAACAATTACTTTTCCTTAATATCTCTTAATATCAATGGACTCAATTCCCCAATAAAAAGACATACACTAACAGACTGGCTACACAAACAGGACCCAACATTCTGCTGCTTACAGGAAACCGATCTCAGGGAAAAAGACAGACACTACCTCAGAGTGAAAGGCTGGAAAACAATTTTCCAAGCAAATGGACTGAAGAAACAAGCTGGAGTAGCCATTTTAATATCGGATAAAATCGACTTCCAACCCAAAGTTATCAAAAAAGACAAGGAGGGACACTTCATACTCATCAAAGGTAAAATCCTCCAAGAGGAACTCTCAATTCTGAATATCTACGCACCAAATGCAAGGGCAGCCACATTCATTAGAGACACTTTAGTAAAGCTCAAAGCATACATTGCACCTCACACAATAATAGTGGGAGACTTCAACACACCACTTTCTTCAAAGGACAGATCGTGGAAACAGAAACTAAACAGGGACACAGTGAATCTAACAGAAGTTATGAAACAAATGGACCTGACAGATATCTACAGAACATTTTATCCTAAAACAAAAGGATATACCTTCTTCTCAGCACCTCACGGGACCTTCTCCAAAATTGACCATATAATTGGTCACAAAACAGGCCTCAATAGATACAAAAATATTGAAATTGTCCCATGTATCCTATCAGACCACCATGGCCTAAGACTGATCTTCAATAACAACATAAATAATGGAAAGCCAACATTCACGTGGAAACTGAATAACACTCTTCTCAATGATACCTTGGTCAAGGAAGGAATAAAGAAAGAAATTAAAGACTTTTTAGAGTTTAATGAAAATGAAGCCACAACGTACCCAAACCTATGGGACACAATGAAAGCATTTCTAAGAGGGAAACTCATAGCGCTGAGTGCCTCCAAGAAGAAACGGGAGACAGCACATACTAGCAGCTTGACAACACATCTAAAAGCCCTAGAAAAAAAGGAAGCAAATTCACCCAAGAGGAGTAGACGGCAGGAAATAATCAAACTCAGGGGTGAAATCAACCAAGTGGAAACAAGAAGAACTATTCAAAGAATTAACCAAACGAGGAGTTGGTTCTTTGAGAAAATCAACAAGATAGATAAACCCTTAGCTAGACTCACTAAAGGGCACAGGGACAAAATCCTAATTAACAAAATCAGAAATGAAAAGGGAGACATAACAACAGATCCTGAAGAAATCCAAAACACCATCAGATCCTTCTACAAAAGGCTATACTCAACAAAACTGGAAAACCTGGACGAAATGGACAAATTTCTGGACAGATACCAGGTACCAAAGTTGAATCAGGATCAAGTTGACCATCTAAACAGTCCCATATCACCTAAAGAAATAGAAGCAGTTATTAATAGTCTCCCAACCAAAAAAAGCCCAGGACCAGATAGGTTTAGTGCAGAGTTCTATCAGACCTTCAAAGAAGATCTAATTCCAATTCTGCACAAACTATTTCACAAAATAGAAGTAGAAGGTACTCTACCCAACTCATTTTATGAAGCCACTATTACTCTGATACCTAAACCACAGAAAGATCCAACAAAGATAGAGAACTTCAGACCAATTTCTCTTATGAATATCGATGCAAAAATCCTCAATAAAATTCTCGCTAACCGAATCCAAGAACACATTAAAGCAATCATCCATCCTGACCAAGTAGGTTTTATTCCAGGGATGCAGGGATGGTTTAATATACGAAAATCCATCAATGTAATCCATTATATAAACAAACTCAAAGACAAAAACCACATGATCATCTCGTTAGATGCAGAAAAAGCATTTGACAAGATCCAACGCCCATTCATGATAAAAGTTTTGGAAAGATCAGGAATTCAAGGCCCATACCTAAACATGATAAAAGCAATCTACAGCAAACCAGTAGCCAACATCAAAGTAAATGGAGAGAAGCTGGAAGCAATCCCACTAAAATCAGGGACTAGACAAGGCTGCCCACTTTCTCCCTACCTTTTCAACATAGTACTTGAAGTATTAGCCAGAGCAATTCGACAACAAAAGGAGATCAAGGGGATACAAATTGGAAAAGAGGAAGTCAAAATATCACTTTTTGCAGATGATATGATAGTATATATAAGTGACCCTAAAAATTCTACCAGAGAACTCCTAAACCTGATAAACAGCTTCGGTGAAGTAGCTGGATATAAAATAAACTCAAACAAGTCAATGGCCTTTCTCTATACAAAGAATAAACAGGCTGAGAAAGAAATTAGGGAAACAACACCCTTCTCAATAGTCACAAATAATATAAAATATCTTGGCGTGACTCTAACTAAGGAGGTGAAAGATCTGTATGATAAAAACTTCAAATCTCTGAAGAAAGAAATTAAAGAAGATCTCAGAAGATGGAAAGATCTCCCATGCTCATGGATTGGCAGGATCTACATTGTAAAAATGGCTATCTTGCCAAAAGCAATCTACAGATTCAATGCAATCCCCATCAAAATTCCAACTCAATTCTTCAACGAATTGGAAGGAGCAATTTGCAAATTTGTCTGGAATAACAAAAAACCTAGGATAGCAAAAAGTCTTCTCAAGGATAAAAGAACTTCTGGCGGAATCACCATGCCAGACCTAAAGCTTTACTACAGAGCAATTGTGATAAAAACTGCATGGTACTGGTATAGAGACAGACAAGTAGACCAATGGAATAGAATTGAAGATCCAGAAATGAACCCACACACCTATGGTCACTTGATCTTCGACAAGGGAGCTAAAACCATCCAGTGGAAGAAAGACAGCATTTTCAACAATTGGTGCTGGCACAACTGGTTGTTATCGTGTAGAAGAATGCGAATCGATCCATACTTATCTCCTTGTACTAAGGTCAAATCTAAGTGGATCAAGGAACTTCACATAAAACCAGAGACACTGAAACTTATAGAGGAGAAAGTGGGGAAAAGCCTTGAAGATATGGGCACAGGGGAAAAATTCCTGAACAGAACAGCAATGGCTTGTGCTGTAAGATCGAGAATCGACAAATGGGACCTAATGAAACTCCAAAGTTTCTGCAAGGCAAAAGACACCGTCAATAAGACAAAAAGACCACCAACAGATTGGGAAAGAATCTTTACCTATCCTAAATCAGATAGGGGACTAATATCCAACATATATAAAGAACTCAAGAAGGTGGACTTCAGAAAATCAAATAACCCCATTAAAAAATGGGGCTCAGAACTGAACAAGGAATTCTCACCTGAGGAATACCGAATGGCAGAGAAGCACTTGAAAAAATGTTCAACATCCTTAATCATCAGGGAAATGCAAATCAAAACAACCCTGAGATTCCACCTCACACCAGTCAGAATGGCTAAGATCAAAAATTCAGGTGACAGCAGATGCTGGCGAGGATGTGGAGAAAGAGGAACACTCCTCCATTGTTAGTGGGAGTGCAGGCTTGTACAACCACTCTGGAAATCAGTCTGGCGGTTCCTCAGAAAACTGGACATAGTACTACCGGAGGATCCAGCAATACCTCTCCTGGGCATATATCCAGAAGATGCCCCAACAGGTAAGAAGGACACATGCTCCACTATGTTCATAGCAGCCTTATTTATAATAGCCAGAAGCTGGAAAGAACCTAGATGCCCCTCAACAGAGGAATGGATACAGAAAATGTGGTACATCTACACAATGGAGTACTACTCAGCTATTAAAAAGAATGAATTTATGAAATTCCTAGCCAAATGGATGGACCTGGAGGGCATCATCCTGAGTGAGGTAACACATTCACAAAGAAACTCACACAATATGTATTCACTGATAAGTGGATATTATCCCCAAACCTAGGATACCCAAGATATAAGATATAATTTGCTAAACACATGAAACTCAAGAAGAATGAAGACTGAAGTGTGGACACTATGCCCCTCCTTAGATTTGGGAACAAAACACCCATGGAAGGAGTTACAGAGACAAAGTTTGGAGCTGAGATGAAAGGATGGACCATGTAGAGACTGCCATAGCCAGGGATCCACCCCATAATCAGCATCCAAACGCTGACACCATTGCATACACTAGCAAGATTTTATTGAAAGGACGCAGATGTAGCTGTCTCTTGTGAGACTATGCCGGGGCCCAGCAAACACAGAAGTGGATGCTCACAGTCAGCTAATGGATGGATCATAGGGCTCCCAATGGAGGAGCTAGAGAAAGTAGCCAAGGAGCTAAAGGGATCTGCAACCCTATAGGTGGAACAACATTATGAGCTAACCAGTACCCCGGAGCTCTTGACTCTAGCTGCATATATATCAAAAGATGGCCTAGTCGGCCATCACTGGAAAGAGAGGCCCATTGGACTTGCAAACTTTATATGCCCCAGTACAGGGGAACACCAGGGCCAAAAAGGGGGAGTGGGTGGGCAGGGGAGTGGGGGTGGGTGGATATGGGGGACTTTTGGTATAGCATTGGAAATGTAAATGAGTTAAATACCTAATAAAAAATGGAAAAAAAAAACAGAAGTAGAAACAATAAAGAAATCACAAAGGGAGACAAATCTGAAGATAGAAAGAGGAGTAGATGGCACGAAATAATCAAACTCAAGGCTGAACTCAATCAAGTGGAAACAAAAAGAACTATACAAAGAATGAAAGAAACCAGGAGCTAGATATTTGAGAAAATAAACAAACTAGATAAACCTTTAGTTATACTAACTAGAGGGCACAGAGACAGTATCCTAATTAACAGAATCAGAAATGAAAAAGGAGACATAACAACAGAATCTGAGGCAATCCACAAAAATCATCAGATCATAATACAAAAGACTATACTCAACAAAATGGAAAACCTGGATAAAATAGACAATTTTCTAGACAGATACCAGGTACCAAAGTTAAATCAGGATCAGAATAATGATATAAAGAGTCCCATATCCCCTAAAGAAATAGAAACAGGCATTAATAGCCTCAAAACCAGATGGGGTTACTGCAGAGTTCTATCAGAACTTCAAGGAAGACCTAATACCAATACTCCTCAAACTATTCCACAAAATACAAACAAAAGGTACTCTATGCAATTCATTCTATGAAGCCACAATCACTCTGAAACCTAAACCACACAAAACCCAATGAGGAAAGAGAACTTCAGACCAATTTCCCTTATGAATATTGATGAAAAATACTCAACAAATTATTGGAAGCTGAATCCAAGAATACATTAAAATGATCATCCATCATTATCAAGTAGAATTCATCCCAGGGATGCAGGGATGGTTCAATATATGGAAATCCATCTAAGTAATCCACTAAATAAACAAACTCAAAGACAAAAACCATGTGATCATCTCATTAGATGCTGAGAAAGCATTTGACAAAATCATGAACACCTGTTCATGATAAAAGTCTTGGAAAGATCAGGAATTCAAGGCCCATACCTAAACATAATAAAAGCAATATACAGCAAACCAGTAGCCAACATCAAACTAAATGGACAGAAACTTGAAGCAATCCCACTAAAATCAAGGACTAGACAAGGCTGCCCTCTTTTCCCCTATCTATTCAATAAAGTACGTGAAATCCTAGCCAGAACAATTAAACAAAAGAAGATCAAAGGGGTACAATTTGGAAAGGAATAAGTCAAAATATGATTATTGTAGATGATATGAAAGTATACTTAAGTAACCCCAAAATTTCCACCAGAGATCTCCTAAACCTGATAAACAACTTCAGCAAAGTATCTGGATATAAAAATAACTCAAGCAAATCTGTGGCCTTCCTCTACACAAAGGATAAACAGGCCTAGAAAGAAATTAGGGAAACAATACCCTTCACAATAGTCACAAATAATATAAAATACCTTGGTGTGACTCTAACTAAGGAAGTGAAAAATCTGTGTGATAAGAACTTCAAGCCTCTGAAGAAAGAAATCAAAGATCTGAGAAGATGAAAAGATTTCCCATGCTCATGGATTGGCAGGATTAATATAGTAAAAATGGCCATCATGCCAAAAGTAATCTACAGATTCAATGCAATCTCCATCAAAATCCCAACTCAATTCCTCATAGACTTTGAAAGAACAATTTGGAAATTCCTCTGGAATAACAAAAAACCTAGAATAGTGAAACTATTCTCAACAATAAAAGAACCTCTGGTGGAATCACCATCCCTGACCTCAAGCTGTACTACAGAGCAATTATCATGAAAACTGCATGATACTGGTACAGCAACAGGCAAGTAGATCAATGCAAGAAAATTGAAGACCCAGAAATGAAACCAACACCTATGGTCATTTGATCTTTAACAAAGGAGCTAATATGTAGCCTCCCCCAGCCTAGAGCAGGCTGGCTCAGACATGTTCTGCTACTGTGAAGGAGACCACCTAGGGAGGAGTTCCTACCTAGATAGGTCTACTGTTCTGTCACCTCTGTGCTTTTCTCCAAGACCCCGCTACCTGCTGAGAGGCTGAACCTGTCTTCCTGAGACATTCCTGAATAAGCAACAGCCTGGCAACCATGTGCTGAGAGCCTGGCAACAAAGCATCAAGAATCTGTCATGGTGGGGGAAAGGCCTTCCCCACTTATAAGCTCAGACTCTTGGGTAAACTTTGGGCCTTGATCAGTATCTTGTCTTGGTCTCCTTATTTCTCTTGCCTTTCTCCCCCACCCCCATGCAGCCCCAGCCTCCCCTTCAGGAACCCAGTTCGTGTAGCTGCAGGCAGCTACACTAATATCATACAGTAGTAAAAAGACAGCATTTTCAACAAATGGTACTCGCTCAACTGATGGTTAGCATGTACAAGAATGCAAATCATGCCCATCGTGGTGGTGCACGCCTTTAATCCCAGCACTCGGGAGGCCTCTGAGTTTGAGGCCAGCCTGGTCTACAAATTGAGTTCCAGGAAAGCCAGGCCTATACAGAGAAACCCTGTCTCGAAAAACCAAAAAAAAAAAAAAAAAAAAAAAAAAAGTAAAAGAAAAGAAAAAAAGAATGCAAATCAATCCATTCTTATCTCCTTGTACAAAGCTCAAGTCCAAGTGGATCAAGGAACGCCACATAAAACCAGAGACACTGAAACTTATAGAGGAGAATGTAGGGAAGAGCCTTGAAGATATGGGCACAGGAGAAAAAGTCATGAACAGAACAGCAATGGCTTTTGCTGTAAGATCAAGAATCAACAAATGGGGTCTCATAAAATTACACAGCTTCTGTAAAGCAAAGGACACTGTCATTAAGACAAAATGGCAACCAACAGATTGGGAAAATATCTTTACCAATCCTAAATCCAATAGAAGGCTAATATCCAATATGTACAAAGAACTCAAGAAGTTAGACTCCAGAGAAACAAATAACCCTATTTAAAAATAGGGTACAGAGCTAAACAAAGAACTCTCAACTGAGGAATACCAAATATCCGAGAAGCACCTAAAAAAGTGTTCCACTTCCTTAGTCATCAGGGAAATGCAATCAAAACAACCCTGAGATTCCACCTCACACCAGTCAGAATGACTAAGATCAAAAACTCAGATGACAGTAGATGCTGGTGAGGATGTGGAGAAAGAGGAACACTCCTCCATTGTTGGTGGGATTGCAATCTGGTACAACCACTCTGGAAATCAGTCTGGCAGTTCCTCAGAAAATTTGACATAGTACTCCCCAAGGACCCAGCAATACCACTCTTGGGTACATACCAAGGAGATGTCCCAACAGGCAATAAGGACACATGCTCCATTATGTTCATAACAGCCTTATTTATAATAGCCAGAAGCTGGAAAGAACCAAGATGTCCATGAACAGAGGAATGGATACAGAAAATGTCTTACATTTACACAATGGAGTACTACTCAGCTATACAAAACAATGAATCTATGAAATTCTTAGGCAATTGGATGTATCTGGAAGCTATCATCCTGAGTGAGGTAACCCAATCACAAAAGAACACACATGGTATGTACTCACAGATTAGTGAGTATTAGCCCAGAAGCTAATATGCAAGATAGAATTCACAAACCACATGAAACTCAAGAAAGAGGAAGACCAAAGTGTGGATACTTCGATCCTTCCTAGAATTGGGAGCAAAATACCCATAGAAGGAGACAAGAGACATAGAAGAGACAAGGTGTGGAGCAGAGACTGAAGGAATGATCAGCCAGAGACTGCCCCACCTTGGGATCCATCCCATATACACTCACCTAACCCAGACACTATTGTGGATGCCAACAAGTGCTTCCCGGCCAGAGCCTGATATAGCTGTCTCCTAAGAAGTTCTGCCAGTTCCTGACAAATACAGAAGTAGATGCTCACAGCCATCCATTGGACTGAGCACAGGGTCCCCAATGAAGGAGCTAGAGAAAGTATCCAAGGAACTGAAGGTTTTTAGCCCTATAGGAGGAACAACAATATGAACTAACCAGTACCCCCAGAGTTCTCAGGGACTAAACCACCAACCAAAGAGTACACATGGAGGGACTCATGGCTACACAGGTAGCAGAGGATGGCCTAGTTGGTCATCAATGGGAGAAGAGGCCCTTAGTCCTGTGAAGACTCTATTCCCCAGTGTAGGGTAATGACAGGGGTAGAAGGGAGTGGGTTGCTGAGCAGGAGGATGGGGAAGGGGATAAGGGGAGAAGGTTTTAGGAGGGACACCAGGAAAGGGAATAACATTTAAAATGCAAATAAAGTATCTAATAAAAATATATATAACCTAAAGAACACTGCTATATAATAATATTTACATTTTTAATTTATAGAAGTGGCACATCTTTTAATATTTTAGGTCCTTTGTTCTCTAACTTAATCATGCTATTTTAGTTTTCAGAGTATGTTTTTGCAGTTTTGTTCAATTATAATGGTCTTGGTGCTGTTTTCAAATGAACAATATCATTTAGAAGTAAGTCATGTTCTAAGGAAATAGTAACTTTCCCTCTAAGAAAGGTAAGGCATTTCACTCAACTTCTTTTTTTTTTCCATTTTTTATTAGGTATTTAGCTCATTTACATTTCCAATGCTATACCAAAAGTCCCCCATACCCACCCACTTCCACTCACCTACCCACCCACTCCCCCTTTTTGGCCCTGGCGTTCCCCTATACTGGGGCATATAAAGTTTGCGTGTTCAATGGGCCTCTTTTTCCAGTGATGGCCGACTAGGCCATCTTTTGATACATATGCAGCTAGAGTCAAGAGCTCCGGGGTACTGGTTAGTTCATAATGTTGTTCCACCTATAGGGTTGCAGATCCCTTTAGCTCCTTGGGTTCTTTCTCTAGCTCCTCCATTGGGAGCACTGTGATCCATCCATTAGCTGACTGTGAGCATCCACTTCTGTGTTTGCTAGGCCCGGGCATAGTCTCACAAGAGACAGCTACATCTGGGTCCTTTCGATAAAATCTTGCTAGTGTATGCAATGGTGTCAGCGTTTGGATGCTGATTATGGGGTGGATCCCTGGATATGGCAGTCTCTACATGGTCCATCCTTTCATCTCAGCTCCAAACTTTGTCTCTGTAACTCCTTCCATGGGTGTTTTGTTCCCAATTCTAAGGAGGGGCATAGTGTCCACACTTCAGTCTTCATTCTTCTTGAGTTTCATGTGTTTAGCAAATTGTATCTTATTTCTTGGGTATCCTAGGTTTGGGGCTAATATCCACTTATCAGTGAGTACATATTGTGTGAGTTTCTTTGTGAATGTGTTACCTCACTCAGGATGATGCCCTCCAGGTCCATCCATTTGGCTAGGAATTTCATAAATTCATTCTTTTTAATAGCTGAGTAGTACTCCATTGTGTAGATGTACCACATTTTCTGTATCCATTCCTCTGTTGAGGGGCATCTGGGTTCTTTCCAGCTTCTGGCTATTATAAATAGGGCTGCTATGAACATAGTGGAGCATGTGTCCTTCTTACCAGTTGGGGCATCTTCTGGATATATACCCAGGAGAGGTATTGCTGGATCCTCTGGTAGTACTATGTCCAATTTTCTGAGGAACCGCCAGACTGATTTCCAGAGTGGTTGTACAAGCCTGCACTCCCACCAACAATGGAGGAGTGTTCCTCTTTCTCCACATCCACGCCAGCATCTGCTGTCACCTGAATTTTTGATCTTAGCCATTCTGACTGGTGTGAGGTGGAATCTCAGGGTTGTTTTGATTTGCATTTCCCTGATGATTAAGGATGTTGAACATTTTTTCAGGTGCTTCTCTGCCATTCGGTATTCCTCAGGTGAGAATTCTTTGTTCAGTTCTGAGCCCCATTTTTTAATGGGGTTATTTGATTTTCTGAAGTCCACCTTCTTGAGTTCTTTATATATGTTGGATATTAGTCCCCTATCTGATTTAGGATAGGTAAAGATCCTTTCCCAATCTGTTGGTGGTATTTTTGTCTTATTGACGGTGTCTTTTGCCTTGCAGAAACTTTGGAGTTTCATTAGGTCCCATTTGTCAATTCTAGATCTTACAGCACAAGCCATTGCTGTTCTGTTCAGGAATTTTTCCCCTGTGCCCATATCTTCAAGGCTTTTCCCCACTTTCTCCTCTATAAGTTTCAGTGTCTCTGGTTTTATGTGAAGTTCCTTGATCCACTTAGATATGACCTTAGTACAAGGAGATAAGTATGGATCGATTCGAATTCTTCTACATGATAACAACCAGTTGTGCCAGCACCAATTGTTGAAAATGCTGTCTTTCTTCCACTGGATGGTTTTAGCTCCCTTGTCGAAGATCAAGTGACCATAGGTGTGTGGGTTCATTTCTGGGTCTTCAATTCTATTCCATTGGTCTACTTGTCTGTCTCTATACCAGTACCATGCAGTTTTTATCACAATTGCTCTGTAGTAAAGCTTTAGGTCAGGCATTGTGATTCCACCAGAGGTTCTTTTATCCTTGAGAAGACTTTTTGCTATCCTAGGTTTTTTGTTATTCCAGATGAATTTGCAAATTGCTCCTTCTAATTCTTTGAAGAATTGAGTTGGAATTTTGATGGGGATTGCATTGAATCTGTAGATTGTTTTTGGCAAGATAGCCATTTTTACAATATTGATCCTGCCAATCCATGATCATGCGAGATCTTTCCATCTTCTGAGATCTTCTTTAATTTCTTTCTTCAGAGATTTGAAGTTTTTATCATACAGATCTTTCACCTCCTTAGTTAGAGTCATGCCAAGATATTTTATATTATTTGTGACTATTGAGAAGGGTGTTGTTTCCCTAATTTCTTTGTCAGCCTATTTATTCTTTGTATAGAGAAAGGCCATTGACTTGTTTGAGTTTATTTTATATGCAGCTACTTCACCGAAACTGTTTATCAGGTTTAGGAGTTCTCTGGTAGAATTTTTAGGGTCACTTATATATACTATCATATCATCTGCAAAAAGTGATATTTTGACTTTCTCTTTTCCAATTTGTATCCCCTTGATCTCCTTCTTAATAATATAACCAAAAAATCTGTTCAGTAAGAGCAATGCACTATGAACATGCATCTTCTCAGGGAGTCTGTACTTTTCCTTTTGGGTTATTTCTTCAGAAAACTCCTGGAAATCTATAATTTCATGCTAAGTCATCTTAATGATCTTTTATAGATGAAATTCTAGTACCCGCCACACTATTTAAAGTTGTCTAGACCTTCAAAACCACACCACATAGTCTTCATCCTCATCAGTTATGCAACAAAAGCAATATTATGCACATACTTCCAAATAATAACGTGAATAAATCTAAGATAATGTCTCTAGATTGTCCTGTGAATTATACCTTATTAAGCAAATGCAAGATATCATAACATTTGAAATTCAAAATAATTTTATTAACCAAAAGCTCATACATTTGGAATGGTATTAAATGGTGTAAATCATATAAATCAGCCTTGTAATTTGGGACATGAATCACAAGTCATGTTCTTAAAAATTCCTGAAATTTACATTTCTATTCTCATTTGTTACCCTAGAGACATAGTGGTTTCATCTTAAATTCTGGAAGAGAGCTTTAAGCAGACTTGAAGAAAAATAAAGTGTGTCTATCTGTAATACAAAATCTAATGGTGACATTTACTATAGGTGATAGCCACAAAACATTCTTAACAGAAATGAACATTTTTACTGAATATTTCAACATTTGATATATGATGACACCTGATATAGGAACTTTTCTATATATCATATTGAACTTATTTTCACATTTTTAAAAATTTCTTCTTGTGGTGTGACCTGTTTTCTCCAGAACAATACAGATTGTAGAACATCATCATTTATTTTGTCTCGTATAAATTTCACATATTAAGACCTCTTTTCCTTGCTTACTTAGGTCTTGCTAGGATGTACCTGGTCCTACCACCTCCAGTTTCAGCCTTCCCCTTCAGTCAATCTCCATTTCCTTGAAACCTCCTGATTACAAAAGACTGCTTTCTATCAGATATTCCTACAGCTTTCACACAAGCACAGGCTCAGGGCTCAGGGCTCAGGAAGGCTACCAGCTCTTTTTCCCATTATCCATTCTAATCTTCTTAGGATACTGCTAGCCTACCATACCACTTGCTTCAGCCACCTCTCTCAACACATCCCCATTACTCTGGGACTCACTGCTATGCTTCTGACCTGGGGCTCATGAGTAATACATGTGACAAGAAACCAGATAGGATTTCTGTTTCCCTCTCCCTCTCCCTCTCCCCCTCCCCCTTCCTCTCCCTCTCCCTCTTCTTCTCGCCCTCTTCCTCTCTCCCGCTCCCTCTCCCTCTCTCCCTCTCCCCCTCTCTCCCTCTCCCCCTCTCTCCCTCTCCCCCTCTCTCCCTCTCCCCCTCTCTCCCTCCCCCTCTCCCCACCTCCCTCTCCCTCCCTCCCTCTCTCTCCTTCTCCCTCCCTCCCTCCTTCTCCCTCACTCTCCCTCCCTATCTCCCTCTCCCCCTCTCTCACTCTCCCCTTCCCCTCTCCCCCCTCTCCCTCCATCTCTCCCTCTCCCTGCTCTCTCCCTCTCCCTCTCCCCCCTCTATGCCATCCTATACAACCCTGAGTCATATGTCCAGATCATGCTGGAACTTGGTACTCTTTCCTGAGATCTAGTCCTATCAATTGCCAGTGGATTTCTTAAACTCTGCTCTACCTGATAGCTCACCTAAGTCACACATTCTACTTACATGCTCAGTTTCATTTATTTCTTCACTATTTCTACCCCTCTCATGACTGGCCTATTCTATAAACAATGAGCAACTGATCCTGATAAATCCTTCTGACACTAGCCTCCACTACCACCACTACCACCACTACCACCACTTCTAATTACCTGGTCTACCACTATTAGTGTAGACAGTGCCTATATTTAGTCTGTTGAGATCCCTGAACCTAGCCTGCCTTGCACCTTGCTCAGAATTCATATCTAGACCTGGTTACATATCCTGTGCAGAGATCAATCTGGTGAGCACCTTTCTCCAAATACTAGCCTGTGTACTCCATATCCAACTTCTAGGCTTAGCCCAATGTATACATGTGTGCTAGGATACAACCTGGTGCATCCTTAGAATCTGTCCTAACGATGCCATTCCCATATACTTGTATCTTGTTACATAGTCTGGACTACTATCAGACCATATGAGGAAGCATAAAATTTTATATCAAACACACAGCCAAGAAAAGAAATCCATATGAATAGAACTTATCATAAAAAACATAAACAATATAAACTACCAAGGATTTCTTGCTAAATCCACCAGTGCTTTAGAAATGTTCTCCAATGAGATCTATTTTGATGAACTCAGGACATATAATTTAAAAGAACAACAATAAACTTCATTAAAGGAATCAAGTAATTTACAGAATGAACAAACAAACAATTCATTTAAAAACAATGAATTGTTTAATAGAGCATCAAGAAACAAATAAGTAGTGCCTAAGAAAACACAAATACACAGCTTAATAAAATGATAAAGTAAATCTATAATTTGAAAAGTGAATTCAGTAGAGAAATAAAAATTATGGTAGAGAAGTAAAGATAAAATGATGATAGAACTTAAATTCTTACAAGTAGAATAAATCAAATAGAAGATAGACTATTAGAACTTAAAGACAAGAGAAATCAGAACACACATGCAAAAGTTTGAAAAAAATTAAAACACAAACACATTAAAGGAATCAGACACCATGGAAAGAAGAAATGTGCAAATTCTAGAAAAAGATGAGAAAGTGATAGAATTCAATAACATAGATTATATCTTCAACAAAATAATTGAGAAAAACTTTTACAAACTATGTTAAGGCATAACCAAACATATACAAGGAGCACATAATGACAGGGATAGAAAAAAATTTCATGGCATATCATGGTTAAAACAATGAATAGAACAAGTAAAACAGCCAGAGAGAAAAATAAAATAAAACAAAACATGCCACATATAAAGAAAACCCCAACAGAGCAGCTGAGGTATTAATGGAAACACTAAAAACAGAAGATCCCGGAGCAATGAACTCCAATGCTCTAAAACAGACTGGCTGATATGGATTACCATATCCAACAAAAATACACACCTTAGTTGAAGGTAAAAAAATCATTCATGACACAAAGTTGCTAAAAGAGTTACAGACAACCACACCAGTACCAAAAAGAATAATGAAAGCAATACTTCAGACTGAAGAAAGTAGGAACAGACCAAAAACTGTAGAAAGAAAACTATGAACCCATTATCACTAAAACACCGAGTACACTAAGACCATAAACAGCAAACAAACAAAAACCCAAGTAAAAGATTATTGTAATCAACATAAACTTTCAACAATAATTCTAAATATTAATATACTCAACTCTAATTTAAAAACAAAAAAGAGGCTAGCTGAATGGATCCAGAAACAAAAGCTATCTACCTGTGGTGCATAAGGAGTATGTCTTTTATAGATGGAAACAATTTTCAAGTAATGAAATGCATGAAAATAATACAATCAAATACAGCCAGGACAGAAGATAACACTACTATCCTAAGATCTAGTAGACTTTAACCTAAAGCTAATTAGAAAAGACAAAGAAGTATACTAACTCTAATCAAGGGAAAAATTAGCCAAGAGTGCATTGTAATTCTAAACATTAATTCACCAGATTGGTATGCACAGTTTTGTAAAAGGCGTAATTAAAGACACAGATTAACACTGACTCGACACTATATGATTTTAATACTTCACTTTCTCTGATAGACAGATCATTTTGCAAAATTAGAGAACTATCAGAGTTAAATGGCATCATACAGCAAATAGACTTAAATATTTTAAAAAATATTCTACCTAAAAAACAGAAAATATATATTATACTTAGCAGCTCATAGAACCTTCTCTAAAATGCACCACATCCTGGGAAATCAACCTAACCTAAATAAATTCAGAAAAAAAGGTGAAATAATCGACGGTATCCTACCTGAAAAAATTGTTATAAAACTTAAAATTGACTGAAAAATATCTAACAAAAATATATATACTCAACCAGGGGCTTATAAAACTCATTACCTAATGATGGGTGCGTTAAAGTCAAAATTAAAAGATCAAAAATATCTGAAAATAGACAAAAATGAAAATAAAACACAATCTCTGGGACATATTAGAAGAAGTCTCTGAACTACTATATTTTTAAAAATTAGAAAAATGCCAGGCAGTGCTGGCACATGCCTTTAATCCCAGCACCTGGAAGACAGAGGCAGGCAGATTTCTGAGTTTGAGGCCAGCCTGGTCTATAGAGTAAGTTCCAGGATAGCCAGGGTTACACAGAGAAACCCTGTATGGAAAAGAGAAAAAAGTCAGAAAAACAAAAATGAAATAATGATGCAAATTAAAATGTGTAAAAAGAAGAACAAACCAAGTCCAAACAATTGACAGCAAGAAATAAAATCCAGGCCAGCACCCAGTCACTTAGGGCACTGAGTCGGTGGACACACTCACGGTCCCTAGAGGACTCTCCACGTGATCTTAGGATCACTGGTAAGCGGAACACAACATCTGTCTCTATCCAAAACCCCAGGACCTCAGACAGCAGAAGGGAAGCAGAAAACCTGGCCTGACCAGGGGCACAAGTCCCATCTGGTAAGCAACAGCATCAGGTCACCTAGGGCACAGAATTGGCGGACACCCCAATGGTCACGAGAGGACTCTCCACGAGATCTTAGGATCACTGATCAGATAGATTTAAGGTCCTCAAAGGAGACACCACTTCCAGGCACTGTAACAGGCCCAGGATGTTAGGACAACAGGATCCCAGGATAACAGGATCTAGGTCACACCAGTGTTTCAGTGTCTCAGAGGAAGCTTGACTGACAAAAACTCTGACACACCCAGAATCTCAGGTTCACAGGAGCCCAAAATCTAAGGATCACAGAGAAAGCTGTATTCTGAGGAGTCCTGAATCAACTGGGATTATTGGAAGGACAGGCTCCAATCAGATATATTGAGGGCAACAAGCACTTGAGATAAACAGATGACAGGAGGCAAGCATAAGAACAGAAGCAACAGAAACCAAGGTTACTTGGCATCATAAGAACCAAACTTTCCCACCTTAGCAAGTCCTGGATACACCATCACACAAGAAAAGCAAGACATGGATCTAAAGTCATTTCTCATGATGATGATGGAGAACTTTAAGAAGTAAATACAGGAAAACACAGGTAAACACCTAAAAGCCTTTAAGAGGAAACACCAAAAATGCATTAGAGAGTTACAGGAAAACACTACCAAACAGGTGATAGAATTGAAGAAAACCATCCAAGACCTAAAAAGGGAAGGAGAAATAATGAAGAAAACCCAAAGTGAGATAACTCTGGAGATATAAACCCTAGGAAAGAAATCAGAAACCATAGATGAGAGCATCAGCAACAGAATACAAGAGATGGAAGAGAGAATCTCAGGTACAGAAGATTACATAGGGAACCTGGACACAACAATCAAAGAAAATGCAAAATGCAAAAAGATCTTAACTCAAAGCTTCAGGAAATCCAGGACACAATGAGAAGACCAAACCTATGGATAATAGTAGATGAGAATGAAGATTTTCAACTTAAAGGGTCAGCAAATATCAACAAATTATTGAAGAAAACTTCCCTAAACTAAAGAAAGAGATGCCCATGAACATACAAGAAGCCTACAGAACTCCAAATAGACTGGACCAGAAAAGGAATTCTTATTGACGCAAGATAATCAGAACAACAAATGTACTAAATAAAGACAGAATATTAAAAGCAGTAAGGGAAAAAGGTCAAGTAACATATAAAGGAAGGCCTATTAGAATTACTACAGACTTCACACCAGAGACTATGAAAGCCAGAAGATCCTGGACAGATGTCATAGAGACCCTAAGAGAACACAAATGCCAGCCCACACTACTATACCCAGGAAACTCTCAATTACCATAGATGGAGAAACCAAAGTATATCATGACAAAACAAAATTCACACAATATCTTTCCACAAATCCAGCCCTTCAAAGGATAACAGCAAAACACCAATACAAGGATGGAAACTCTGCCCTTAAAAAAGCAAGAAAGTAATCCTTCAATAAACCTAAAAGAAGACAGCCACAAGAACAGAATGCCAACTCTAACAACAAAAATAACAGGAAGCAACAATTACTTTCCCTTAATATCTCTTAATATCAATGGACTCAATTCCTCAATAAAAAGACATAGACTAAGAGCCTGGCTACACAAACAGGACCCAACATTTTGCTGCTTACAGGAAACCCACCTCAGGGAAAATAGCAGACACTACCTCAGAGTGAAAGGCTGGAAAATAAGTTTCCAAGCAAACGGTCTGAAGTAACAAGCTGGAGTACCCATTCTAATATCGAATAAAATAGACTTCCAACCCAAAGTTATCAAAAAACACAATGAAGGGCACTTCATACTCATCAAAGGTAAAATCTTCCGAGACGAACTCTCAATTCTGAATAATTATGCTAAAAATGCAAGGGGAGCCACATTCATTAAAAAAAAAAAATTAGTAAAGCTCAAAGCACACATTGAACTTCACACAATAATAGTGGGAGATTTCAACACCCCACTCACCAAAGGACAGATCCTGGAAACAGACACTAAACAGAGACACAGTGAAACTAACAGAAGTTATGAAACAAATGGATTTAACAGATATCTACAGAACATTTTATCCTAAATCAAAAGGATATACCTTTGTTTAGCACCTCATGGTACCTTCTCCAAAATTGACCATAAATTTGGTCACAAAACAGGCCTCAACAGATACAAAAATATTAAAATTATCCCATGCATCCTATTTGATCACTATGGACTAAGGCTGATCTTCAATAACAACATAAGTAATACAAAGCCAACATTCATGTTGAAACTGAATAACACTCTCCTCAATGATATTTTGGTCAAGGAAGAAATAAAGAAAGAAATTGAAAACCTTTTAGAGTTTAATGAAAATGAAGCCACAACATACTCAAACTTTGGGACAATGAAAACATTCCTGAGAAGAAAACTCATAGCTCTGAGTGCATTAAAAAAAAAAAAAAAAAAAAAAAAAAACTAGAGAGAACATGCACTAGGAGCTTGACAGAACACCTAAAAGCTCTAGAATAAAAGGAAGCAAATACACCCAAGAGGAGTAGATGGCAGGAAATAATCAAACTCAGGGGGGAAATCAACCAAGTGGAAACAAAAAGAACTATTCAAAGAATCAACCAAACCAGGGGCTGGTTCTTTGAGAAAATCAACAAGATAGATAAATCCCTACCCAGACTCACTAGAGGGCAAAGCCTAATTAACAAAATAAGAAATGAAAAGGGAGACATAACAACAGATCATGAAGAAATCCAAAACACCATCAGATCCTTCTACAAAAGGCTATACTCAACAAAACTGGAAAACCTGGACAAAATGGACAAATTTCTAGACAGATACCAGGTACCAAAATTAAATCAGGATCTGATTAATGACCTAAAGAGTCCTATATCCCCTAAATAAATAGAAGCAGTCATTGATAATCTCCCAACCAAAAAAAAGCCCAGGACCAGATATGTTTAGTGCAGAGTTCTATCAGACCTTCAAAGAAGACCTAATTCCAAACCTACTCAAACTATTCCGCAAAATACAAACAGAAGGTACTATACCCAATTCATTCTATGAAGCCACAATTACTCTGATACCTTAAACACATAAAGACCTAACAAAGAAAGATAACTTCAGACCAATTTCCCTTATGAATATCGATGCAAAAATACTCAATAAAATTCTCACACACCGAATCCAAGAACACATCAAAACGATCATCCATCCTGACCAAGTAGGCTTCATCCCAGGATTGCAGGGATGCTTTAATATATGGAAATCCATCAACATAATCCACTATATAAACAAACTCAAAGACAAAAACCACATGATCATCTCGTTAGATGTTGCGAAAACATTTGACAAAATCCAACAACCATTCATGATAAATATCTTGAAAAGATCAGGAATTCAAGGCCTATACCTAAACATGATAAAAGCAATCTACAGCAAACCAGTAGCCAACATCAAAGTAAATGGAGAGAAGCTGGAAGCAATCTCACTAAAATCAGGGAGTAGACAAGACTGCCCACTTTCTCCCTACGTATTCAATATAGTACTTGAAGTCCTAGCCAGAGCCATTAGACAACAAAAGGAAGCCAAGTGGACACAAATTGGAAAGGAAGAAGTCAAAATATCACTATTTGCAGATGATATGATAGTATATATAAATGACACTAAAAATTCCACCAGAGAACTCCTAAACCTGATAAATAGCTTCGGGGCAGTAGCTGGTAATAAAATTAATTCAAGATTCTGCACAGGCCCCAGACATCCGACCACTTTCCTGGCCAGAGAAAAGGGGTCCGCCTGGCATGGGAGCACTTTGCCTGAGCATCGGCAGCAGACATCTTCGTTCCGGGACCACACCGAGAGTATTCTGCACAGGTGAGAGTACGGAATACAGAAGCTAAAAGCTTCTGGGACAGGCAGGAGCCACAGAGCTTCTAAGGCAGCCCTCTTTTCGGGCCCCAGAGAGCTGGCCACTTTCCCGGCCAGAGTATAGGGGTCCACCCGGGCCGGGAGCGCTTGGCCTGAGCATCAGCTGCATACATCTTGGTTCCAGGACTCCTTTGAGAGTATTCTGCACAGGTGAGAGTGTAGAATACAGAAGCTAACACCTTCTCGGACAGGCCAAAGCAACTCAGCTTCGGGACAGGTCCTGTTTTGGGCCTTCGTCTTCGGCCAGGAGGGAGGTCCTAAGGCCAGATATCTGTGCACCTTTCCAGTAAGAGGAAAGCTTGCCTACAGAGAGTGCTCTGACCACTGAAACTCAGAGGAGAAAGTGAGTCTCCCAGGTCTGCTGATAGAGGCTAACAGAATCACCTGAGGAACAAGCTCTAACCAGAGACAACTATAACAACTAGCTCCAGAGATTACCAGATGGCAAAAGGCAAACGTAAGAATCCTACTAACAGAAATCAAGACCACTCACCATCATCAGAACTCAGCACTCAAACCACACCTAGTCCTGGGCACCCCAACACAACCGAAAAGCTAGACCCGAATTTAAAAGCATATCTCATGATGATGGTAGAGGACATGAAGAAGGACTTTAATAACTCACTTAAAGAAATACAGGAGAACACTGCTAAAGAGTTACAATTCCTTAAAGAAAAACAGGAAAACACAACCAAACAGGTAGAAGTCCTTAAAGAAAAACAGGAAAACACATCCAAACAGATGATGGAAATGAACAAAACCATACTAGATCTAAAAAGGGAAGTAGACACAATAAAGAAAACACAAAGTGAGGCAACCCTGGAGATAGAAACCCTAGGAAAAAAATCTGGAACCATAGATATGAGCATCAGGAACCGAACACAAGAGATGGAAGAGAGAATCTCAGGTGCAGAAGATTCCATAGAGAACATTGGCACAACAATCAAAGAAAATACAAAACACAAAAGGATCCTAACTCAAAACATCCAGGAAATACAGGACACAATGAGAAGACCAAACCTATGGATGATAGGAGTTGATGAGAATGAAGATTTTCAACTTAAAGGGCCAGCAAATATCTCCAACAAAATTATAGAAGAAAACATCCCAAACCTAAAGAAAGAGATGCCCATGAACATACAAGAAGACTACAGAACTCCAAATAGACTGGTCCAGAAAAGAAATTCCTCCCAACACATAATAATCAGAACAACAAATGCACTATATAAAGATAGAATATTAAAAGCAGCAAGGGAGAAAGGTCAAGTAACATAAAAAGGCAGGCCTATCAGAATTACACCAGACTTTTCACCAGAGACTATGAAAGCCAGAAGAGCCTGGACAGATGTTATACAGACACAAAGAGAATACAAATGCCAACCCAGGCTACTATACCCGGCCAAACTATCAATTATCATAGATGGAGAAACCAAAGTATTCCATGACAAAACCAAATTCACACAATATCTTTCCAAGAATCCAGCCCTTCAAAGGATAATAACAGAAAAAAACCAATACAAGGATGGAAATAATGCCCAAGAAAAAGCAAGAAAGTAATCCCTTAACAAACCAAAAAGAAGACAGCAACAAGAACAGAATGCCAACTCTAACAACAAAAATAAAAGGAAGCAACAATTACTTTTCCTTAATATCTCTTAATATCAATTGTACTGGCTAGTTTTGTGTCAACTTGACACAGCTGGAGTTATCACAGAGAAAGGAGCTTCAGTTGAGGAAATGCCTCCATGAGATCCAACTGTAAGGCATTTTCTCAATTAGTGATCAAGGGGGAAAGGCCCCTTGTGGGTGGGACCATCTCTGGGCTGGTAGTCTTGGTTTTATAAGAAAGCAGGCTGAGCAAGTCAGAGGAGGCAAGCCAGTAAAGAACATCCCTCCATGGCCTCTGCATCAGCTCCTGCTTCCTGACCTGCATGAGTTCCAGTCCTGAAGCCGAATAAACCCTTTCCTCCCCAACTTGCTTCCTGGTCATGATGTTTGTGCAGGAATAGAAACCCTGACTAAGACAAATTGGTACTGGGAGTGGGGTATTCCTGTGACAACCTGACCATGTTTTGGGGAGGACTGTGGAAGGACTTTGGAACTTTGGGCTTGAAGATCCATCCGTTGTTAAGAGCTCTGTAGGATGTTGTGTAGGAGCTTGGAAGATAACGTTGAGAACACTGCAGAAGATGGAGGTCTGGTTTGTGAAATTTCAGAGGGAAGATTAAAGACTCTTTTCAGGGCCATTGCTGTTTTGATTGTGAAGATTCTGTAGTTCTGGTTAGCTGGGGCTGAAGAATCAGCTGTGATTAACAAGATACCAGAACTACCAAAGCAAAAACTTTGCATTACTGGGACTATTGATGCTGGTTAGCTGGAGCTAAGAAATTAGCGGTGATTAAGAAGAGACCAGCATCATTGAGGTGACATCTTCTGGGAAGTGTTTTCTGAAAGCACAAAGAGGCTGTGTTCCAGAGATGGCCAAGGTTATACTCCTGCTGCAGCGGGACTTGGTAATATGTAAGGGTCACACAGGTGGTACTGGTTTTGAAGGCATGAAGGGGTCACGCAAAGCAGCTGAGGCTCGGCACTGTGAGAGGCCATGGAAGGCCACTGGTGAAGGTGCAGCCTCAGTTGCAATTGAAGGCCCAGGACTGAAGGGGTCATGCAGCGTTTTGGAGATGCCAGTACCATGAGATGACCACCAAGAGCAGCAGCAGCAGTGGAGTACAGGTATCTGGATCCTAGAGGATGACGCATGTGCTACAAAGGGCCTGGCTGGAGAAGTGACCCAAGCCCTTGGAGGAGCCCAGAAGATCATGAGTTGGATCCCAGACATTGTACGGTTGGAGATTGACTTTTGCTTTTGATTGTGACTGTGCCCTGATATTTTCCCTCTTGAAGGAAGAAACTGTTTTAGTGGAGCCCACAGTTGAGACTTTTAATTGTAAAAAGACTTTGAATTTTAAAAGAGATGGATATTTTAAAGAGATTGAAATTTTAAGAATATGTGAAGACTGTGGGACTTTTAAAGTTATTTAGATCTTGGGGATGAATAAGATTGTACGGGTTGAGGCTTACTAGTGATGTTTTTGTGTGTCAAGTTGACAAGGGGTCAATTGTACTGACGAGTTTTGTGTCAACTTGACACAGCTGGAGTTATCACAGAGAAAGGAGCTTCAGTTGAGGAAATGCCTCCATGAGATCCAACTGTAAGGCATTTTCTAAATTAGTGATCAAGGGGGAAAGGCCCCTTGTGGGTGAGACCATCTCTGGGCTGGTAGTCTTGGTTTTATAAGAAAGCAGGCTGAGCAAGCCAGAGGAGGCAAGCCAGTAAAGAATATCCCTCCATGGCCTCTGCATCAGCTCCTGCTTCCTGACCTGCATGAGTTCCAGTCCTGAAGCTGAATAAACGCTTTCCTCCCCAACTTGCTTCCTGGTCATGATGTTTGTGCAGGAATAGAAACCCTGACTAAGACATCAATAGACTCAATTCCCCAATAAAAAAACATAGACTAACAGACTGGCTACACAAACAGGACCCAACATTCTGCTGCTTACAGGAAACCCATATCAGGGAAAAAGACAGACACTACCTCAGAGTGAAAGACTGGAAAACAATTTTCCAAGAAAATGGTCTGAAGAAACAAGCTGGAGTAGCCATTATAATATCGAATAAAATCGACTTCCAACCCAAAGTTATCAAAAAAGACAAAAAGGGACACTTCATGCTCATCAAATGTAAAATCCTCCAAGAGGAACTCTCAATTCTGAATATCTATGCTCCAAATGCAAGGGCAGCCACATTCATTAAAGACAATTTAGTAAAGCTCAAAGCACACATTGTACCTCACACAATAATAGTGGGAGACTTCAACACACCACTTTCATCAATGGACAGATCATGGAAACAGAAACTAAACAGGGACACAGTGAAACTAAGAGAAGTTATGAAACAAATGGATTTAACACATATCTACAGAACATTTTATCCTAGAACAAAAGGATATACCTTCTTCTCAGCACCTCACGGGACCTTCTCCAAAATTGACCATATAATTGGTCACAAAACAGGCCTCAACAGATACAAAAATATTGAAATTGTAGCATGCATCCTATCAGAACACCATGTCCTAAGGCCATAACATAACATAACATAACATAACAACATAAATAAGGGACAGCCAACATTCACATGGAAAGTGAACAACACTCTTCTCAATGATACCTTGTTCAAGGAAGGAATAGAGAAAGAAATTAAAGACTTTTTAGAGTTTAATGAAAACGAAGCTACAACATACCCAAACCTATGGGACACTATGAAAGCATTTCTAAGAGGGAAACTCATAGCTCTGAGTGCCTCCAAGAAGAAACTGGAGAGAGCACACACTAGCAGCTTGACAACACATCTAAAAGCTCTAGAAAAAAAGGAAGAAAATTCAACCAAGAGGAGTAGACAGCAGAAAATAATCCAAATGAAGGGTGAAAACAATCAAGTGGAAACAAGAACTATTCAAAGAATCAACCAAAGGAGGAGCTGGTTCTTTGAGAAAATCAACAAGATAGATAAACCCTTAGCTAGACTCACTAGAGGGCACAGGGACAACATCCTAATTAATTAAATCAGAAATGAAAAGGGAGACATAACAACAGATCCTGAAGAAATCCAAAACACCATCAGATCCTTCTACAAAAGGCTAAACTCAACAGAACTGGAAAACCTGGACGAAATGGACAAATTTCTAGACAGATACCAGGTACCAATTTAAATCAGGATCAAGTTAACGATTTAAACAGTCCCATATCCCCTAAAGAAATAGAAGCAGTCATTAATAGTCTCCCAGCCAAAAAAAAGCCCAGGACCAGATGGGTTTAGTGCAAAGTTCTACCAGACCTTCAAAGAAGATCTAATTCCAGTTCTGCACAAACTATTCCAAAAAATAGAAGTAGAAGGAACTCTACCCAACTCTTTCTATGAAGCCACAATTACTCTGATACCTAAACCACAGAAAGATTCAACAAAGATAGAGAACTTCTGACCAATTTCCCTTATGAATATAGATGCAAAAATCCTCAATAAAATCTCGCTAACTGAATCCAAGAACACATTACAGCAGTCATCCGTGCTGACCAAGTAGGTTTTATTCCAGGGATGCAGGGATGGTTTAATATATGAAAAGCCATCAACGTAATCCATTATATAAACAAACTCAAAGACAAAAACCACATGATCATCTCGTTAGATGTGGAGAAAGCATTTGACAAAATCCAACACCCATTCATGACAAAAGTCTTGGAAAGATCAGTAATTCAAGGCCCATACCTAAACATGATAAAAGCAATCTACAGCAAATAGTAGCCAACATCAAAGTAAATGGTAAGAAGCTTGAAGCAATCCCATTAAAATCAGAGACTAGACAAGGCTGCCCACTTTCTCCCTACCTATTCAACATAGTACTTGAAGTCGTAGCCAGAGAATTCAACAACAAAAGGAGATCAAGAGGATACAAATTGGAAAAGATGAAGTCAAAATATCACTTTTTGCAGATGATATGATAGTATATATAAGTGACCCTAAAAATTCCACCAGAGAACTCCTAAACATGATAAACAGCTTCAGTGAAGTAGCTGGATATAAAATTAACTCAAACACGTCAATGGCCTTTCTCTACACAAAGGATAAACAGGCTGAGAAAGAATCTAGCGAACAACACCCTTCTCAATAGTCACAAATAATATAAAATATCTTGGCATGACTCTAACTAAAGAAGTGATATATCTGTATGATAAGAACTTCAAGTCTTTGAAGAAAGAAATTAAAGAAGATCTCAGAAGATGGAAAGATCTCACATGCTCATGGATTGGCAGGATCAACATTGTAAAAATGGCTATCTTGCCAAAAGCAATCTACAGATTCAATGCAATCCCCATCAAAATTCCAATTCAATTCTTCAACGAATTGGAAGGAGCAATTTGCAAATTTGTCTGGAATAACAAAAAACCTAGGATAGCAAAAAGTCTTCTCAAGGATAAAAGAACTTCTGGCGGAATCACCATGCCAGACCTAAAGCTTTACTACAGAGCAATTGTGATAAAAACTGCATGGTACTGGTATAGAGACAGACAAGTAGACCAATGGAATAGAATTGAAGACCCAGAAATGAACCCACACACCTATGGTCACTTGATCTTCGACAAGGGAGCTAAAACCATCCAGTGGAAGAAAGACAGCATTTTCAACAATTGGTGCTGGCACAACTGGTTGCTATCATGTAGAAGAATGCGAATCGAGCCATACTTATCTCCTTGTACTAAGGTCAAATCTAAGTGGATCAAGGAACTTCACATAAAACCAGAGACACTGAAACTTATAGAGGAGAAAGTGGGGAAAAGCCTTGAAGATATGGGCACAGGGGAAAAATTCCTGAACAGAACAGCAATGGCTTGTGCTGTAAGATCGAGAATTGACAAATGGGACCTAATGAAACTCCAAAGTTTCTGCAAGGCAAAAGACACCGTCAATAAGACAAAAAGACCACCAACAGATTGGAAAAGGATCTTTACCTATCCTAAATCAGATAGGGGACTAATATCCAACATATATAAAGAACTCAAGAAGGTGGACTTCAGAAAATCAAATAAGCCCATTAAAAAATGGGGCTCAGAACTGAACAAAGAATTCTCACCTGAGAAATACCGAATGGCAGAGAAGCACCTGAAAAAATGTTCAACATCCTTAATCATCAGGGAAATGCAAATCAAAACAACCCTGAGATTCCACCTCACACCAGTCAGAATGGCTAAGATCAAAAATTCAGGTGACAGCAGATGCTGGCGTGGATGTGGAGAAAGAGGAACACTCCTCCATTGTTGGTGGGAGTGCAGGCTTGTACAACCACTCTGGAAATCAGTCTGGCGGTTCCTCAGAAAATTGGACATAGTACTACCGGAGGATCCAGCAATACCTCTCCTGGGCATATATCCAGAAGATGCTCCAACTGGTAAGAAGGACACATGCTCCACTATGTTCATAGCAGCCTTATTTATAATAGCCAGAAGCTGGAAAGAACCTAGATGCCCCTCAACAGAGGAATGGATACAGAAAATGTGGTACATCTACACAATGGAGTACTACTCAGCTATTAAAAAGAATGAATTTATGAAATTCCTAGCCAAATGGATGGACCTGGAGGGCATCATCCTGAGTGAGGTAACACATTCACAAAGAAACTCACACAATATGTACTCACTGATAAGTGGATATTAGCCCCAAACCTAGGATACCCAAGATGTAAGATATAATTTGCTAAACACATGAAACTCAAGAAGAATGAAGACTGAAGTGTGGACACTATGCCCCTCCTTAGATTTGGGAACAAAACACCCATGGAAGGAGTTACAGAGACAAAGTTTGGAGCTGAGATGAAAGGATGGACCATGTAGAGACTGCATATCCAGGGATCCACCCCATAATCAGCATCCAAACGCTGACACCATTGCATACACTAGCAAGATTTTATTGAAAGGACCCAGATGGAGCTGTCTCTTGTGAGACTATGCCGGGGCCTAGCAAACACAGAAGTGGATGCTCACAGTCAGCTAATGGATGGATCATAGGGCTCCCAATGGAGGAGCTAGAGAAAGTAGCCAAGGAGCTAAAGGGATCTGCAACCCTATAGGTGGAATAACATTATGAACTAACCAGTACCCCGGAGCTCTTGACTCTAGCTGCATATATATCAAAAGATGGCCTAGTCGGCCATCACTGGAAAGAGAGGCCCATTGGACTTGCAAACTTTATATGCCCCAGTACAGGGGAACACCAGGGCCAAAAAGGGGGAGTGGGTGGGCAGGGGAGTGGGGGTGGGTGGATATGGGGGACTTTTGGTATAGCATTGGAAATGTAAATGAGCTAAATACCTAATAAAAAATGGAAAAAAAAAGAAAAAAAAATATCACTTTTTGCAGATGATATGATAGTATATATAAGTGACCCTAAAAATTCCACCAGAGAACACTTAAACATGATAAACAGCATCAGTGAAGTAGCTGGATATAAAATTAACTCAAACACGTCAATGGCCTTTCTCTACACAAAGGATAAACAGGCTGAGAAAGAATCTAGCGAACAACACCCTTCTCAATAGTCACAAATAATATAAAATATCTTGGCATGACTCTAACTAAGGAAGTGATATATCTGTATGATAAGAACTTCAAGTCTTTGAAGAAAGAAATTAAAGAAGATCTCAGAAGATGGAAAGATCTCACATGCTCATGGATTGGCAGGATTAACATTGTAAAAATGGATATCTTGCCAAAAGCAATCTACAGATTCAATGCAATCCCCATCAAAATTCCAACTCAATTCTTCAATGAATTAGAAAGAGTAATCTCCAAATCCATCTGGAATAACAAAAAACCTAGGATAGCAAAAACTCTTCTCAAGGATAAAAGAACCTCTGGTGGAATCACCATGCCTGACCTAAAGCTTTACTACAGAGCAACTGTGATAAAAACTGCATGGTACTGGTATAGTGACAGACAAGTAGACCAATGGAATAGAATTGAAGACCCAGAAATGAACCCACACACCTATGGTCACTTGATCTTCGACAAGGGAGCTAAAACCATCCATCGGAAGAAAGACAGCATTTTCAACAATTGGTGTGGGCACAACTGGTTGTTATCATGTAGAAGAATGTGAATGGATCCATTCCTATCTCCTTGTACTAAGGTCAAATCTAAGTGGATTAAGGAACTTCACATAAAACCAGAGACACTGAAATTTATAGAGGAGAAAGTGGGGAAAAGCCTTGAAGATATGGGCACTGGGAAAAATTCCTGTATAGAACAGCAATGGCTTGCACTGTAAGATCGAGAATTGACAAATGGGACCCCATGAAAACACAAAGCTTCTGCAAGGCAAAAGACACCGTCAATAAGACAAAAAGATCACCAACCGATTGGGAAAGGATTTTTACCTATCATAATCAGATCGAGGACTAATATCCAATATATATAAAGAACTCAAGAAGGTGGACTCCAGAAAATCAAATAAGCCCATTAAAAAATGGGGCTCAGAACTGAACAAAGAATTCTCACCTGAGGAATACCGAATGGCTGAGAAACGCCTGAAAAAATGTTCAACATCCTTAATCATCAGGGAAATGCAAATCAAAACAACCCTGAGATTCCACCTCATACCAGTCAGAATGGCTAAGATCAAAAATTCAGGTGACAGCAGATGCTGGCGTGGATGTGGAGAAAGAGGAACACTCCTCCATTGTTGGTGGGATTGCAAGCTCGTACAACCACTCTGGAAATCAGTCTGGCAGTTCCTCAGAAAATTAGACATAGTACTACTGGAGGATCCCACAATACCTCTCCTGGGCATATATCCAGAAGATGCCCCGACCGGTAAGAAGGACACATGCTCCACTATGTTCATAGCAGCCTTATTTATAATAGCCAGATGCCGGAAAGAACCCAGATGCCCCTCAACAGAGGAATGGATACAGAAAATTTGGTATATTTACACAATGGAGTACTACTCAGCCATTAAAAAGAATGAATTTGTGAAATTCCTAGTCAAATGGATGGACCTGGAGGGCATCATCCTGAGTGAGGTAACACAATCACAAAGGAACTCACACAATATGTACTCAATGATAAGTGGATATTAGCCCAAAAACTTAGCATACCCAAGATATAAGATAAGTTTGCTAAACACATGAAATTCAAGAAGAATGAAGACCAAAGTGGACACTGTACCCCTTCTTAGAATTGGGAACAAAACACCCATGGAAGGAGTTACAAAGTTTGGAGCCGTGATGAAAGGATGTACCATCTGGAGACTGCCATATCCAGGGATCCATCCCATAATCAGCTTCCAAACGCTGACACCATTGCATACACTAGCCAGATTTTGCTGAAAGAACCCAGATATAGCTGTCTCTTGTGAGACTAGGCCAGGGGCCTAACAAACACAGAATTGGTTGCTCACAGTCAGCTATTGGATGGATCACAGGGCTCCCAATGGAGGAGCTAGAGAAAGTACCCAAGGAGCTAAAGGGATCTGCAACCCTATAGGTGGAACAACATTATGAACTAACCAGTACCCCGGAGCTCTTGACTCTAGCTGCATATGTATCAAAAGATGGCCTAGTCGGCCATCACTGGAAAGAGAGGCCCATTGGACACAGAAATTTTATATGCCCCAGTACAGGGGAATGCCAAATAGTGGGGGGTGGGGGGGTGGGGGTGGGGGAGGGTATGGGGGACTTCTTGGATAGCATTGGCAATGTAAATGAGGAAAATACCTAATTAAAAAAAAGAATGCAAAAAAAAAAAAAAGAAATCAAAGAAGATCTCAGAAGATGGGAAGATATCCCATGGTTATGTATTGGCAGGATCAATAGAGTGAAAATGGCTATCTTGCTGAAAGCATTCTACAAATTCAATGCAATCTCCATCGAAATTCCAACTCAATTCTTCAAAGAATTAGTAAGGGCAATTTGCAATATCATTTGGAATAACAAAAAACATGATAGCAAAAACTCTTCTGAATGGTAAACAATCTCTGTTGGAATCACCACGCCTGACCTAAAACTGTATTACAGAGCAATTGTGATAAAAACTGCATGGTGCTGATATAGTGACAGACAATTAGACCTATGAAACAGATTTGAAGGCCCAGAAATGAACCCACACATCTATGGTCACTTGATCTTTGACAAGGGAGCTAAAACTGTCCAGTCGAAAAAAGACAGCATTTTAAACAAATGGTGCTTGCACAACTGGTGGTTATCAAGTAGAAGAATTCGAGTTGATCCATTCTTATCTCCTTGTACTAAGATCAAGTCTAAGTGGATCAAGGAACTCCACTTAAAACCAGAGAAACTGAAACTTATAGTGGAGAAAGTGGGGAAAACCCTCGAAGAATTGGGCACAGGGGAAAAATTCCTGAATAGAACAGCAATAGCTTGTGCTGTAAGATCGAGAATTGACAAATCGAGGACTAATATCCAATATACAAATGGGACCTCATAAAATTGCAAAGCTTCTGTAAGGCAAAAGATTCGGTCAATAAGACTAAAAGACCACCAACAGATTGGGAAAGGAGCTTTACCAATCCTAAATCAGATAGAGGACTAATATTGAATATATATAAAGAACTCAAGAAGATGGACTCCAGAAAACCAAATAACCCCATTAAAAAATGGGGCACAGAGCTAAACAAAGAATTTTCAACTAAGGACTATCGAATGGCTGAGAAGCACCTGAAAACATGTTCAAAATCCTTAATCATCAGGGAAATGCAAATCAAAACAACCCTGAGATTCCACCTCACACCAGTCAGAATGGCTAAGATTCAGGTGACAGCAGTTTCTATTGAGGCTGTGTAGAACGAGGAACACTCCTTTGTTTGTGGTATTGCCAGGTTGTAAAACCACTGTAGAAATCAGTCTTGTGGTTCCTCAGAAAATTGGACATATTACTACCGGAGGATACACCAATACCTCTCCTGGGCATATATCCAGAAGTTGTTCCAACTGGTAATAAGAACACATGCTTCACTACGTTCATAGCAGCTTTATTTATAATATCCAGAAACTGGAAAGAACCCAGATGTCCCTCAAAAGAGGAATGGATACAGAAAATGTGGCACATTTACACGATGCAGTACTACTCAGCTATTAAAAACGATAAATTTATGAAATTCCTAGGCAAATGGATGGATCTGGAGGGTATCATTCTGAGTGAGGTAAGCCAATCACAAAAGAACTCACATGATATGCACTCACTGATAAGTGGATATAAGCCTGAAAATCAGAATACGCAAGATACAATTTGCACAACACATGAAACTCAAGAAGAATGAAGACCAAAGCGTGGACACTTCACCCCTTCTTAGAATTGGGAACAAAACACCCAGAGACAAAATTTGGAGCTGAGATGAAAGGATGGATCCAGAGACTGCCCTACTTGGGAATCCATTCCATAATCAGCCACCAAATGCAGATACTATTGCATATGCCAGCAAGGTTTTGCTGAAAAGGACCCTGATATAGCTATCTCTTGTGAGGCTATGCCAGTGCCTGCAAATACAGAAGTGAATGCTCACATTCAGCTATTGGATGGAACACAGAGCCTCCAATGAAGGAGCTAGAGAAAGTAACCAAGGAGCTGAAGGGGTCTGTAATCCTATAGGTGGAACAACAATATGAACTAACCAGTACCCCCAGAGCTCTTGTCTCTAGCTTCATATGTAGGAGAAGTCAGCCTAGTCGGCCATCATTTGGAAGAGAGGCCCCTTGGTCTTGCAAACTTTATTATCCCCAGTACAGGGGAAACACCAGGGCCTAGAAGTGGGAGTGGATAGAAAGGTATAGGGGACTTTCAGATAGCATTTGAAATGTAAATGAAGTAAATACCTAATAAAAATTGGAATAAAAAAAGAAATAAAATCTAGAGGTAGAAACAAAATAAACAATTTAAAAAATCAACAAATCTAAATGCTGTTTCTTTGGTATAGTAGATGCAGTAGACGGACAAATTTGTGGCCCAACTAACCAAAAGAAAGGAGAATGCCAAAATTAGTAGAACCAAGAGTGAATGAGGAAATATTACAACAAACACCAAAGAAGTTTAGATTATATAGAAATAATTTATACTTTTTTCTACATAAATTAGAAAATCTGTAATTAATAGATAAATTTTTATATTCATCTAAGCCATCCATATTAATTCAAGGAAAATATTACCTTACATTGTTCTACAGATATGAGATTAAACCAATAATAAAAATTCTTCTGACTAAAAAAATAAAAAATTAAAAAACAACTCAGGACAAGGATATATTTATTCACAGAATAACTCTATTAGACTTTCAAAGAACTATAGCCAACACTTCTTAGATTATTTAAAAAATAGAAACAGATCAACCCTTTCAAATTCCTTCTATGTAGCCAGTATTATTTTAATACTAAAATCAGGTTCTCTCTCTCTCTCTCTCTCTCTCTCTCTCTCTCTCTCTCTCTCTCTCTCTCTCTCTCTCCATCTCTCTCTCCATCTCTCTCTCTCACACACACACACAAACTGAGGTGAGGAGAGAGAGAGAGAGAGAATTTTTCTCATTATCCATACTGAATATAGGTTTAAAAGTCCCTCAATAAAATACTTATAAGAACAAGCACATATCAAAAAAGATACTCCAGCATAATCAAGTTGGATTTAACCTAGAGATATAGGAATATTCAACATACGAGGATTAGTAAGTGTGATAAATCACATGAATGGATTTAAAGGCAACAACCACATAACCATATGAACATATTGGGTATTTTGACAAAATTGTTTTAGACAAAATTACTTTCATAATGAAAGCTTTAGACACAATAGAACTGGAGGGAGCACACCTCACCATTAAAATAAAAGTTGTTATGACAAACCTGTAGTCAACACTATAACAAATGAAGAAACGCTCAAATTAACCCCACTAAAATCAAGAAGAATACACCCTTTCCTCTATAAACAGTATTTTTAAATAAAATGCTTGAGAAATTACATGATTAAAAAAGGAGGAAAAAATAAAGGGCTACAAGTAGTAAAATAAGGCACAATATCCCTGTTTCAATATATGATACCATATATGAGATCCCAAAAATTTTACCAGAAAGCCTTGAGATATTCTCAAATTATTAGGCAAAATGGTAAAATACATAACTTACAAAAATGAGTAGCCACTCTATATCCAATAGAGATAATCCTTTTGAGAAAGAGACCATGATCATATTCCCATGAACAATGACCTCAAAATTAGATCTAGGAATAAGCCTGACAAAGAAGGTAAAAGACCTCTACAGTGAAAATGTCAAATTTCCAAAGAAAGAAAGGGATTTCTAATCTAGATTCCAAGACATCACACAGCTATATTAAAAACAATATAACTTTATTAAAACCAATCCAAAATTAGAAGACTTCAATATGAGTAAAAGTAACTGTAGACATATGATATTTGATGAACATACCAAAATATACTGGATTAAAAAAAAGTATTTTCAATAAATGTTACTGGGAAAATTGGATATCCACATGTAAAAGAATAAAATTGGAGCAATATATGGTATTCTGCACATTCCACATCAACCTAAAATGCTGAAACTACTTCAAGAAAACTTTACGTAAGACTATGAAACATAGATGCAGCAAAGGAATTTCTGAATATGATGCCATGTGCTCAGGAATTAAGCAAATGAGACCACATAAAACTAAAAAACTTCTGCAAAGTTAGGAAAACAGCAATGAAAAAGGGAAGCAAACAATAATCAAGGGAAGCTCTGAAGCTTCCATGGAAGTAACACTTCAGTGGCCACTGTTGTCAAGAGTCTGCAGAGCCCAAAATATCTCTGGAACAACTTTTAAAAAGCAGGTCCTAATTCGTTGAAGAATTGAGTTGGAATTTTGATGGGGATTGCATTGAATCTGTAGATTGCTTTTGGCAAGATAGCCAATTTTACAATGTTGATCCTGCCAATCCATGAGAATGGGAGATCTTTCCATCTTCTGAGATCTTCTTTAATTTCTTTCTTCAGAGACTTGAAGTTCTTATTATACAGATCTTTCACTTCCTTAGTTAGAGTCATGCCAAGATATTTTATATTATTTGTGACTATACAATTTGCAAAACACATGAAACTGAAGAAGACCAAAGAGACAAAGTTTGGAGCTGAGACAAAAGGATGGACCATCTAGAGACTGCCATATCCAGGGATCCATCCCATAATTAGCCTCCAAACGATGACACCATTGCATACACTAGCAAGTGTTTGCTGAAAGGACCCTGATATAGCTGTCTCTTGTGAGACTATGCCGGGGCCTAGCAAACACATAAGTGGATGCTCACAGTCAGCTATTGGATGGAGCACAGGGCCCCCAATGGAGGAGCTAGAGAAAGTATCCAAGGAGCTAAAGAAATCTGCAACCACGTAGGTGCAACAACATTATGAACTAACCAGTACCCTGGAGCTCTTGACTAACTGCATATGTATCAAAAGATGGCCTAGTCGGCCATTACTGGAAAGAGAGGCCCATTGGACTTGCAAACTTTGTCTCTGTAACTCCTTCCATGGGTGTTTTGTTCCCAATTCTAAGAAGGTGCAAAGTGTCTACACTTTGGTCTTCGTTCTTCTTGAGTTTCCTGTGTTTT
Organism: Mus musculus; assembly: GCF_000001635.26. Classification (NCBI taxonomy): domain Eukaryota; kingdom Metazoa; phylum Chordata; class Mammalia; order Rodentia; family Muridae; genus Mus; species Mus musculus. The sequence continues at coordinate 8,725,901 of NC_000067.6, forward strand.
GCAAATTGTAGCTTATATCTTGGGTATTCTAAGTTTCTGGGCTAATATCCACTTATCAGTGAGTACATATCATTTGAGTTCTTTTGTGATTGGGTTACCTCACTAAGGATAATGTCCTCCAGGTCCAATCATTTGCCTAGGAATTTCAAAAATTCATTCTTTTTAATAGTTGAGTAGTACTCCATTGTGTAAATGTACCACATATTCTGTATCCGTTCCTCTGTTGAGGGGCATCTGGGTTCTTTCCAGGTTCTGGGTATTATAACTAAGGCTGCTATGAACATAGTGGAGCATGTTTCTTACTAGTTGGAACATCTTCTGGATATATGCCCAGGAGAGGTATTGCAAGATCCTCCTGTAGTACCATGTCCAATTTTCGGAGAATCCACCAGACTGATTTCCAGAGTAGTTGTACAAGCTTGCAATCACACCAACAGTGGAGGAGTGTTCCTCTTTCTCCATATCCTCAACAGAATATGCTGTCACCTGAATTTTTGATCTTAGCCATTCTGACTGGTGTGAGGTGGAATCTCAGCGTTGTTTTGATTTGCATTTCCCTGATGATTAAGGATGCTGAACATTTTTTCAGGTGTTTCTCAGCCATTCGGTATTCCCCAGGTGAGAATTCTTTGTTTACCTTTGAGCCCCATTTTTTAATGGGGTTATTTGATTTTCTGGAGTCCACCTTCTTGAGTTCTTTATATATATTTGATAATAGTCCCCTATCTGATTTAGGATAGGTAAAGATCCTTCCCCAATCTGTTGATGGACTTTTTGGCTTATTGACGGTGTCTTTTGCCTTACAGAAGATCAAGTGACCATAGGTGTGTGGGTTCATTTCTGGGTCTTCAATTCTATTCCACTGGTCTACTTTTCTGTCATTATACCAGTACCATGCCGTTTTTATCACAATTGCTCTGTAGTAAAGCTTTAGGTCAGGCATGGTGATTCCACCAGAGGATCTTTGATTTTTGAGAAGAGTTTTTGCTATGCTAGGTTTTTTGTTTATCCAGATGAATTTGCAGATTGTTCTTTCTAATTTGTTGAAGAATTGATTTGGAATTTTGATGGGGATTGCATTGAATCTGTAGATTGCTTTTGGCAAGATAGCCATTTTTACAATGTTGATCCTGCCAATCCATGAGCATGGGAGATCTTTCCATCTTCTGAGATCTTCTTAATTTCTTTCTTCAGAGACTTGAAGTTCTTATCATACAGATCTATCACTTCCTTAGTTAGAGTCACGGCAAGATATTTTATATTATTTGTGACTATTGAGAAAGGTGTTGTTTCCCTAATTTCTCTCTCAGCCTGTTTATTCTTTCTGTAGAGAAAGGCCATTGACTTGTTTGAGTTAATATTATATCCAGCTACTTCACTGAAGCGGTTTATCAGATTTAGGAGTTCTCTGGTGGAGTTTTTATGGTCACTTATATATATACTATCATATCTTCTACAAAACATGATATTTTTATCTTATTCTTTTCCAATTTGTATCCCCTTGATCTCCTTTTGTTGTCGAATTGCTCTGGCTAATACTTCAATTACAATGTTGAATAGCAAGGTAGAGATTGGGCAGCCTTGTCTAGTTCCTGATTTTAGTGGGATTGCTTCAAGCTTCTCACCATTTACTTTGATCTTGGCTACTGGTTTGCTGTAGATTGCTTTTATCATGTTTAGGTATGGGCCTTGAATTCCTGATCTTTCCAAGACTTTTATCATGAATGGGTGTTGGATTTTGTCAAATGCCTTCTTCGCATCTAATAAGATGATCATGTGGTTTTTGTCTTTAAGTTTGTTTATATAATGGATTACGTTGATGGATTTCCGTATATTAAACCATCCCTGCATCCCTGGAATAAAACCTACTTGGTCAGGATGGATGATTGTTTTAATGTGTTCTTGGATTCGGTTAGCGAGAATTTTATTGAGGATTTTTGCATGGATATTCATAAGGGAAATTGGCCAGAGGTTCTCTATATTTGTTGGATATTTCTGTGGTTTAGGTATCAGAGTAATTTTGGCTTCATAGAATGTGTTGGGTAGAGTACCTTTTGTTTCTATTTTGTGGAATAGTTTGTGCAGAACTGGAATTAGGTCTTCTATGAAGTTCTGATGGAACGCTGCACTAAATCCATCTGGTCCTGGACTTTTTCTGGTTGGGAGACCATTAATGACTGCTTTTATTTCTTTAGGGGATATGGGACTGTTTAGATTATTAACTTGATCCTGGTTTAACTTTGGTACATCGTACCTTTCTTGAAATTTGACCATTTCATCCAGGTTTTCCAGTTTTGATGAGTATAGCCTTTTGTAGAAGGATCTGATGGTGTTTTGGATTTCTTCAGGATCTGTTATTATGTCTCCCTTTCATGTCTGATTTTGTTAATTAGGATGCTGTCCCTGTGCCCTCTAGTGAGTCTGGCTAAATGTTTATCTGTCTTGTTGATTTTCTCAAAGAACCAGCTCCATGTTTGGTTGATTCTTTGAACAGTTCTTCTTGTTTCCACTTGATTGATTTCGCCCCTGAGTTTGATTAATTCCTGCCGTCTACTCCTCTTGGGTGAATTTCCTTCCTTTTTTTATAGAGCTTTTTTGGTGTGTTGTCAAGCTGCTAATGTTTGCTCTCTCTAGTTTCTTTTTGGAGGCACTCAGAGCTATGAGTTTTTCTCTTAGAAATGCTTTCATTGTGTCCCATAAGTTTGGGTATTTTGTGGCTTCTTTTTCATTAAATTCTTAAAATTCTTTAATTTCTTTCTTTATTTCTTCCTTGACCAAGGTATCCTTGAGAAGAGTGTTGTTCATTTTCGAAGTGAATAATGGCTTTGCATTATTCATGTTGTTTTTAAAGAGCAGCCTTAGTGCATGGTGGTCTGATAGGATTCTTGGGACAATTTCAATATTTTTGTATCTCTTGAGGCCTGTTTTGTGACCAATTATATGGTCAATTCTGGAGAAAGTACCATGAGGTGCTGAGAAGAAGGTATATCCTTTTGTTTTAGGATAAAATGTTCTGTATATATCTGTCAGGTCCATTTGTTTCATAACTTCTGTTAGTTTCACTATGTCCCTGTTTAGTTTCTGTTTCCATGATCTGTCCATTGATGAAAGTGGTGTGTTGAAGTCTCCCACTATTATTGTGTGAGGTGCAATATGTGCTTTCAGCTTTACTAAAGTTTCTTTAATGAATGTGGCTCCCCTTGCATTTGGAGCATAGATATTCAGAATTAAGAGTTCCTATTGGAGGATTTTACCTTTGATGAGTATGAAGTGTCCCTCCTTGTCTTTTTTGATAACTTTGGGTTGGAAGTCGATTTTATTCGATATTAGAATGGCTACTCCAGCTTGTTTCTTCAGACCATTTGCTTGGAAAATTGTTTTCCAGCCTTTTACTCTGAGGTAGTGTCTGTCTTTTTCACTGAGATGGGTTTCCTGTAAGCAGCAGACTGTTGGGTCCTGTTTTTGTAGCCAGGCTCTTACTCTATGTCTTTTTATTGGGGAATTGAGTCCATTGAAATTAAGAGATATTAAGAAAAAGTAAGTGTTGCTTCCTATTATTTTTGTTTTTAGAGTTGACATTCTGTTTTTGTGGCTGTCTTCTTTTTAGTTTGTTGAGGGATTACTGTCTTGCTTTTTCTAGGGCGTGGTTTCTGTCCATGTATAGGTTTTTTTCTGTTATTATCCTTTGAAGGGCTGGATTCTTGGAAAGATAATGTGTGAATTTGGTTTTGTCGTGGAATAGTTTGGTTTCTCCATCTATTACCATAGATTGAGAGTTTGGCTGGGTATAATAGCCTGGGCTGGCATTTGTGTTCTCTTAGTGTCTGTATAACATCTGTCCAGGATCTTCTGGCTTTCATAGTCTGTGGTGAAAAGTCTGGTGTAATTCTAATAGGCCTGCCTTTATATGTTACTTGACCTTTCTCCCTTGCTGCTTTTAATAGTCTATCTTTATATAGTGCATTTGTTGTTCTGAATATTATGTGTCGGGAAGAATTTCTTTCCTGGTCCAGTCTATTTGGAGTTCTGTAGGCTTCTTTTATGTTCATGGGCATCTCTTTCTTTATGTTTGGGAAGTTTTCTTCTATTATTTTGTTGAAGATATTTGCTAGCCCTTTAAGTTGAAAATCTTCATTAATGTCTACTCCTATTATCCGTAGGTTTGGTCTTCTCATTGTGTCCTGGATTTCCTGGATGTTTTGAATTAGGATCTTTTTGCACTTTGTATTTTCTTTGATTGTCGTGCCAATGTTCTCTATGGAATCTTCTGCACCTGAGATTCTCTCTTCCATCTCTTGTATTCTGTTGCTGATGCTTGCATCTATGGTTCCAGATTTCTTTCCTAGGTTTTCTATCTCCAGTGTTGCCTCACTTTGGGTTTTTTTTTATTGTGTCTGCTTCCCTTTTTAGGTCTTGGACGGTTTTATTCATTTCCATCACCTGTTTGGTCGTGTTTTCTTGCAATTCTTTTTTTTTTTTTTTTTTGTATCTTTACTTCTTTTCTTTCTTTTCTTTTCTTTTCTTTTAAATATTTTTATTACATATTTTCCTCAATTACATTTCCAATGCTATCCAAAAAGTCCCCCATACCGACCCCCCCACCCCCCTAACCACCCATTCCCATTTTTTGGCCCTGGCGTTCCCCTGTACTGGGGCATATACAGTTTGTGTTTCCAATGGGCCTCTCTTTCCAGTGATGGCCGACTAGGCCATCTTTTGATACATATGCAGCTAGAGTCAAGAATTCCGGGGTGCTGGTTAGTTCGCAACGTTGTTACACCTATAGGGTTGCAGATCCCTTTAGCTCCTTGGGTACTTTCTCTAGCTCCTCCATTGGGAGCCCTGTGATCCATCCAATAGCTGACTGTAATCATCCACTTCTGTGTTTGTTAGGCCCCGGCATAGTCTCACAAGAGACAGCTATATCTGGGTCCTTTCGATAAAATCTTGCTAGTGTATGCAATGGTGTCAGCGTTTGGAAGCTGATTATGGGGTGGATCCCTGGATATGGCAGTGTCTAAATGGTCCATCCTTTCGTCTCAGCTCCAAACTTTGTCTCTGTAACTCTTTCCAGGGGTGTTTTGTTCCCAAATCTAAGGAGGGGCATAGTGTCCACACTTCAGTCTTCACTCTTCTTGAGTTTCATGTGTTTAGCAAATTGTATCTTATATCTTGGGTATCCTAGGTTTGGGGATAATATCCACTTATCAGTGAGTACATATTGTGTGAGTCCCTCTGTGAATGTGTTACCTCACTCAAGATGATGCCCTCCAGGTCCATCCATTTGGCTAGGAATTTCATAAATTCATTCTTTTTAATAGCTGAGTAGTACTCCATTGTGTAAATGTACCACATTTTCTGTATCCATTCATCTGTTGAGGGACATCTGGGTTATTTCCAGCTTCTGGCTATTATAAATAAGGCTGCTATCAACATAGTGGAGCATGTGTCCTTCTTACCAGTTAGGACATCTTCTGGATATATGCCCAGGAGAGGTATTGCTAGATCCTCTGGTAGTACTATGTCCAATTTTATGAGGAACCTCCAGACTGATTTCCAGAGTGGTTGTACAAGCCTGCAATCCCACCAACAATGGAGGAGTGTACTGGTATACTGACAGAAAAGTAGACCAATGGAATAGAATTGAAGACCCAGAAATGAACCCACACACCTATGGTCACTTGATCTTCGACAAGGGAGCTAAAACCATCCAGTGGAAGAAAAACAGCATTTTCAACAAATGTTGTTGGCACAACTGGTTGTTATCATGTAGAAGAATGTGAATTGATCCATTCCTATCTCCTTGTACTAAAGTCAAATCTAAGTGGATCAAGGAACTCCACATAAAACCAGAGACACTAAAACTTGTAGAGGAGAAAGTGGGGAAAGGCCTTGAAGATATGGGCACAGGGGAAAAATTCCTGAATAGAACAGCAATGGCTTGTGCTGTAAGATCGAGAATTGACAAATGGGACCTCATGAAACTCCAAAGTTTCTGCAAGGCAAAAGACACCGTCAATAAGACAAAAAGACCACCAACAGATTGGGAAAGGATCTTTACCTATCCTAAATCAGATAGGGGACTAATATCCAACATATATAAAGAACTCAAGAATGTGGACTCCAGAAAATCAAATAACCCCATTAAAAAATGGGGCTCAGAACTGAACAAAGAATTCTCACCTGAGGAATACCGAATGGCAGAGAAGCACCTGAAAAAATGTTCAGCATCCTTAATCATCAGGAAAATGCAAATCAAAACAACCCTGAGATTCCACCTCACACCAGTCAGAATGGCTAAGATCAAAAATTCAGGTGACAGCAGATGCTGGCGAGGATGTGGAGAAAGAGGAACACTCTTGCAATTCTTTAAGGGATTTTTGTGCTTCCTCTTTAAGATCTACCTTTTTAGCAGTGTTCTCCTGTATTTCTTTAAGTGAGTTATTAAAGTCCTTCTTAATGTCCTCTACCATCATCATGAGATATGCTTTTAAATCCGGGTCTAGTTTTTCGGGTGTATTGGCGTGCCCAGGACTGGGTGGTTTGGGAGTGCTGCATTCTGATGATATTGAGTGGACTTGGTTTCTGTTAGTAAGATTCTTATATTTGCCTTTCGCCATCTGGTAATCTCTGGAGTTTATTTTTGTAGTTGTCTCTGGTTAGATCTTGTTCCTAAGGTGTTTATGTTAGCCTCTATCAGCAGTCCTGCGAGACTAGCTCTCTCCTGAGATTCAGTGTTCAGAGTACTCTCTGCAGGTAGGCTCTCCTCTCGCAGGGAAGGTGCCCTCATATCTGGTGTTGGAACCTGCCTCCTGGCAGAAGTTGTGATCCACTCACAGAGGTCTTACGATCCCGTGGAGAGTCCTGTATATACCTCATGGGTGTCTGTAGACTCCAAGCCCAAGGTACCCCTGTGCTGGCGTGGACCGGAAGGGACTTGTGCCCCTGATCAGGCCAGTTTTTCTGCTTCCCTAATTAATGCAGTCTCAGGTCCCACAAGATTGGATTGGAGCAGCAGCTGTGTTCCACTCACCAGAGGTCTTAAGATCCCATGGAGGGTCTTTTGGTTAGCTTGCGGGTGTCAGCAGACTCCATGCCCAAGCTACCCAGTGCTGGTGGGGATCGGAAGGGACTTGTGACCCTGATCAGGCCAGGTTTTCTTCTCCCTAATTAATGCAGTCTAAGGTCCCACGCGATTGGATTGGAGCAGCAGCTGTGTTCCACTCTCCAGAGGTCTTAAGATCCCGAGGCGGGTCTTGTGGGTAGCTTGTGGGTGTCAGCCGACTCTGCGCCCTAGCTACCCCAGTGCTGGCAGGACTGGGGGGGGGGAGCAATTAACTTCTAAGAGAGGAAACAATTGTCTTCCCTGGAGATAACTTTTTTGTTTGGTTATCAAATACCAAGAGGTCAACCCTACATAGAAATATGTAGTCTACACTGAAATGGAGTCAGCAGAATATATATCAAATCAACAATGTTCAAAGAAGGGCAAATCCTTTGAATGTGGGAGGTAGAAAGACTTAGGTGTGGTTGTGATTGGTGGTAGCAGAAGGAGTAGAAAATGATGTGGTTAAATTTTAATTAAATAGATATGGCAGAGTAAAATGAATTTGTACAAAAACAAAGTGAAACATGAGAAGCATGATCTTTGGAACATCCTTGATCTTTCATCATGCTATTGACACTATGTAATAATAAATCTCCATTGCACCCAAAAACATTTACCTAACTCATAAAATGTTTCCACAAGGTAGTATTTTTTCCTAACTTAATTAAGTAAGATTAGTTATCCAGTTAAAAATGTTAATAAAATATAAGCATTAAACAACTTGAGAGGAACCAAATCTGCTGATCTGCATTTCATATTTTATGTCAGAAAATATTTGTAACCTCAAATGAAATTGTGGAACTAAAAGGAGCAGAAGGATATTTAAAACAATAGAAGAAAGCAGAGAAGTATCCTGTGGGCATATGGTATGCAGTACCATACTTTTGACACAATATACCAATGAACACAAAGTGAGTTATAATTTTTCACTCATTACAATGAAAGCTCAGAGTGGAATAACCCATATAAGATCATAAATCTACCTAATTCAGGGAAAAGTCTGCATCATTCAGGTCTAAGATTTTGTTCTTTAGCAATAGGTAGAATTGAGACTAGAGAAATGGATCTGTCAAAAGTTTGCCTGCCACTCAAGTACAACCTGAATTTATATCCCCAACACACACATAAGAATTTGGCCCATTTCTGTAATCCAAGCACTGTAAACGTAGTGACAAGTGGGCCCCTTGATCTTGCTATTTAGATTGCCTACTCATTCAGTAAATTTGGAGTTCATTAAAGAGACAATATCTCAAATGATAAGCTATAGAGTGATAGAGAAGAAACTCCATGAAGAACTTTGTCCTCCACACATAGTTACATTTACACATTCATAAACATGGGCATAATAAACACATGTATATAACTGACACAAATACTTACACATAAATAAAAAGAAATAGATTAGATAAATGAATGATAGGTCAAAATATATACCACACACATACCAGAATGAGACAAATTGACGATAGATTTTGTCAAACATAGGTAGGTCTCAACACACACACACATTCCTGTGTGCACATGCATATTTACATAGTAAAAATTCTAGAATTTTTGTTTTTTAAAAACACAGAAATATTATAAGAATATGCTTTTACCTTAATCCCAGTGTAGTGATATGGGTCTAGTTTAGACTGTCTGCAGCAGCTGACTATGATTTTCTGTGTGTTCTAGCAGAGTTTTACCAGCTACAGATAATTTCTGAAATTGTGTAATGTTTGGAATTCTTAGAACTTTTCAGAGGGTATATAAATACTAGCACCCATATAGGGGGTGGTTGGTGGTTGTTCAGGGGGGTTGATTGTTGTTTACTAGTAGTCATGCTCAAAGAAAAAACAAAAAAGAAAGAAATTAGATTCAGAGATCTCTCTCCCTTTCTATCCTTTGTTTTATCTTATTTAGTGATATTGGTGAAACCTAAGGGCCTGGGGATAAAGGATAGTAAAAAGAAGAATCCACAAAGTAGTAAAGACCAGCTACAAGCAAAGAAGAAAGAAATTCGATTCAGAAATCTCTATTTCTCTCTTTCTCTGCCTCTATTCTTCTTTCTCTCTTATCTAGTGATAGGAGGTGAAAACAGGGGAAAATTTGGTGGGAAAGTAACAAATACCACACACACACACACACACACACACACACATACCTTTTATTGAAATGGTTTTCATTTAATCCATTAGAATGGTTTACTAAGAAATTACAAAACAAAATTATAAAGAAAACAACAATACCTAACATAGATAATGTAGTAAAAAGAGGAACATTTCTACTATAAAGAATGGTGATTAATTGTAAAATTCTACAGGTAAGAAATCCAGAATAGCCATCACCAATACCTGTATTACATCATGCAGAGGCGTCAGAGCTAAATGAAGATTAAAAATGGGTTTCAATTTAAATCCATGTTATAGCCACAGTGTATGGCAAGGTCCACATTTCTCAGAAGCATCAACAATTGCCTCTATCTTAGAGAGTCAAGCTCATTTTGATGAGGGTGAGGCCCATTGATACTTTAGGGGTATCACATCTTAGATCAAATTCAGAAGAAGCTGGGAGCCATGGATAACTGCTGGATTTAACTTTGGATAGGCACCAAACTAAAGTGGAAGTTTCATATATTTCAGGGATGCTAACAAAGTTGAACCAGGGTGGGAACCAGATTTGATTCTGTGGGAATCTCATATGTGAGGGTTCCACAAGTTACAGGGAAAACTGCAGACCCAGAAATGAAGAACTAGCTGACTCATGGAAATATTTGATCCTCAGAAGAAAATTCATGGTAAAGTTTTGTACCGCAAAGGGTATTCTTCAATACCAGTAGAATGTTGACCTACACCAAAGACAGCACAATAAACTATTAGGGGAAAAGAGGGCAGGGTAGAGATACCTAGAATAAAAAGGTGTCAAGGAAAGAAAAATCAATTAGCCAACTTCAGATGCATGAATCTATCCCAGGAACAGAAAAAGCATTCAGAAAGAACCAATACAACATGTCTCCTCCACAAGCACTAATTCCACAGAAATAAAAATGACTTAAAAGAACTATCAAAGAATCCAAAGAATGATTATAGGTATGTTCAGTTCAACAAAGACAAAAATATACTCCAAGATGAGACAAAGAGAAAAGAGATGGAAAAGTCAAGCCATGACATGAAAACAAAGATAGCATTGAAGTAAAATAGAACTAAATGGATGTTAAAAATGAAAAACACAATGTGAGGTCAATCTTGTTAGTCATCTTGACTCATCTGAGGAATTGCTTCAAACATATAGGCCTGTAGACATATCTGTGCATCATTTTTCTTGACTGTTATTTGATGGACAAGGGCACAGATCATTTTGGACAGTGTGTTTCTAGGCATGTGAGTCTGGGTTATATAAGAAAGATAGCTAAGCAACTCAGAGAAACCAAGCTATTAAGCAGCATTCTTCTATGATCTCTACTTCTAGATTCCTGCCTTGAGTTTTTTCAATGGTGAACTAAAACCAGTAAGCCTAATTAGAACCCATTCATACATATCAAGTTTGGATTTGGCCCATATTTTAGCAAAGCAACAGGAGGCAAATATTCAGTAAACCAAATGGATGTCACACTGAAAGCTTCACAAATAGAATAGATCCAGTGGAAAACAGATTCAGAAGTGAAAAGCATGGTAAAATAATTTAGTCACTTAGTCCAGATCAACAGTACATTTGAAAGAAATATGGCCAGAAAGTGAGAGAGCTCTGGAAAACCATGAAAAGACCCTACTTTTGATTTTGAACATAAAAGAAATGAAGACAACTTTAGCAAAGATATAGAGAGTATTTTCAAGGAAATCATAGAGAATTTACCAAACCTAGAGAATGAAGATAATTTAAAGCAGATAGGCCTGAAAAGATATATTCCAAATTTAAAAGGTAAAAATTAACAAGTTTTTGTTGTCACCAAATTATACACAGCAAAACTATTGAGTAAAATTTGAGAAGAAACATAAACTTCAAATGATAAATAAAGTCATCATTATCTGATAAAGCAGCATCAAAACAGATTACAGCAAGTCATATTATTATATTATAGTCATAAAGACTATAATGTTAGCTCTAAAGAAGATCTGCAAAGGAATACTTGGTCTGAAGACAAGCATAAAAGAATCTAAAAGGACGTAGTGGTGGTGGCATACACCTTCAATTCCAGCACTCGGGAGTCTGGGGCAGGTGAATCACTGAGTTTGAGGCTATCCTGCTCTACAGAGTTCCAGGATAGCCACAGCAGTTACACAGAGCAGCCTTTTCTCAAAAACAAACAAACAACAAAACAACCCTCCCCCCAACAAGAACAACAAAACCCACAAAACAAAACAAAACAAAACAAAACAAAACTAAAAACCCAACAAAAATACCCTAAAAATCACAAAGAAAATTTTAGAACATTAGAAAATTAAATAGACTGAAGTCTAAGAAAGCATCAATATCAAAATAATGCAATTTAATGTAAATCACTTAATAATACCTCTTAATATTAAGTCAGTTGTCCAATAAAAAGATACAGACCAGAAGACTGGATTAAAACCAGGATCCATCTTTTAGATGCCAAAAACAAAACAAAACAAAACCTCGTTACATTAAAAATAACCCCCACCTTGAAGTAAAAGTATGAAAATTTTCCAAAACAGGGAACTACACAGGAATTATATAACTATTTTATCATAAACCCCCCCAAATTAATTTCCAACTGGTTGGGAGAGGTAAAAAGAGTCTCTTTTCCTATTAGATCAGCAGTTCTAAGACTGTGTGTTGCCACTCCTTTGTGCCCAATGACTATTTCATCGGAGACACATATCAGATATCATGAATATCAGATATTTATATTATCATTTGTAATAGTATCAAAACTACAGCTATGAAGTAGTAATGAAATAAATTTATGGTTGGTGTCACCACAATGTGAGAAACAGTATTAAATTATTGCAGCATTAGGAAGGTTGAGAACCACTATATTAGGGGAACAATCCATCAAGGGAATATTATAGTTCTAAATATATACACAGAAAACACAGAAACACTTAACTTTATGAAAGAAATAATATCAGATCTAAAACCACAAATTGGCTGTAATACAGTGATAATAATAGACTTCAATATCATACTCTTACTAAAACAAAGCAACTAAAACATTAATCAAATGGACATAACATATATACAGAACACTCTAAACAGACACTAAAATATTTTTTTTAATATCCCACGGAACTTTCTCCAAAATGGGCCACAAAATTATAACATAAAGCATGTCTCAGCAGAATGGAAAAATTGATGTAATATCCTGCATTCTTCCTGAACACAGTTAACTAAAACTTGATATTAACAGTAAGAGAAACTACAGAATAAACGAACTAACAATATCTTTTTATGAAAAAAATTATATAATCTTGAGATATAGGAAACATATCTCAACATCATAAAGGCAATGTAAAACAAAACCACACCCTCCCTAAAAAGAGAAAAACATGAAAAATGCCCACCAAAATCCTGAACTAAAAAAGAATATCTACACTCTCCACTCCTGTTCAGTGTTCAATCTACACTCTCCACTCCTGTTCAATCTACACTCTCCACTCCTATTCAGTGTCATGCTTGAAGTACTGGAACAGTAAAACTAGTAAAGGAAGTAAGCAGGGATACAAATAGGAAAAGAAAAACTTAAAGTACCCTATACACAAAATACCCTAAAGAATCTACCAGAAATATACTGTTGTTTAGCACATTTACCAAAGTATCAGTATAGAATATTATTATACAATAACCAATAGCCTTCTTACATGCCAATGTCAAACATATTGAGAAAAATATAAATGAAACAGTTCCACTCACAGCAATCTAAGTGGGAAATACTGAAATTACTATGACCAACGAAGTTAAGGACTTCTACAGTGGAATCTAAAAAAATGAAGGGGGGGGTGGCATTTAAAAGGTTACCAGAGGATGGAAAGACAAACTTCCACTATGCTCATGGGTTTAATATCATGAAGGTTGTCATCCATTCAAGGTCAAGCTACTATTAAATGTAAATCCACAAAAATTCCAATGAAATTCTTCATAAAAACCCTTAAAATTCATGTTCAAGCAAAAACTATTTGGGACATTTAGGAGAGGCAAAACTGAACAATATGAACACTACACTGGTACTTGTTCAGACCTGTTAAGTGTCATTATCTTCATGATTGCTAGGAAATTTAAACAACCTAATCTTCCTTAAACTGAGAAATAGATAAAATATTCATTCATGTGTGCTATAGAATACTATTCAGCTGCAAAGAAAAATAAGATCAGTTTGCAGGTAAATGTTTGTAACTAGAAATTATTATACTGATTTAAATAACCAAAACCCAGAAAGACAAAGAGTAAATATTTTCTGTCTTTTGATATTCCTATTCCCAGATCTGCAGATTTGAGGATAAAACTAGGAGTAAGTGCAGAACTGAAGACACACACTCTATGTGGGGGGGGGGGTGCGGGGGGCACTACAGAGGGGAATAGCAGGATGAAAGTGATATGAAAGGCAAGGTGGGGAAATGAGGGTCAGTATTTGAGAATGAAAGAAGTTTTAATCCAGAAGAAGAAAAGTATGTAAAAAACACTAATAATATCTGAAAAAGCCATAATCACATTGTATTTTCTTTACCTATTATTGTACATAATGCACATAAATAAATGTATGTACATGTACATGTGCATATATAGATTATAAATATAGTATAGGTATATAGATATAAATTATATGAATATAAATGATATAGATGTATAGATATAGGTAGATGATATAGATAGATATAGATATAGGTGATATAGATATAGATTAGGTATAGATATAGTTTAAGTGAAGTATGCCACTTGAACTGACACTGCTACTCCCAAAAGTCATAGACTATCTAACAAAACACACAATACCAGACATAAGGAATACAATTTCAAATTATTGGTCAGAGGAGAGCAAGAGAGTTTTCAAACACTATAGGTTAGTATTGTTGCCTTTGTGGCCTCTTAGAGGTTGCAGCTAAGTTTTTATTGCTAAGGACAGCATGCACTTCAGGTGTAGGACTCGGGATATCTGAGCTGGATTTGACCTAGAAGCTTAGCTTTCATAGTATTAAAAGATGATATGCAGGATATGACACCTGTGAGACATAACAATTACTAGTATGGTGAGTATTCCCTATGGGTGCAACAAATTGGTGGTAACTACAGCTTTCTACATAAACTTAGACCCTGCTCAATAGGAAAGAAACCGCATCTACTACTAAAAACAAAAGCAACTCTCTGGAAATAGTGAGGTCATGGATCTTAGAGGTATTATCAGCAAATGTGGTTTCAAGTTATACTGCTAAAATAGCATGGTATTCATATAGAAACAGGAGTATTTATCAAGGAAATAGAGTTAAGGGCCCAGAAACACTCCAGATACAAACACCTATTGAAATTTTAACAAAGAAATCAAAACATACATTGGATAAAAACAAACACCTTTTAAAATGTTGTTGAGTATGCTGGATATCAACCTGTAGATTTCAGCAATCTACAAATTCAATGCAATTCCAATCAAAATTCAAACTCAATTCTTCATAGAGTTAGAAAGGGAAATTTGCAAATTTATCTGGAATAACAAAAAACCTAGGATAGCAAAAAATATTCTCAACAATAAAAGAAACTCTGGTGGAATGACCATCCCTGACCTCAAGCTGTACTACAGAGCAATTGTGATAAAAACTGCATGGTATTGGTACAGCGAGAGGAAGGTATATCAATGGAATAGAATTGAAGACCCAGAAATGAACCCACACACCTATGGTCACTTGATCTTTGACAAAGGTGCTAAAATATTCCAGTGGAAAAAAGGAAGCATTTTTTTTTTAACAAATGGAGCTGGCTCAACTGGAAGTTAGCATATAGAAAAATGCAAATTGATCCATTTTTACCTCCTTGTCCAAAGCTCAAGTCTAAGTGGATCAAGGAACTCCACATAAAACCAGAGACACTCAAAAAGGAGGAGAAAGTGGGGAAGAGTCTTGAAGATATGGGCACAGGGGGGAAATTCCTGAACACAACACCAATGGCTTGTGCTGTAAGATCAAGAATCAACAAATGGGGTCTCATAAAATTGCAAAGCTTCTGTTAGGCAAAGGACACTGTCAGTAAGACAAAAAAAGCAACCAACAGATTGGGAAAAGAGCTTTATGAATCTTAAATGTGATAGGGGACTAATATCCAAAATATACAAAGAACTCAAGAAATTAGACTCCAGAAAACCGAATAACCCTGTTAAAAATTGGGTACAGAGATAAACAAAGAGTTCTCAACTGAGGAATACTAAATGGCTGAGAAGTACCTAAAAAAATCTTCAACATCCTTAGTAATCAGGGAAATGCAAATCAAAACAGCCCTGAGATTCCACCTCACACTAGTCATAATGGCTAAGATCAAAAACTCAGGTGACAGCAGATGCTGGAGAAGATTTCGAGAAAGAGGAACACTCCTCCAGTGCTGGTGGGATTGCAAACTAATACAACCACTCTGGAAATCAGTTTGGAGGTTCCTCAGAAAACTGGACATAATACTACCTGAGGACCCAGAAATACCACTCCTGAGCATATACCCAGAAGATGCTCCAACATGTAATAAGGACACATGCTCCACTATGTTCATAGCAGCCTTTTTTATAATAGCCAGAAGCTGGAAAGAGACCAGATATTCCTCAGCAGAGGAATGGATAGAGAAAATGTGGTATAATTACACAATGGAATTCTACACAGCTATTAAAGCAATGAATTTATGAAATTCTTAGACAAATGAATGGACCTGGAGGATATCATCTTGAGTGAGGTAACCCAATCACAAAAGAACACACATGATATGCACTCACTGGTAAGAGGATATTAACCCAAAAGCTCAGAATACCCAACATATGATTTGCAAAACACATGAAACTCAAGGAGAAGGAAGACCAAAGTGTTGATACTTTGATCCTTTTTAGAAGGGGAAACAAAATATCCATGGAAGGAGTTACAGAGACAGAGTTCAAAGCAGAGACTAAAAGAATGACCATCCAGAGACTACTCCACCTGGGGATTCATCCCATAAACAACTACCAAGCCCAAACACTATTGCAGATGCCAACAAGAGCTTGCTGTCAGGGGCCTGATAAAGCTGTCTCCTGAGATGCTTGCCAGTGCCTTGCAAATACAGAAGTGGATGCTCACAGCCATCTATCCAATGAAGAAGCTAGAGAAAGTACCCAAGGAGGCAAAGGGGTTTGCAGCTCCATAGGAGGAACAACAATCTGAACTAACCAGTACCCCCAGAGCTCCCTGGGACTAAACCACCAATCAAAGAACACACATGGTGGAACTCATGGCTCTAGCTTTATATGTAGCAGAGGATGGCCTAGTCAGTCATCTTTGGGAGAAGAGGCCCTTGGGCTTGTTAAGATTCTATGCTCCAATATAGGGGAACGCCAGGGCTATGAAGCAGAGTAGGTGGGTTGGGGAGTAGGGGGAGGTGGGAGGGAATAGCGGATTTTTGGAGATGAAAATAAGAAAGGGAATAACATTTGAAATGAAAATAAAGAAAATATCTAATAAAAATATCAAAATGTGCAGGATAGTGAAACCATATTTTGTGCACAAATAGATTTAGGTAAGGATTTTCTGAATAGAACTCATTGCCAAGGAAAGAATCTGAAAATGGAAATTCATGAACTTAAAAATGTCTTTACTGTGAGGAAAAGTCTTAGTTAAATTTCATGTTACAGAGCTTCCATTGTACGAATTTATCTTTCAGTAAGTATGTTATATCAATAAATTATACGTATGAGCAAATATAACAAATAAATAGATGTAACTAAGAGTTGTTGGAAAACAACAAAATCTAAGATATATTTTAAGAAATATTTATAGATACTATAATAATCCTAATTCAAAATTAACAAGGTAGTTCCTAGGGCCTGTTTTTCTTTGTCTTTGTAGTATTGACAGAAATATTGCTTCTGCATGGCCATTTATGAGGTGCATGCATCATCTCATTCTCCCTGAATATTTGCACACATTTATTCTACAAACAGAGAATATTTGTGTATAT